>NW_020172664.1:3176275-3289344 GCF_003031525.2 Neophocaena asiaeorientalis asiaeorientalis
CCGGGGGGGGCAAAAAAAGGGGAGGGCCCCGGACCCCAAAAAAAAAAAAAAAAAAAAAAAAGATTTTAATCACCTTAATTTTGCAAGGACTTACCATAGTTTCAGCAAGAAAGCTTGAACTCAAAAGAAGATAGATTACTCAAAATAGGTTTCCAAAAAAGAAAAAAAAAAGGTTTCTTGTAGGGAACTTAAGGAAGCAACAATATGGGAGGACTGTTTTGCTCAGAATAGTTGAAAAGTTGGAAAACTCTGTATGTTTAGTAATAGAGCAGTGGTTATATGGTGCATTATGATATAGTCACTCTCTGTGATATAAGTATTAAAATGATGGTTAATAACACTCTGAGGGAGCATATAAATATTTACACCCTAATGTTAGTTAAAAATCAGAACATTAAATTATATATGTAGATAGACATCCATGTATATTTATAAATAGCATATAAGGAAACATTCTAGTACATACTAGAAAAATCAATGGAAGGAAACATTCTAGCACGTACTCCATTTCATTATTTTTTTCTTATCCATGCTAATAATATCAATTAGGATGGTGGTGTTTTATTTTTCATTTTCCAAAGTTTCCATATTGTGATTATATGAAAAATAACTTAAAAAAATTTACTCATATTCATCTCTAAAATTAAAAAAAAATTGCTCTGAGTCAACTCCTCTAATTATCCTTCTAAAATTAAGCTGACATCATGTTAATTTTTTAAAACATAACAAAAAGTATCAAGTTTATTATATTTTTAACATTGGCATGGAATATTATTGTTTCCCAAGGATTCTAAATTTATTTTAAGGCACAGACATTTTTTTTCTACTTAGGATTAGATGAGGTAATACATTTGGAAATTATTTAAAAAATAAAAGCCCTATAAAAACGAAAGCTACTCTTACCATCATCTCTGTTATTCATGGTATAAGATTGTGAATACAGTAGACACATGCCCAATAAATGCTTATTTGATGGATGAGTGAACTCATGAAGGCTAATGGCAACCGAGCCAAAAGATGGTTTTTCCTGGGTGCTTAAGGACTGGGTAACGTTAAGTGATAATTGCATTACAGAGTTGTCTGTAAGGGGGATACAAGGATCTTCCCAAATCCAAATTTATATCTGGTTTAAGCTGAGTTGAAGGGAATGTCAAAGGAAGCTTGTATTGAACGAGTCCTTTAAAGGCCGTCTAAGGGCAGCGTGGAGGGTGGGAGGTTAGATCTGTTCACCTACATCGAGGAGGGTAGGACGGAAAGAAGGATAGTGTGGGCTCATAGGAACTGCAATTCTTTAATTATTTTTATTTAGAAGTACTTGGAAGAGCCAAGAGAAGATGCCAGAGCTGTCCATCACAGCAACTTCTCCCTGCTCACCAGCAAAGGCTGCAGCCAAGATTGATGTCAAAGTCCCCAGTCTGTTAAGAGTGGAGTTGAGGTAACCACCTGGGTAAGATGGATTTTAAATTTTGGTTATCTATTTAGGATAAAGAATCTACCTACCTTGATAGGATTTACTGGACTATTTGAAAACTGAGTCTGTCAGGTGAGGCCTAGACAGAAACTGGCCTATTTGAAAAACTTAGTTTAATGAGGAAAAGGATACCTCACATTAAGGAACAAAACTAGAATTTACAAGAGGTTACACGTTTGTTACAGAAACGACCCTTCTTCAACAGGTGTGAGGTCACATTTCTCCTTAGTGACCAAATTTGACTGCCTGTAGAAATTCCACTGGTTTCCAGGTTTCCCTATGTTGGTATTTCTGGGGCTTCTGGGAAACGCTCACATCACAGACATCGGTCATGGTTCTTGTTGCCACCTCTGCCCTCTGTCAGTTCATTTCCTACCAACTCGCCCCCAGCTTGCTGCTTCCCAGCCCTCTTCGTCCTGCAGCTGGATGGCCCTTGACTGTTTTCCCCAGGTGGGCACAGTCACTTCCCTTAACCCCCCATAACTGCCTGTTAGATGGTCTGAGGCTTTATGAAGACTTAGGGGTTTCAGAAGGGAATAACAGCAAAGAGAATGCAAAAAGGATTCCAGGTGCGGCAGGGTTCAAAGCCCCTCCATGAGGTCATCTACAAGGTGTACCTTTTTCCCCAGCTCCCCTTTCAGTGGAGTCCCCAGCTTGCTGCCTAACAATCCATAGTGCAGTGCCCTTGAGCACGTTCTTACCTAGAGTCTAGCCCCCCTGCCATAAAGACCTCCAAACATTCATGTTCCCTACCTCTCCTGCCAAGATGACTAGAGATATTCATTCCCTGTAGAGAAAACTCCACAGGAAGAAGGTTTTCTCTGAAGGCTCTAGAATAAACCAGAAGTCTGAAGTTTGAGCATATTCATTTTCCTAATTCAGTTTTTCATGACGCCAACTGTGCAGTGAAGAACCCAGGCCCAGCATGGACAGCAGCAGTCCTGGCCTGTTCCTTTTTACCTTCTCTCTTGCACTGTAGGTGAAGAGAGCATCAGGACTCCACTCAGGCTCCTCTGTGATGCTGGTTCTTCCATCCCATCTTTGCAACTCCTGGACACAAATGCTAACAGAGACACACTTTGCCCTGCCACATGCACTCGTGTATATGAATACAGCATTATAAATCACACTTAGGGAAGAAATGTTTCTCTATTGGCTATATAAACTATAGAAACAGATCTGTTCAAAGATCTGCCCAATTTACATTTCTAGACAGACCCCTTGGCTTCAGATGGAACAGATTGCTTCTGGGTTTACGTTTAGGTCTTCCCCAGAGCCAACGGGTGGGCATTGCACAACCAAAGGACCCACTCAAGTGGGTTGTCACAGAACTAAAGAACAGTCATCAAAAGCTCAAGCCACTACTCTTGAAGAGGGAATCTGCCTGCAACGCTTCCAGCTTGAAAATAAAATATACTAAAGAAGAATTATGAGGAAAAACTAATCCTACCAAGTATTAATATGCATAATAAAGTTAGAGTAATTAAGTCAGTTTATAATCAAGGTGTAAATAAAAAATCAGTGAAACAGACTACAGATTCTAGAAATAGACCTGCATATGTTTTCAGACTAGACACGCTGGATAGTATTTGAAATCACTAAGGCAAAATTACATCATATAATAAATTATTTTTGGACAACTGGAAATTTGGAAACAATCCTTATGTCATATCTTATACCAAAATAAATTCCAAATTATTAAAACATTTATACTTAAAGAATTAAGTAATGAAAGGGCTAGAAGAAAATACCAGTACTTAAAAAAATAATTTTGGAGTGGGGAAGCTCCTGGGGTGTGACATAAAACCCAGAAGTTATGAAGCACAAAGTTGACAAATTGGGTTACGTTTAAAAATGTGTAAAACTTTAGTATTTTAATAATACTTGTAAACAAAGTAAAAAAACTCAAAGGTCAAAGTGGGAAAAAATGTGGATGCAAATGATAAAGATATTGTCATTTCCTCTATATGTACATCATCTTACAAATCCGGAAGAGTGACTGAACAGTCCAAAAGAAAATGAGTCAAGGATATGAATAAGCAGTTCATGGAGGAAATGTGTTTCTGTAAAACTAAGGCATTATAAATGCACACTGAAGATTTATTGTGAGTAGGGATATTCCCAATTTTATTCATAATTAAAGAAATGGAGATTAAAACAATAAAATCCCATTTTCAGTTAGTGGTGAATACTGGGCATGGGCCAAGCTGTGGAAAAGCAAACACTTTACCTTTAACTATTGTTGAGATCAATCTGACTTCATCTATCAGAATTTACAGTGTACATACTTTTTAAGCCTAGGATTCCACTTCAAAGATCCGCTTGCACAGCTACACAAATAAATGTGTACAAACAATTTAACTGCAGCATGGCTGGTAACAACAAACAACAGAAAGTCACCTAACAGTCTCTTATGAGAGGATTCATTAAATTACAGTCTGCCCAAACAATGTTCAGTTCTTAAGAAGAACAAATTAGATCTGAGCATACCGATATGGAAAAATGTCCAAATACATTAAGTTTAAAAAGCAAGCAATGGAACATTGTGCTCTGTGTGATCCCCATTTGAATATTTAAAAAATTATTATCTACAGAATCAGTTGCATATGTATAAATTATTTCTTAAAGGATATAAGGATATAAGTCAGGTGATAGGAGAGGAATTTTACCTTTCATCGTATACCATTCTGCGTTATTGAAGATTTTACTCTGAATATGTAATATTTTTACAATATGTGGTGAATCTAATCTTTGGGACCAGTCTTGGCTAGGGCAGCCCGTTATGTAGAGGAGCTCTAGGTTGACGAAGCTGGATGGGGTAAAAAGCACATGGGATCACTCCAGAAAGAATGACTTCTTACCGCCTGCCACTCTAAGGAATACAGTGTCACCAAGAACATTTGGTTAGCACTGAGGTGAAATGGGACGGTCTCTAAGTCACACAATTCCCATCTTTCCTCTTCTCTGAGCTGTGGCGCGGTGCAGAGGGTGGTCCCTGGCACAGGTCTTCCTCTCTGGGTTCTCTGGGGAGCCAGCTCTGCCCTAGGTTTGTGCTACCTTGTCATCGTACCCCAGGTCTCCCCATCCTCTTGAAAAACAAAAACAAAAAGATGGTAGGAGAGAGTAGCCGTTGTAATTGAGAAGACTCCTTAGCTTCCTCTACTAGGCTATAGCATTAAGATTCTGGAAAGGTAAGAAGCCTCCCATGTCTAATTACTATAAATGTTCTTATACTTTAGAAAACATTAGCTTAATGACAACAGCTTGAGAATTGCTCAGGGAGTGTTAGGAAAAATGAGAAATTTTTGACACAGCCCGCATTGATTATCACTAGGGGAAGGAAGGACTTATAGAAGGAACTCTGGAATTTGACAGCTCTTGAATGTTTTTTGTCTTTCTTCTTTCTCCTTCTCTGGGAGGCCAGACATAATCCTTTCAGCTGAGTTTTCATAACTGCCTGAGGAGGTGGCTGTTGAATATTTTTTTTCAGCTTGCTTTCTTTTTCTTCTACACCCAAATAGCGTTTAGGCCCCAGTCAATGGTGTGCAAATGATAGGATTCTCATGACAGGATGAGAGGCTAAGGACCTGGAAAATTTCATTAATGATAAGTCACTGCCCTCAGGGAAAAGCTGGAAGGGAGCCCAGTTCAACTTGGCAAGAGAGGAGGGTAGCCTGAGCCCCACTGGGCAGAGCGAGCAGCTGCCTCTGGCCAGCACATTTCCTCAGTCCAGAGGTATGTCCTCGAGAAGTCAGTCTTCATAGCTGCAGTAACGATTCGAGGTGCACAGCTCCCACTGGGTGGGAAAATGCTAGGGTGTGCAAGCCAGATGCTGTGCGTGTGTTAGGGGGTGTATATGTGGGCTGTGGACAGGAAAAACTGGGACCAATTGTATTATTTCTCCTTTGGACTTTCCAAGCAGGCTCCCTGTTCAGGTGGCTTGTCTGGGAAGGACTAAATTCTCAGTCCCTCTCAATGCGATGCAGTGATGTACCTACATGGTCACCCTGCAGAGCGTGTGTGGTATGTGTGTGTGTGTGTGTGTGTGTGAGAGAGAGAGAGAGAGAGAGAGAGAGAGAGAGAGAGAGAGAGGGAGAGGGAGAGACAGACACACGGTAAAAGAAAACGATAGAGCTAGAGATACTCTGAGAAAAAGAGGCTTGAGCTTCATGTGAACTAGTTCAGACAAAGGAATTTTTGCCATATGTTTGTCAGGTAAGAGCTTCCATTTCATGCAAACTCTCTATTAATTAGGGTATAAGCTAACTTCTGATAAAACGGTTGTCTGTATTTGTTTCTGAACTCAAAGGGTATTCTCCTAACCATCTCATTGGCATGGCATAATTGGTGACAGTAGAGTGTCAGAGCCAAGGAATTGAGAGCTTCTGCTTCTCACTTCAGCCCGAGTCCTCTCCTCCCTAGAAGGTTCTCTGGGAAGGGGCAACCATATGGAACATGCAGAGAGTAAGCTGAGAAAAACACTACATGTTTGCAAGAGGGTTTGGGTTTGAGCTCTCAGTTCATAGAACTCTGGGAAAGCTAATGGGACTGTATCAGCCTAATCTTTAATTCCCCCCCAGCTGGTTATACCCAGTCTATCACATCCGCAGCAGCAGGGGTACGGAACTACAGAGCGAGGGAGGAGAGAGACTGTAAGGAAAAATGCAGTTGTTTCACAATCCAAGGTCTAAAATAGCGGAGGCTGCAGATGGGCTTGAGCTCTGCTGTGGACAGGGAACAAGGGAGGGCAGAGTGGTACGGAAAACAAGCCTTGGGCCAACTTTCCACTTCATCTGCATGGCTAAGAGCAGGGAAGGGAGCTACGGCCAAGTGCATCCCACTCCCAAGTGGGCATTTGACTGCACGGAGACCCCACTCAGCAGTGAAAGTGCCGCCATCAGTATCTTGGAGTCTGATCATCAGACCAGTCTGAGATGTCACTCCTGTTTCCAGTGGTGTTTGCAATGGGAAGGGAAGAAGCCAGTGTGTGTATGGGATGGGGGGTGGGGAGGGTAGAAGAAGGAACCTCAGAGCTGGAGGTTTGCGGAGGACCTCAGAAATCATCTCGTCCAAACCACACGTGTTGGAGATGAGGAAATATATTGAAATGAAGTGAATTCTACCAGCAGATCCAGGATTAGAACCAACGTCTTTGGCCTGGAAACCCTTCTAGTTGCCCTAAACCACTTGCAGCTGTGAAAGCCGCTGAGGTGACTCTGCAAATCTCAGGAAGAAAGAGCCTTGTTGGGAAATCATGTGCTGCACGAGTCCGCCTCACACTCTGGACCGCATTTTAGAGACCCATCATAAAAACAAATATCCCACTGATGGACAGGCTACCCACAGTTTAATCATCACAACATTGCTTTTATGATGTGAACTTATATGTTTATAAGGATATTTTTTCTGAGCATGTCACATAGTTCTGGATACTGTAGAGAAGAATTGTAATTAAAATAGAGCTAGTGATGGCTCTTTTTCTTTTAAGTTTGGGCTTTGAGACCAGGCCCACTGAAGTATATAAGAAATCAACTACTGTATGAAACGTGGTAGTTTTAAAAGCTCACAACTGCTTTTTCACAAACCACTGTCCTCATTTAGCAAACCCGTGGAGATGGATAAGGTAGACTCTTCCCAACTTAATGACTGTTCTTCAGAATAATTTCGTAAAAATAGACCTAGTGCAGCCCAATTATTTATACTCTTGCCTGAAAAGCAAGTGAAAGGTCTGAAGCATGCCTTCAGGAACTAGTCCTGGGGGGTGGAATTAGTGTCGCTATGATTCTCTTGTATTTTTGATTTTGAAACCTATTTATGAAAATACAGGCAGACCTCAGAGATACTGCAGGTTTGGTTTCAGGCCACCACAATAAAGCAAATATTGCAAAAAAGCAAGTCACGTGAATTTTTTAGTTTCCCAGTGTATATAAAATTATGTTTACATTATACTGTAGTCTATTACCTGTGAAATGGCATTGTGTCTAAAACATGTATCTACCTTAATTAAAAAATCCTTTATTGCTAAAAAATTAGACTATTATCTAAGCCTTCAGCAAGTCAAAATCTTTTGTGCTGGTGGAGGGTTTGAAATATTGTGAGAATTAGCAAAATGTGATCAGACGCTGTTGGAACAATGGTGCTGATAGACTTGCTCAGTGCAGGATTGCCGCAGACCTTCAGTTTGTAAGAAACACAGTATCTGTGAAGTGAAATGAAGTGAAACGCAATAAAGTGAGGTATGCCCGTAAACGGAAAAGGTGTTGGAGGAAAAGCCATGAGTTGGGAGAAGTTGATGAGTGAGGAAAACTTAGTATATGTAAGCAGTTGCTCTAAAACTGGACCATGATACAAACACAACAAAATCATTATAAGTAGAGACTCCAGAAGTTTAGAGTTCTGTTGGAACCAGTTGATCTCTAGAGAGATCAAGATCTAGCTTATTCCTCATTTGACAGACTATTTGGGGTACACCTTCATTTTGTTGGTATACATAGAGAGGTCATGAAGTTGTCCTCCTATATGATAATATCTGTTACTGTATATTAGTCAGAAGATGAGATCCTACACCCCTACTTGCTCCAATTGTAAGGGTCAAGATTTTACCATCTGCTGAATTCAACAGTAGGAAACATGAAGTGGTAACATGAGAAATCTTAGACTTCAAATCCAGATTTCAGGGTTTAAGTTCTGAACTGGCCACTTCTTAGATAAGGAACCTTGGGCAAGTTAACTTTTGCCTTGCGGTGTTCCCAGTTGGAAAATAGGGTCTGTTTTTACCAATGTCAGAGAATAGGTGTGATGATTAAATGAGAGAACATGGGCATAAACGTGCTTAACAAAGAGCTTGGCACATGGGAAACTCAGTGAGTGATGGTAGTTAATTAATATACTAGCTTCTGGGACATTATATGCATTTTAAAATAGTAGCTTCATTTCTCTTCCTTTCCTCCTTGAATCCAAGGGTCTGCTTCTCTTAGGATCACATTGCTAGTGGTAGCAATCATCATTGCTTGTTAAATGGTGTGATAGGCAAAGCATGTTTTTCATATTTTATGGCCCATATCACCATATAAGCACAAATATTTTCTGTGACTAAGTCAGATGCTCTCAGTACAGGAAACAAAATTCCTGACGGGGACCAAGATAATCTAAGAGGCTTCTCCATGTGTTATCAGAATAACATGATAGATTGAAATCTTCAGAATATGGAAAAGTCAAGGGTTCTTTTCTTTATTAAAGTTATTTGGGAAGGTGGTCTGAGAGTAACATCAATGAGGACCCCAGCCTAGCAGCAAGCTAATTATTTCTGGAAACTACATAAATCCTTTCATTTAGTGAAATGTATTCTCATTATGAGCGTAACACCACTGACTTGCCAGCGCCATGGTGATGAGCCCCACTCTTGCCAAAGCTCCCTTGGCACATTGCTAGAAGAGATCACAATTCTTCTGAGAGGTTCAGTATCACATGGAGGATACACATAGACTGTTTGAAAGACAAATTGGTGGGCTTCCCTGGTGGCGCAGTGGTTGAGAATCCACCTGCCAATGCAGGGGAAATGGGTTCGAGCCCTGGTCTGGGAAGATCCCTACATGCCGCGGAGCAACTGGGCCCGTGAGCCACAACTACTGAGCCTGCGCGTCTGGAGCCTGTGCTCCACAACAAGAGAGCCCGTGCTCCACAACAAGAGAGCCCGTGATAGTGAGAAGCCCGCGCACTGCGAAGAAGAGTGGCCCCCGCTTACCACAACCAGAGAAAGCCCTCGCACAGAAACGAAGACCCAACACAGCAAAAATGAGTAAATAAATAAATTTAAAAAGAATAACAACCCAAGCCAAGCTGTAGGATGTTATTTGAGATTCAAAATAGATTAAGTCTCAGGAAGATAAATAAACCAAGTGCCCACTGTTTTAAAAAAAAAAAAAAAAAGAAAGACAAATTGGTAATCATCTAATCCGTGTGCTGTGAGGCTTTTAAAAAATTACATGGAGAAGGCGCCTAGAATGAAGAAGTATTCAGCCTCTTCCCATTCTACTCTTTCTAGCCATTTATTAGGCATTTCCTGTATGCCAGGTACTCTGCTAGCCTTTAAAAAATATTATCTAATATAATTCTTACAACAACTCTGGTATGAATTATTCTCTTGATTTTAAAGATGAGGAAACAAGAGGTTAAGAGAGGTTCAAAATGCAGCTCATAAATGGTGGAGTTCAGATTTGAATTTAAGTCTGACCCCAAAGACCAGTTACACTAAATTACTTTGCAAGTGGGTTTGTGGTACATGGGTGGGCAGAGGCCTTTACCTTTAACCTGTGGTCAGATGCTGGTCTTATAGTCAACAAGTCCTGTGGCTACTGAAATTGTCTTTGAGGTATGCGTTTGAACAAAGATTTTCCTTGGCTGCTATGTTTCAGGCTGCATATCCTGCAGAAGTTCTAGAATAAATTGGAATAGGAGTCTTACCTGGTTCCCTCAAAGCAGGAATGGAACCAGACTCACAGGGAACTCTGTTGTCCCAACTCATTCATTTACCAACGTTTAGTCGGTGTATTCAGTGCCTACTCTCTGCTAGGCAACTGCAACACATTTGTGAGCAAGATACACAAGGCTCCAGCTCTCCTTACACCCCGGTTTATATTTTAGGCTCTGAAAGTTCCAGAATCATGCTG
Organism: Neophocaena asiaeorientalis asiaeorientalis; assembly: GCF_003031525.2. NCBI lineage: Eukaryota > Metazoa > Chordata > Mammalia > Artiodactyla > Phocoenidae > Neophocaena > Neophocaena asiaeorientalis. The sequence goes on from NW_020172664.1 coordinate 3,186,416, forward strand.
GATTTCCAAAGAGGAATGGAGTTTGCCAGTATGAAACTCTGTAGTGGAGATAGTCCAGTGATTTGATTGCTTTTGTAGACTACAATATTTCTTCTCTATTCCTCGAGTCTAAGTAAATGTCAGGAATACTGAAAAAGTTGAAACTGACATGTTTCTATCAACAAATCCATATGGTTTGGATGCAGAGGGATGAAACAGGCTTAGAAATCACCCACCCTCCAGGTATGCTGCTCTGCTTGTATCATTTGTGACCTATGTTGGTGCTTTGGGTATTCATTGGATTCTTGATGTGTCAGAATTGTAAGTGCAAATGCAGACCTCAACTCTTGTTTGTTTCTGCCTTGGAAGTTCAGATAAACATGTCCAAAGGTTCTCTGCTAGACAAACATGATACTTGTTATAGAGTCTTTTTTCAGTAACAGAAACAATGGCCCCCTCCAAAACCCAAACAAAAGCCCCCAGAACTGGGTTTTCTGAAATCTACCCTTCCCACGAACCCCCAGGCAAGTATGTAGCTGACCATTTCTTTCTTTATCTCTGAGGCCTGGAAGAGGAGGGCAGTCAGCATAAAACTTCTACTCTGAGAGGAGGCTGGAACACAGTGGCTAAACTCAGGAATTCTGAAGCTGGAATGCCTGAGTCCAAACGTTCGGCTCTGCCTCTAACCAGCTGTGTGACCTTGGCAAGTTACTTAACCTCTCTGTGCTTCAATATTCTCCTCTATAAAATGTGGATGATAAGAAGAGTACCTACCTCATTGTTGCCCTGTGAAGACTAAAGGAGTTAAAACATGTAAGTCATTTAGAAAGGTGCCTGGCACACAGTGAGTGTTCAAAGGTAGCTATTATTGATTGTGAGGTTCATTGTGTTGTGAATATTCTTAATGTGTCCTCCCAGACAAATACCCGTGAGTCCCTCCAACAAGCCACGTACTTAGGACTAGTCTGAGAATTCTCTGACCTGCTGTATTCAATAAACCACAGGATATGTCCGTGAGATGCTTCCATCTGGAGGGTCAAGGGGCAGATGGGGGTAGGGGAAGGGAGAGAAATAGTGTGTTGCTTTCTGTTGCCAGCACTAAATGGACCCTTGTTTAAAAGCTTGGGAGTCTAGAATCCTTCATTATAGTAGCCTCATCATTTGGGGAGGAAAGTAGGAAGTAAAACACAAGCTAAAGAGCTATACATTTTCCTTGTCACATGTATTGGAACCTGAGGCCATTTGTTAGCTAGAATTTACCTAGGACTTAAAATGTGGCAAATTCTATTTTGGAAACCGAGGTCTGTATAGTAGTTTAGGTAAAAGTCTCACTTAAAATTCATAAGACATTTGCACCTAGTGAGGGAAGCAGTATGTAACTGTATTTAAAAGCCACTGCTCTTTCTAAATTGTGCTTTTAAATGTTCCAGGAGCAAAGGCCCCAATAAGGAATCATTTTTGCTAAGCACAGCTAAGCCAGAGAGGTCAAGTGGTGTAGCAAGCAACTCCTGGGCCCGGGGAGGAGGGCTATTCGAATGAATCAGCAACTTGGTTCCTTCATGAGTTTTTAGGTTGAGTCATGATTAATGGCTAGAATAGCCATTTGGGGGAAACTCTTGGGGATTTCAAAAGTCTCAATTTTCCTCTTTCTGATGCAGAAAAAGAAATAGAGTATGGAATCACCACAGGTAACACCACCCCCAGGAACAGATAGCAGTTTTCTTCACCCATAGTATGAATATTTAGAGAGAACTAGCCTCAGTTTAACTCTGTCAGCAGGACACACACTGTGTTATATAACACGCAAACTACAAAGAGTTAGGAGGGGAGCCCTGGCCTCAGGCATGGAATTATTTCTCTTTTCGAGAAAATAAAAATTTTCCTAAACCAAGGTTTAGGTAAGTGACGATGGAAACAAAATTTAGTGGCAAGAGGTACTATTCTTCACCTATCTTTGTTTCAATATTATTTCAAAATACAGTCAGCCCTCCCTAACCGCAGGTTCCGCGGATGAGGAGGGAGGAGGGACTGTACTCGGCCATTTTCTAATATATCAGGCACTGGAGCATGCATGGATTTGGGTATCCATGAGGGGCCCTGGAACTAATCCCCCACGGATACCGAGGGACAACTGTACCTGCTCATCGTGTGATCTTAGGTAAGTTACTTTCCTCTCAGTGCCTTAGTTTCTTAATATGTAAAATGAGATTAATAGTAGCACCTATTGCATGGGGGTCTTGTGAGGATTAAATGAACTGACACATGCAAAATGCTTAAAATAGTACCTGCTCGCTCACAGTATTTGCTTTTATTGCTATTACAATATACATTTATGTTTAATAAGTACTGTGTTTAGATGACCAAATACATTATTCTTCTAATAGTTCCTCTGAAGAGAAAAATCATCAGGCAGTGTGGAAGTACACTTTATCTCATTTTCCTCTGTCAACCCTGCCGAATGGGGACCTACTTGGTCCGGTCCGCACACCCACAGCAGACTAGGCTTTGGAGAGGAAGGGAGTAGTCTGTGTAGGGCTGATCTTTTATTTTACAACCTATTCAGCAATGGCAAACATCTCTCACACACAAACTCTAACTGGATGATTTGTTTCATTTATCAGCATCACTTATTCCCACAAGCACTTGGAATGGCATTAGAAAACCACTCTAGACTGTGACATAGGTATACTGCTTGGGATTTTAGACGGGGATCTTAACTTTAGAAATTCAGTAGCGCCATAAGGATAGACGCAAAACTCACCTCTCCTGTATCTATAATAATTCTCTACTTATTGTTCCTGGAGAGACACACAGGTTGCACTGTTCCTGTCACATCTGTCTTGAAAGAATGTTTGAAAGATGAAAATGGTAAAATAGCTGAGAGAATATCCAAGTGGCATCCTGATTAAGCAGACCACTGAGCCATTTTCTGTTTAATGGAAGCAGAAGTGGCTCTTTTCTGCTTATATCAAGGCTTCCTATAATGTGATCAGACATCCTTGTTCTCACCTTCTTGTCCCAGCTTCTTTGAGGTTTGGGCTCCTACCGAGAGCAGCATAACATAGGGAGAGGGAGTCCTATTTTTCTCAGGAGAATGATGAAAGGAAATTAAGATGGTGAGTCAGCCGGCCGGCAGGCGGCTACTGCACAGGGAACACTCGGTACCGCTCGCCCTCTCCTCCACCTGGTATCCTGGCTGTACCTGAATTAGCTCCTATTGCTGCACACAATGCAACAGACTTGATAGAGGGGTTCTAGGCTCACCCCACCTCCCTCATCTCCTGAAATTCTTGACATTGACTGTCCTCTATGGCTAACTCAGAAGTATCAGAAACTGCATGAAGAGCATGGCTACTCTAAGAAGGGGCTGGAAGCCTGGAACTCCCCCTGCCCAGGGCCCCATAATGATGCAGTAGAAAAGTTGACAAAGAGGCCTTTGACTTAGGAGAGGAGAGATGTTACCTCATAGCGATGCGTTAAAACGACAGAGCTGAGTGTTCCTGCCACCAGTGCAGAATTAAAATGGTCAGAGTTAAATGGGATAGAAGGACGTGTAGGGAGATAGCCGAGAGTACAGAGCAATTATGCACAGTGGGTCAGTGTAATTGCATTTATACAGTCTGGAAGGTTTGCCACCGAGCCGTGTGGGGTACCTCCACTCAGCCTTTCTCAACTGAACACAGAAAAGGATTTGGGTGCCGATTTTCTCAGATTCCCTAAGGATAATATAGAACATTCTAGATGCATAAGAGAGACATTAATTTATGACATACAGTGGATGCCTTAGGGCAATAAATCTTAATTCTCTCAGGTTAAGAAAGTGTCCCCACTGTTCTTGGCATAGCATGTTTCAAAGATGGGGCTAGTAATATAGACAGCCCATGGTTGGGGATGCCTCTTTGGTCAGGGGGTAGGATATGTTTTCTTCAACCCCTCGACTCAGTTCAGGTTTTGGCATGTATATAATTGTGAAATGCCATTCATTCATTCACTCAACAAGTAACTGAATCTCTTGCCCTTTTCTAGGCACTGTGCCAAGAGCGGGGGTTAGCATGGTAAACAAGAAACAGACAAACACAGGTAAATGATAATCCACGCTATGTTGGGGAAAAATAATGGGTTTGGGAGTGTGGATGGTGGGTGTGTCGGGAGGTAGGCATACTTTAAAGAGGGATGTTCCTAAACATACAAACATCGCCTCAGCTTGGTAGATTCACCTATCTGGCAGGTGGTGGTAGCCATTTACGCAATGTTTATGCATTTATGCAGAGAAAAAAATGTTATCTCACTGCTTCACAGTTATTTCATAAACACAAACAGTTCCTTCTCAGGATCTCTGCCATGGTGCTGGGAATCTCTGCATTGCCAGCACATAAGAGAGGGCCTGGGACATAGCAGGCATGCAATAATGTTCAATAACATTAATGGATAAATGAAAGGGACTTTTAGAACCATAGGATGTTGAATCTGTGGTGTCATAGAATAGGTCAATTCCACATTTTCTCTACTTATTGTTGAATTTTTGGCAATAATAAAGCACTTTCATTTTTTTCTTGATCTTATTTTCTGAAATCAAAAAAATCACAGAGAATGTAAACTCCTGAAAAAAGTTGCATTTCTCTTCCATATAAAAGGGTTTCAAAACCTCAGGTTTCCGGTGTAGTGAGTATTATGTGTGTGTTGATTTTTGCCTGTGTTGCTTCAATTCCTGTCATGTACTTCTGTGGCGATATGGCATTGGATATCTGACCTTAGAATGCTTTCCAAAACATTCTACCAATTTATTCCTATATTTATAAAGAAGAACCTTGCAATATTTTAGAGCTTTTTCTTTATCTTTAAACAACTCTAAAGCTTACTTGTGACATAATTTTCTCCTTTACTACTAAAAGAGCTATGCCAAGTGTATGAAACAATCATTTTGACATTTCTTGAATTTCTTTTAGAACAAGAAAAGTTATATATTTATTACTCTGGTAGAATGATATGTAAATAATTAAATTCTAGAAGATCAATAGTTTGAGACATCAGTAGTAGGACTGGGTGATGGTAAAATTTTATGTGTCAGTTTAGCTAGACTATGGTGCTCAGTTGTTTGATCGAACACCGCTTTAGATACTGTTGTGAAGGTACTTTGTGGATGTGATCAACATGTACAGTTCCAGTTGACTTTAGGTAAAAGAGATTACCCTTTATAATGTGATTGGGACTCATCTAATCACTTAAGACCTTAAAAAACAGAAACTGAGGTTTCAAGAAAAGAAGGAATTCTGCCTTAAGACTGGAACATAGAAATCTTGCCAGAGTTTCCAGCCTGCTGGCCTGCCCTGTAGATTTTGGATTCAAGACTACAGCATCACCTCTTGCCTGAATTTCTAGGTTGCTGGTCTGCCCTAGGGACTTCTTTTTAATTGACGTATACTTCACTAACAATATTATATTAGGGATTTTAGGCTTACCAACTCGCATAATTGAATAAGCCAATACCTTAAAATAAATCTTTCCATATATATAAAATAGGATATACCATATATAGGTATATACCACACATAGGATATATATGTGTGTGTGTGTGTATCTCCTATATCTATATCTGTCCATGTCTCTCCATATATATGGATATACACATACACATATATTTATGGATTCATATACATATATTTATGGATACATATATATATATGAATGATTCTGCTTCTCAGGAGAACTCTGACTGTTGCAGACTGTTAGGTTTGACTGTTTGATTCTTCTCTCCTGCAATCCAGTTGGACCAGGGAAAAATTGGTAACAGTTTCTAGATTTCTACTGCTCTGATGTGAGAGCAGAGAGATTAAAAAGGAAGCCAAGGCAGTGTCCCACTCTTAAAGCTGCCCCCTCCCGAAAGGAAAAAAGCTTGGTGCTGGGGAGAGGAACACTGAGTACACCCATTCATTTGATTCATTTTGTTGTATATTTGGCAAAACAGAAAAGTATGGGTAAGATTTTGAATCTTCCTAAACCATCATATGGGTCTAGCAAGTATGCTGTGGGTCATGAGCCTGTCCTGGAGGGAGTGGCAGTGCCTCAGTCCTTCTCTATATGATGGGGCTCAAGGGGCAGTGTCACTCACAGCATTCATCTCATGACAGCATTTTTGTCATCTCTGGTACATGACGTGAAATGATGTGAAGAGGAAAACTAGAAAAGGTATAGTGGATATAGTTCTAGAGTCACAGATTCAAATATTTTGTAGCTAAGATTGATTTTGAGATATTTCTTGGTTATTGGGGTATTGGTACTTGAGGTAACTCACTTTGTTCTATTGCCCTAGCTTGTATCTGTAATAGAACCAGCCAAACATCTGGAGATTCCAAAGGTTGATATCCAGCTGGTTGCATATATCATTGGTTGTATATCTCAATGTAGTATATACCATTTTTCACCACTACCCATCACTTCACTCACTGATGGTAACAAAATGTCTGCTAAATAGCTAGAACCAAGATTCAGAAGCAGAGTTTCTGTTTCTCCCCCATCCTCTCATCAATTTCATGTCGTCCCATCCTGGACCTTCCATCCTGCAGCAGCATTTTTTCCTTTCTTGTCCCATGTTCTGTCAACCTGGGTGGCAGGGTTAGCTCCATACTCTGTCCCTTTGTTCTTAGGATTTTATTTCCATTCCCTTTTCCCCAAGACCAACTTTACTCCACATTTCTAATAGCATACATTTTACCTACCTCTCGTGTAATTCATTTTTCCTGTATTTATACAAGATCTAAATAGACCCTGAAATCTTGATCACTGAAAGGCTGGGTTGGGGAAGGATAGTGTAATTCAGGTCGTGGAGTTTCATTCCAATTTTACAGAAGATAAATGGGGTTACATGTCTTTCCCAGGACACACAACTCCTACTACTTAAACTTATACCTGGTCACTACTCTCTAACTTGATTGCTGGCATCAGCACAAAGAATGTTGATGTTTTATTATTCTAGAGTATGGAAGATTGCTTGAATTGTCTCTCCTAGATCCTTGGGCTATGACAAAGTGAGAGAGTGGCATGGACATATATACCCTACCAGATGTAAAATAGATAGCTAGTGGGAAGCAGCCGCATAGCACAGGGAGATCAGCTCGGTGCTCTGTGACCACCTAGAGGGGTGGGATAGGGAGGGTGGGAGGGAGGGAGATGCAAGAGGGAAGAGATATGGGAACATATGTATATGTATAACTGACTCACTTTGTTATAAAGCAGAAACTAACACACCATTGTAAAGCAATTATACTCCAATAAAGATGTTAAAAAAAAAAGAATGAATAATAGAACTAAAATGAATCTTAAGATATCTAATAGGCCTCACTGCTTTCAGGTAGTTTCTAGACCAGAAATGGCAAAACAAGTTTAGACTCATATAAATAGTCTAATTAATTGCAGGTGACTGCCTGAAAGCCTATGTTGATATGAATTCTGTGATCAAATCCAGGCTCTGGATTTGCCATGATTGATTAGTGATGTCTGACACGGGCAAGGGATAGGAAAGTGCTGATACTCCTGATACATAACTTCCATTCCTGGTTAAAATCAGCAGAGATGGAGAATTACTTCTTCAGTTTAAAATGACTTCACACAATGAGAAAGGGTTCCTGGTGAGCAAAGGCAGGGGAAAATTCATCTTGCTACAGAGGAAAGAGGATGTTGACAAATAGCCATATTTTTTGAGTATGATAACTTTTCCAAAAATGTGCTAAAATAGAACAGTACTCTTGAGATGATTATATGGACTGTGAGAGAAACTTTAAAGCCTAATAGAATGCCTTTGCTTGTTTTCCTAGCTCAGAAGGACACAATACTTAGAGTGAAAATATGAAGTCAATGAAAATTGGCATTCTTCACAATTGAGGGAAGTTGATCTTTCCATAGTCAGAAAACATTCTTAAATTGGACTTTCAGTGCTCTAAATTTAAACATAAATTAAAAAAAATACTGTTTTCCATTTAATGGAAAATCCATTTCCTCATAAAAACAGAACTTGCTGTTCTTGGTTCAGATAGCTTCAGAGACAGTTTTTTTTGTTGTTTTAAAATGTGGTTACCCTATACTTAGCTTAGAAATAAACAGAAGCCAAAATAAATTTTTTTCAGAGATGTTAGCCTGGAAATATGATTCTGTTGTGGCTAAGGTCCAACAAAACGTCTGAAGGACTAATGATGTCTTTGTAAATGCAGGCAAGTGGATTTACAGCCCCCTTCATAAAACGTGCATAGTGACAGCAGTAATAATCACACCTACTTTTTGAATAATAAGCCACCATTTATTATCATTTATTATTATATGCCTGCTTGCTTCCTGACTTCCTTCTTTCCTTTCTTCCTCTCCCCTCCCCTCCCAGCTCTTCCTCTTCTTGTTTCCACGAATACTGAGTTCCTATTATGTTTCAGGAACTATATAATACTCAGGATATGATGACATTGGGTTTCCAGATAGACAAGGATTCTGACTTCACAGAATTTACACTCTCGTGGGGAAAGCAGGGTATTCATTAAGTATTAACAATGATGTGTTGTGTCAGGATGGGCAGAAATGTCTATCTGTATCCTTTTTGGTGGACAAAGGGGAAATTTGGGGACTAGAATAGAGTGATTTCAGTGTGCAGCTATTTATTGCTTACTACTATGAGGAAGGGAGAGGACAAATGGATATTGTTTTGCAAGGAATTGGGTTAAATTCATATTAATAAGAGAAATCAAACTTTAAAAATGTATATAGACCAGACATAGAGAACAGACTTGTGGTTGTCAAGTGTGGGGGAGGGGGAGGGAGAGGGGTGGACTGGGAGTTTGGGGTTGGTAGATACAAACTATTACATTTGGAATGGATAAACAACAAGGTCCTACTGTATAGCACAGGGAACTACATTCAGTATCCTGTGATAAACCATACGGAGAAGAATATGAATAAAAGAATGTCTCTATGTGTTTAACTGAGTCACGGCAGTACAGCAGAGATTGCCACAACTTGTAAATCAACTCTACTACAATTAAAAAAAAAAAAAAAATGTATATAGACCAGATATCTTGATCTTTAGAAAGAAATTTACCTTTATCGTGGTAAGTTCTGTCCTGTCAGCTGGGTTTGATTCTGCTGTAGTGTGGGGACTGCCAGAAAGTGGCTCCAGACTTCCTCACTTTCTCTCTAATCCCTACGTATAGGTCTCTCTTGATTTCAGGAGGGTGGTTGAGGGTGATGAACGTTATTGTGCTATTGGATGTTAATTGTTACCAATATTTTTACTAAACAAATTAGTCTGTTATGAATCTAGCTATAGCTTAAAGAGTTTTAATCAAAACAGCATACATTTGTGGTTTTTCAAAGCTGTATCTTAGTTTAAAAAACACAATGGAGGACTATTACAACATTGAAGATGAACAATCAAAGCCCTTAGTTTCTTTAAAAAGGAAGAGGTGGTTGTCAATGATGAAACAATGAATACTTCTTGGGTTGGTGCAATTAAAAAATATCCAAATATCTCAAGACGTAAAAGCTGTGTGCTTCTATCTTTTACTCCATGGACTTGTGTGAACTGGGATTTCTACATAATGCCATAGTGAAAATAAATATAAGAATAATCTTGGTACTGTACTAGAATCAGAAATATTCCTAATAGAGGCTTTGTAATAAAAGAAAAAGCCACTTCTTTTAGTAAAATATTTTATATCCAAAATTTATAACAAAAATGTATGATTAAATATATAATTTTGATCTTAATAAATTAAGATGATTTAAGTCTCTAATATTTTTGTTACTTCATAAAGTAAAATATGCTGAACATTTCTAGCATCATTTAACACATCTGAATGACTTTTCTTCTTTGTTTAAAATTATGTTCATTCAATCATGGATTATGTCATATAAGCGCCTATCTCAATGTGTTCAATGAACTACCTGTTTTTTTGTATGTTTGTTTTGGTTTTTTTTTTGTGATACGCGGGCCTCTCACTGCTGTGGCCTCTTCCGTTGCAGAGCACAGGCTCCGGATGCGCAGGCTCAGCGGCCATGGCTCACGGGCCCTCGCTGCTCTGTGGCATGTGGGATCTTCCCGGACCGGGGCACGAACCCGTGTCCCCTGCATCGGCAGGCGGACTCTCAACCACTGTGCCACCAGGGAAGCCCGATGAATTACCTTTTAATCAAATACCATGGTCAGATGAGTGGTGGTGGCTAGTGGTGGGGAGGGTGCTGCTTTAGAATGAAGGCTCTTCAGTAGGAGAGTAAGACTACTAATTTCATAAGTGTGATGCAGTGGGATTAGAAGAAGCTTAGAGAGAGTAAACAAACATTTTAATCATGCAGTTATTGGAGTAGCAACATAGAGGAATGAAACCAGTCCTTGATGGGGCCCATTGGTGGAGAAATCTAATCAAGCAGCACACACCTGAGGTTGGCCGGTTCCTTCCCTCTTATGGCTAATGTATCACAGGTGGAAAGTTGCAACCCTATAGAAAGTTACAGAGAAAGATTATGCAGCCAAGTAGGCCAGGGCCCTGGAAGGAGAGATGCTGGAGTTCAAATTTATGCTTCTTATGCTCTCGACCTGTGTTTCACCACCTCAAGTTGGAGTTGGGAAGGATGACCTCTTAATTCTTTCATTTTATACCTTCCTTTGGAACAATGCAATTCATTGAAAATAAACAAATGCATCTTTTAAAAACCATTTTACTAATAAAATTAAAATCTGAACTTGTTACATAGTTTTTGCATTTGAACTTCACCTGGCATTTCCTTCCTGTTCTTCTTCCTTGATTCCGTTCCCTGCCACATGGTAATGCAAAACGCTAACCTTGTATATATCTTTCCATGCTTAAGTAGCTCTCTTGCATGTTTCTTTTTGTCATTGTTTTAGAAAATGAGATATTATTCCCATTTCAGTGCATTTGGATTTTATCAATTAATAATTCCTATGGAAATTTCTCTAGGATAATTGGGTTTTCTAGGTATAGAGACATATATCAGGAATAACATTATTTTTTTTCTTTTTTAATGCTCACATTCATTGTTTTCCTTTTTTTTCCTTACTGGATTTTCTAGATGCTTCATGGAAATAATAAAGAATGTTGGTATTATATATCATTTCCTCTGTAATACTGGTTAATTTAAAATACTATATGACATTAGGATATCATATCAGCATCTGTTGATATGATATAAATATTTTGACGTGTCATCAAATTCTGTTTGCAAAAATTTATTTTTAGTTTTGGCATCTATGTTCACGAGGAGAATTGGTTCATTATTCACTCAAATGTTGTTTATTGAGCACCTGCTTTATGTCATGTATCAGTCTGGGTACTAAGGTTGTAGTATTTAAGCATAAACATCCCTGTCCTTATTGAGTTTATATCTAAGGGAAAGGGTTCTTTCTTGTTCTCCTCCCCTTCCTCCTCCATCCCTTCTTCCTCCTTCTCCTCTTCCTCTTTTTCTTCTTCTTTTTTATTTAATACCTTTATCAGTTTTGATGTTAGAATAATTTTATCTTCCAAAATTTAACTGAAGAAATTTTCATCTTCTTCCTAGGAATGGAATAAAGTAAATAAATATTTGTCTGTTCTTTAAAAGATAGCAATACATGGCTATGACCCCATCTGGTGTTGATGCGTTTTTGAATGGTCAATTTTTAATCTCCTTTCCAGTTTTATGATGATTGGAATATTTGAGTTTTCCATTTTTTCTTAGGTCAGTTTAAAACATTTGTGTTTTCAGGAAAAGCATTTTCAAATGTGTTTTGAATGTATCGTAAAGTTTCGTGATACATTCTCTTACAATTCCTTTAATTGCTCCTACATCTGTGGTTATATTTCCTTTCTCAACTCTAATATTGCTTTTCTTTTGCTCTTGTTTTTTCTTATTCAAGGGCCTGATGGAAAAAATTATCTATTTTTTCCCTCCAAAGAACCAGTTTGTGGATTTCTTTATCTTTTTTCAATCCTTTCTTTTTCTGTTTTCTATTTTATTAGTTTCAGTTTTTATCTTTATTCTCTCATCATTGCTTCTTGGTTCATTTTATGGTTCTTTTTTTCCAATTTCTTAAGATTAGTACTTAGCCCCTTTGCATTATTCTTCCTTACTCATTCTTCTTTAATAATAAAGGCATTTAAGGCTATAACATTTCTATGAAGTAGAGCTTTCCCTTTATCCCATAGATTCTGAATAAATGGTTCTCTCGTTGCTTTCTAGATGACACTGATTTCTCTTTTATTGTACTTTTTTGATCTAAGACTTACTAGAAATATGTTTCTAAAATTTTTCAGTGGTAATTCTTGTCACTTATTTCAAGTTTCATTGGTGTATGATCAAAAAGACATAGTTTGTAAAAATCTTCATTTTTGGAATCCATTAAGTTTTTGAATCGAGTACATGATTAACTTTTCAACATGTTCCATTGATATACAAGAAAAATTGTATTCTCTATTTGATTGTAAATGTTCATGCAGAGACTCAGTGGTGTGCTGATAAATGTTTAACAACCAAATCTCTAGATATGATTTGTAGCACTTGTAACATTTGTTTTCCATGGTGTATATACTCCCACCACGACCTATTTCTAGTTACTAATGTGACATCACTGAATATGAAGATGGGAAGAGATACTCACAATTGGCTTCCAAAAGCTGGTACAAACTAGTTCCTCTACCCTTCCACATAATTTATTAAATCAACCTTATTGACCGTATTATTAAAATTTTCTGTAACCTTAACTAACTTTTGACCACTAGGTTCTGAAAGAATTGTGTTGAAGTCTCCTATTTCAATTGCGTTTTTCAAGTTTTCTTTGTATATCTAATAGTTTTTGATTCACATATTTAGCTGCCATTTTTTTAGTATGTATAGTTTGTAGTGATTTAGCTAAATTCCTCAATTATACTTTTTATCACAACAGAGTGATTCTTTCAATCGTATATAATGTTTTAGCCTTAAATTCCACCTTATATGTTATTAATGTTGCCATTTCTGTTTTCTTGTCTGGTATCTCCTTGCTGATCCTTTTATTTTCCATCTTCTTTACCACTTCAACTTAAATGCAAGTTTGCAAATAACAAAATGTATACAATGTAATCCAACAGTCTTTATATTTTAATAGGACACTTCAGTCTATTCACATTCAATGTAATGACTTTATTTCTTCAATCTTTGCATTTCATTAGTCATTTTCTTATTTGTTCTGTTTCCTTTTTCTTAACCTAGCTGGTTTAAGTTGATATTCATTCTGTTTCTTTCCCCTTGTTAAATTGGAATTTCTTGTGTATTTTTCTCTTTTAGTAATGGTTGTCTTCCACCAGATGAATAAACCCTGACTTGGTGTGCACTCATTGTTTGATGCTGTTTCTCCAGTTCTCCCTGCCCTACAGGATGAGACCACTAAAATACTTTCACTTCTCTCACCTTTCTTTCCCCTCTCACTACCATTAATCTTTTGGAATGCTTTTCGATTTTCCAAATGCCTAGATTTTGTTATCCCAATTTAGTACCTATTAGAGTTTTCCTTAGAGTGTGTCCCTGCTATTTCAAAAGCCTTCTTTACCCCTTAGGTAAGCAATATCATGTAGTTTATCCTCATCTTTTTATGTATGTATCTTCAGCTGTCGATCTCTATCCATCTTTATGTACAAATACATCATGTTTATTTTGTTCACTGCTCTTTTATCTTTCTCTTTTTCCATCTTTTGGTCAGTTTTTGGTTTCACTTATTATTTGGTTAATGTTCCTGAGTATTTTCCTTAGATGGAATATATAGGTGATTCACTCTCTGGGGTCTTGCACATCCTGAAAGGGCATAGAATTAAGTTGCAGTCTTTGCTCTTAGCTGTAGATTTGATTCTACTGTTTAACTTCCAATGTTATAAATGCTAGTCTGATTTTTTTCTTCCTGTGTAGGTAGTAGTTGTTATTGTTGTTTTGCTTGGGAGCTTGTTAAGATATCTCTCTTTATCCTTAAGAGGTCAAAAACTTTATTACAGCATGCCTCAGTGTCTCTTTTTCTTATTCCTGTCCTTGAAATCAGAGAGCCCTTTCAATCTGCAGACTAAAGTCTTCCATTATCTCAGAAACATTTTTCCTTTTATTTGTCTAAATACTACCTCCTCTCATCTATCTCCCTTTATCCTTCTAAAATATCTGTTATTCATATATTAGGTCTTCTGGATATAGACTCTAAGTCTCTAAAATTTTTCTTCATGATTTCCATTTCTATAGTTTTTTTCCTCAAGTGTTTGGGATATTTCTTGCAGGCCATTTTCTAGGCTACTAATTCTGGTTTCAATATGGATCCTCCACAAAAAAGTGAAACGCTACTTTTGTTTGATAAAATTTCTCCTTTAAATTTATCCAGAGTTCCAGAGCAAGGATGGATTTTGAAGTCACAGAACAGGTGTTGGAATCCTAGTTCATCCCTTATTAGCTTGTGACCTTGGACAACGTGCTTGCTCTCTTAAAGCTCAGTTTCCTCATCTATGAGGAAGGGGCTGATTTCACCCACTTAACTATAATAATGATTAAAAAATAGGAAATAAAGAGATTTTTTTCAAGGTATTGGAACCTAAAGAATGTTCCATAAATATTTCAGTGTATCATTTGATTAAGCATCCATATCAGCTAATATAAAATTGAAGCATGTGGAAGGAAATCATAAGGCTTTTCTCAACATTAAGTTTGTGGTTTTATGTATTTCTTGGTGGCCTTTGCATAAAAGGCTTTTAAACTTTGCTCATAAATCATAATGTCTTACATTTGTGTAGCACTTGACAGTTTATCTATAGCCCTGTGCTTGAAAACTGGTATTATTATTATAATGCTACTGCTGTGGTAAACGATTTTCCAAAGATTACCTGGCGAACAGGTGGTATAGACTGCACTCATTCTCTGGTCTGAAAACATTTCTCCTGTTGAGAGTCAATGCCACAAACGTCAATAACTGAGTTTTTAAAAATATAATCATCAGTTTCTGGTGGGATTTTATTCATTCAGTTATGTATACAATGAATAGAAATGAAAATATATGCGGAAGCATCTTACTATGTACCATACATTGTTTTGAGTGCTAAGGAGAAAATGGTGAACCAAAACAGATGTTTTTTCTGCTCTCCTGAAGTTTACAGTCTAGTGAGAGAGATATACATTAATCAAAAAATCATATACATGCATGTAAACTTACCACTGAGAAGAAGTACATATGACAAGGTGATTTTACATTTTTAGGAAGGTTAGAAAAGGCTCCCTGAGGAAATGATGATCAGGTGAGATCAGAAGGAAGAGTTCTGTTAGCCGGGCAAAGGAGGGTTAAGTGGGGAGAGGAGCCTTCAAGACAGAGGGAATAGTATACCCAAAGGCCCTGCATCAGGAGGAAGCCTTTCAGATTGAGAGACTGAAATCACACCAGTGTTACCAGAATGAGAGTGAAGGGGAGTGTGTGAAGGGAGGCTGCAGGGGACCAGAAGATGCAGGATTCTGAGAGGCATGTTAAATACCTTGGTCTTTACCTTAGAGTAATAGGACACCAGCTAGAGTTTTAAGAGGAGTATGTGTGTGGTGTGTGTGTGTGTGTGTGTGTGTGTGTGTGTGTGTGTGTGTGTGAGCTGATTGGCACACATCTCTCTGGCTGAGGTGGGAAGAAGGGATTAGAAGAAGGCCAGAGTGGACACAGGTAAACCAGCCACCTGACTGGTTTGAAGAAGTCCAAATGAGGGACAATGGTGACTTGGAGCAGGAGGTGGCAGTGAAGACAGAGGGAAAGGGGCAGATTTGTGAGGTAATTAGGAGGTCAAAGAAATAGGACCTGATGATGAATTATATATAGAGGCTGAGGTAGAGAGACTTGCCAGTATTAGCTCTAAATTTCTAGCTTGAATAGCTGGGGGATGGTAAATACACTTATTGTTTTAAGGAATTCCAAGAGAATGCCAGATTTGGGGAGATTAAGGTTATGAATTTGGTTGAGTATATTCAATTTGACACCATATAGAGATATGAGTTTCACTTGGCTACATATGTCAGATGTAGGAGTAGTCTGGACTGGAGATAAAACATGTTGAGTCATCTACTGTAAATGGTTATTGATGTCGTGGGTGTAGTTGGAATGATGAATAAGATTCCATCTCTTGTACTTTCTCAGACATTTATTTCTGGAACTCTTTTGACCACTTTATTTAGGAGATTTAGGAGCAGGGGGCAGCATGACACCCTACATCACCAGGATTAGATGCATCTCCACAGACACTGGTAGAGAGCGCCTAGGAGCCTGTCTGCACCAACACTTGCATCGTAGAACTGTGAGGTAAGGAAAGCAGGTAGACCAGATGGCCCAGTCCTATGAGGAGAGGATGCATACTCAGATACTATACTGTGAAGAAGGAGGGAATAGGAGAACACTGAAATTGAAGAAAGAGGGAAAAACTGCTGAGAGGGAGTTTGAGTAGACTATTTGCTCAAATGAAGTTGTTACACTGAAGGAGGCTTTTTAAAACTTGAAACTAAATAACCTTGAATTGTCATATTTATTTCCTTTTTCCACTATTGGTGGGAATGAGAGCCCCATAAAGATGCGATTAGTTATGGGACAAAAAGGACTTTTGTTTTGTTTGTGTCGCACATGTGAATTGTATTGCACGTATCAGTGCCCTGCCTCACCATAATTTAAATTGTCTGACCCATAAGCTTGTTATGGACCTCACTGGATCTTATAGATTTACTGAGCTAGTTAGTGGCAGAGCTGGAGGAAAACCAAGCTCTTTCCACCATGTTTCCTCTCAAGAACTATAATTAGATAAAGTTTGTATTCCTTTAAAATTTATTCTCCTGGGTATTTTATATCCATGCCATGTATTAATTCAGTCATATAAGTACGTGTTTTGATCTATAAATAGTTTTATCTTTTGTGTATTTTTGTGTATGTGCAGCTAGTAATTGGGCTTTGATATATGTATATATATATACACGCACACATATTAGGCATTATACAATGTCATATGAGATATTATATAAGTTATATATTATAAATTATATAATTTATATAATGTATGTGTTGTATATGTATAATACTATGTATTCTACATGTATTACATAGTATCTCTCTCTATATATACTTTCTGGATTTAGTTCCCATGAGTCCAGAAGCGGTAGCTGGGCTACTCCGTCAGCAGTTTCTACCATCTAATAGCAGCAAAATCCAGAAGGGTGAGGTAATCTCAGCTGCATTTATTTTTATTTTTACTATTATTTTTTAATAGATCTTTATTGGAGTATAACTGCTTCGCAATACCGCGCTAGCCTCTGTCACCCAACAAAGTGAATCAGCCACATGCACACATACATCCCCATATCCACTCCCTCTCGAGCCTCCCTCCCACCCTCCCTATCCCACCCCTCTAGGTGGTCACAAAGCACCCAGCTGATCTCCCTGTGCTATGCGGCTGCTTCCCACTAGCTATCTATTTTACATATGGTAGTGTTTATATGTCGATGCTACTCACACTTCGCCCCAGCTTCCCCCTCCCCTACAGTGTCCTCAAGTCCATCCTCTACGTCTATGTCTTTATTCCTGTCCTGCCACTAGGTTCATCAGGAAATTTTTTTTTTTAGATTCCATATATATGTGTTAGCATACGGTATTTGTTTTTCTCTTTCTGACCAGTCTCTGGGTCCATTCACCTCACTACAAATAACTGTTTCGTTTCTTTTTATGGCTGAGTAATATTCCATTGTATATATGTGCCACATCTTCTTTATCCATTCATCTGTGAATGGACACTTGGGTTGGACAGCTGCATTTAGATTGCAAACACAGCACAGCAAAAACCTGACTGTAGAGGACAGCTGTCTCTACTCCTCACCTCGTGTGAAGGGACTGACCAGGAAATGAACAGCTTCAAGAGGCCTGGCCTTGCGAACATAAGTCCGTAAGTTCGTTGTTACCATTATTCTTCAAGTGTGCGTCCAACTAGCTCATCAGTGTGCACCTGAAATATCCACTGCATGACCTTTCAGCAGACTCTGGGGGCTGGTTCAGGGAATAACGATCCAGCCCGGCCTCAGCCAGCTGTCTGCACCCAACTCGGCTCTCTTCAGACTAACCGTGAAATCTTGGAGAAGCAGAACCCATGTTGAGATTCTTATTCCAGATCACACAGCCAGTGACTCAGGACATGTTTTACGCCGAGGTTCATACTCTAGCCATGGTCCACACTGCCTCTCGTGGGGCAGTGATTAAAAACCAAGGCATGGGAGTCAGACAGTCCTGGATTCAAATCTTCTACTTTCAAGCTGCTTGGAAAAGCTAATTAGCATATTTGAACTTCAGTTTGCTTGTCTGGAAATTGGAGATGATAATACTTGTATCGTGGAATTAGTATGAGGAATAAATGCGATAGCAGAGGCCACATGCCCTTGGCACTACATCTGAAATGTAGTTAGGACTCAATAAATAGCACTTTATTGATGGTGCTGTTTTTGGGGTTTTTTGCTGTTATTTCCTTTAGAGGAATATTCCTCAGAAACTGCCATAAAAGTTCCAAATTCTTAAAGAAATCAACACCTGACCTACAGCTCTCTGTAAATGACTTTTGGTGCTGATAGTAAGTATAAACCATGTGGGTTCTGCATGAAGCACTTCAGTTGAAAGTTCTCCCTCAGATTGGGTTTAGCATACCACTCTTTGGGTGCAGCATGAATTTCCTCAGCTAGTTTAAGCACTGACCTTTTAATATTTTCACTAAGGGAAATGGAGGTAAATAACACAATTTGAATCTGATAAACCCCTGGAAGATCAAGGAGGGTAATATGGTTGCTGACAAGTTAGTAAAATCACAAGTACCCTGAGAAATTATATATGGGCTCTAATCCTCATCCAGTGCTAATGTCCAGAATCTTCTGAAATAGGCATTGCATACTAAGGAAGCTTCTTGCTGCAACTCTTTTTTTTTTTTTTGCGGTACGCGGGCCTCTCACTGTTGTGGCCTCTTCCGTTGCAGAGCACAGGCTCCGGATGCGCAGGCTCAGCGGCCATGGCTCACGGGCCCAGCCGCTCTGTGGCATGTGGGATCTTCCCGGACCGGGGCACGAACCCGTGTCCCCTGCATCGGCAGGCGGACTCTCAACCACTGTGCCACCAGGGAAGCCCTTTGCTGCAACTCTTGTGGGGCATGGTGGTAAACACCATTGATCTGAATGTCTGTTCAGGTCCTCTTTTCTGAGAACTGTGTACCCTACTCTGATGCAAGAAACCAGATACCTCAGTGAGGCTGTGTGGGTCAAAAACAATATGGGCTATGCAAAGGAAGAGGCTACCGGGCTTAGAGCTTGTCCCCTGGCTGCACTGGATAAAGGCTGTCTCCATGGCGCTTAGTGAGGAGGAACTGGGTACTGACATTAGAACCCAAAGGGCCTTTCTGTTCCACTGTGTACTGGCTGATATCATCACCATCATATTTGTCTTTACTAACAGCATCATCTTCACTGAATCCTCATAAAGGTGAAAACAAAACCTAACCTTATCGAACTAAAGGAAATCGACTTAATTCCAGCAAGGGTGCTGACACCCAGTGTAGGAAACTCTGGTAAGTAGTTGCCCTGCCCTCTCACAGAAAACAGTTCCATGAGGCTTCTTTCCGTCTCTGTGTGGGAAGTATCACTCCTTTAAAGCAGAACCCAATCCTGGCTTGGTCTCAGAGCCCTAAGGAGATTAGACTTCCCTTGATATTTCTGAAGCATGTTTGGAGTTTAATTTAATTGCATTTAATTGGGCCTCAGAGTAGCTCCAGATTTCTGGGACAGTCCTGGAGCCCACTTCGGCTTCTGCCCGCAGGAATTTCCTTAAACTAAGTCCCTTGTGGTTTCAGTCCAGAAACTTCCTGGAATAACAGAGCCCACCAGAGCCATTTCTTTTCCTCCTAGAGATGATGAAAGGGCAGGCTGCTGAGAGAGGCTTTCCTCCCTCCCATTTTCACCGCCACCTTGTATCTAATACTGTGTTTCTCAACCCTATCAGACCCAACACCTAATTAAAGCAAACATTTGGTAACGTCCTCTTTACTATCCTAAAGGAAGATACCCATTCACACAATTAAAACGTTAATGTAACATTTTAGTGATAATATACAGGAGAAATAAAAAGAAAACAATTTCTGCTAAAGTGATATATGTATTTCAATATATAAATATTCAAACATAACCACAGTGGAAGACCTAATGAAGACATTGTATACCAGGCATTTATATATAGAACCTCTGTAAATGCAGAGACTACAAGTGCAAGCTCACACAGTCTAAGATCCAAAAACTACCATCCGTGTTGCTCTAAGTCATGGTACTGTCCAGAATGGTGAACGGCTTGTGGAAATTTGAAACGATGAAAACTCTTTGGTTTACCTGGCGGTTGTTGTTTCTGCAGAATTAATAGCTTGCAAAAGATACTTTGTGTTTCTGTGTAACACAGAACTGTGTTCTAGGCTCTGATAAGTATGCCCAGATTGTGCTCGTCATGGCTCTCTGGAGTGATGTGTAAAAAGCGTGTGGAATGGAGGATAATTGTTTGGTAGGTGGGACCCTGCCAGGTGTTGTGGGACATCTAGCAATTCCTGCCTCTCCTCATTACTGTGACAACCAAAAGTATTGGTTGGACAAAGTCTCTTTGAGGATTTCAAACACTGGCATTTAAATCTGCACAACTCAACTCATAACCCACACTGCTCTTCTTAATGATGTAAGCAGTATGCTGGTAACTTTGCAAAAAGTGATAGAGATTTGTCTTCTTATTTTAATAGCCCTTCTAGGCTGCTGGCCTGTGTTCAGGTTGGAGTCCAATCCCCAGGGCATTTTCCTCAATACTAGCCCCTTATAAAAGTACATTTCCATTCCAACTCCCGGCCTAATGTCTGCCCCCTGCCCTCCCTGGTGGGGCTCTGTTTCACATGACCACACACAGGCTGAGATGGCTAAGACCTGTCATCCAGGCCAAGCCTTAAGGACTGGGCCCTTCCGCCATTTGCCCTCTCCGTTCCAGGAGAAGCCTTCTGGCTAATAATATTAAGTTCTTTTTCTCTAGTCATGAACCTTTCTCTAGAAAGAGCCTATTAGCCACCAATAAATTGAGCCCAATGGCATGAGCAGACAAATGGAATTAAAAGTAAGTCAGGCCTGGTATGTTCCAGCTGTCGTTTCCGGCAGTGGAGGAACAACAGGCACTTGAATTTAAAGGGAATGGGGCGCCTGTCAGCAGTGTTTCCCGCTGCCTTGCCCTTCCAGCCATCCCCTTTTGGAAATAGCCTTGATGGGCCGGGCCTCCCTCTGACTGAGTGCGGTCCAGTTCTTAGTCCAGCTGCCAGGTCCCTTCTGATCTGGCTCTTCCCACATCAGTGTCCTGTTTTGTGACACCTTTCCCTCCCACTTAATGCCCTGACAACACCAGAGGGCTCAGTAGTATCCACATCTTTACCCAAGCTGTCCTGCTTAGGAGGCCTGCCCTCCCCACCTCCTGATTCATTCCAGAAAATTGCAGCTCAGACAGTGCCTCCCTCCTAAAAGCCCACCTTTACCACCCGCAACATTGGCATTAACCCTTCCGTTTTCTGTGCAGACTCTGCACATTTTACACGCATCCATCCTTACACATTCCACACTGCGTTACAATTTAATTACTTGTCTCCCCCATTATTCTGTGAGTTCCTTGTGAACCTAACCCATATCTTTAAAAACAAAAAAAAAAAACACTTTAGTTTCTAGAACAGTTTTATATTTGTAGATAAATCGCAAAGATGGGACAGAAAATTCCCATATACCTCTGCAGCTTCCCTTATTAATAATGTCTTATGTTGGTACAGTACATTTGTTACAAGGAAGGAACCGATATGGTATGGTATTATTACTAGATCCATACTTAGCTCTCTTTTGTTTTCACCTAATATCCTTTTTTGTTCTAGGAGCCACCACATTACATTTAGTTTTCATGTCTCCTTAGACTCTTCTTGGCTATTACAGTCTTTCAGAACCTTCTTGTATTCAGTAACCTTGAAAGCTTTGAGGAGTACTGGTCAGGTATTTTGTTGAGTGTCCCTCAACTGTGATGTATCTGATGTTCTTCTCATGAGCTGGCTGGGGTTAGGGTACATGCAGTTAACCTGACGCATCACTGTTGATGGTGACCTTGGTCATCTGGCTGAGGCAGTGTTTTGTCAGGTTTCTTAAAGTTGTCGGTCCCCCGCCACTTTCTACACTGCGCTCTTTGGAAGAGAGTCACCGCGTGGGGCTCTCACTTATGAGTGGGGAGTTATGCTTGAGTATCTACATAAATTATTTGGAATTCTTCTGCATAGCAGATTTGTCTCTTCTCCCCATTTATCCATATGTTTTTACATTATTGAATGGACCAGGGGAATGGGAGGCACTTAATATGTTTTATTGGTTCTTGTTTTCTGAGCATCCATTGTAAATCTCTCTCAATATGGACATAACAGTACTAATAACAGCCTCAACAATAATACTCAAATAGGAAATACTATTTCGGAAGCACTATTGTAGGTATTTTAGCTCATTTAATCCTCACAACAATACTATCAGGATGACACTGTTTTTATCACCACAGAGGATTTTTTAACTTATCTGAGGTCACACAGCTAATAAGTGGTAAAGATAAGATCCAAACCCATGTCTTTGGACTCCAGAGTCCACACGCTACAGCTATAGAGGCTGGACTGCTCTTTGGTCTCTTTTCCCATTACCTTGGACTTGCTCTGTTGAGCTTATCCCCTTAGAGAACAGGGTCCAATATACAAATAGTCCCCAGCTGGAAGTCCTCTAGTGGAGTCTTCTTATTTACCCCAGACTCTCCTTTCAATCCATGAGGTCTCCAAAGCACACTGGAGCAGAAATTCTGAAGTCATAAGACGCCTCCCTTCCGAAGCTTTCTTCAGAACAGTAATCAAGTTCCCCACGTTATGGAGGCCAGACTCCAACATTGTGTCCTGGAAATGGGCAGACAATACTCAGCTATTAGAAACAGGAGGAGCTGCCTAAGCTCATGGTCTTAATATTTTTCACCCTTAAAATGGAACACATGGCTCTTCAGGGTTATAGGGAAGTAATAAAAAAATCCACTTAGCTATTTGAATTTCCAGGATGATCTGAGAGTTTATGCTAAGAATAGGCCAGAACATTTAACATTGGAACTGGATTAGGAAATCAAGATATATTGTCAATATGCTAATTAGGTATGAGTTGAGGGCGTAAGTATCAGCCCCAAACATCTGGGGTTTTTTGTTGTTTGTTTGTTTTACAGTGTATGAAATCGGACGACGATAGAGTAATTCCTTTGCACCTTGAATATCCTGCTGCCAGGTTGAATAAAATGGATGCATTAATGCTTTTATAGTCTGCCCCATGTCTAGATTTCAGAGTGAAATCAGTCATTATAAGTGAGGAAAAGAGAAACTAAAGATAGAGAGGAAGCTGACATTTTTACAACAAGCAGCTGCTATTCTTTAGTAGCAAGGAATCATGGAATCTTGTACAATTTATCTTGGTACAGTTTGTTTACATACTGTGTAATAATTTCCCAAAATAGAATTTATCCTAAGCCCAGAGTTTGAGAGATTTTAGCAATTTATTTTTAACTCCATTTAAAAACATAAACAACATCTCCCAAAGCATGATCTTACATTTTGATTTACAGCCATAAGGAATTTAAGAATAAACCTATTGAGTCATGGAGTTCCTTTAAGCCAAAAACAGCGGAATTCCTTTAAACCAAGATATTCAAAGATTTCAGACTAAGCATTGAGCCTTTTAGATGCCCCTATGTGACGGGCCTACCTGTTTGTCATCAAGTAATTGTGCTAAGCTCCCACATGTGCAGGCAGCTAGAATCTGCTCAGATGAAAAAAAACAATGCTTTATGCAAAACTGCTTGTTTCACTCATCCTTTAGAGATGATTTATTGAGAAGTCCACGTTCAGCAGGCTACAGATAGTGGTGGCCCATAACCAGTAGCTCTGTTACAGCACTCTTGGCAGCTGACGTTACTCAACGATAAGAGAGGGAGGTATTTTCCCTCTTTTCCTCACCATTTCACATTGAGGTTCATGACTGTTTTCTTATCTGCATGCTTTCAGGATGAATTTAGGCCATCACGAAAGGGGTTTCACTTAGCTATTCTATTTGGTAGAATGGCAGGCACTACACCGAGTACTTTAGGTGTATTAACTCATTTCAGCCTCATAACATCCCTGTGAGGTAGATACTATTATTCCTCCCTTTGTACAGATGAAGAAACTGAAGCACAGAGAAGTTAAGCAATGGGCCCAAGATTGCACAGCTAATAAATGATAGAGCTGGGATTTGAACCCAGGCAATCTAAACTCAGAGTCTATGCTCATAACTAAGATACCATGCTGCCTTAGTGAATTCACTGGTATAAAATCATAAGCAATTAGGGCTTCTTTATTTACATCATCTGTCTTAAAGACCTCCACTTTCTATTTTCTGTGCTGGCAAAATGAATTTGGTGGAAACTCCAGCTACTCTGTTTATTCAAGTTCTGTGTCAGAACCACCTCTTACAGAAGTCTGTGATGTTTATTATCCTGTCAGGAAAAAAAGTGGGGCTTCATATGAACATCAGGACATATTTCAGAGGACTCCTGTATCCTAAGAATAGTCAGAAATATGGAATAAACCTAAAGAACAAGAAAGTTTGTCACAGTGTAATTTATGAGGGCAAAAAAAGAGAACCAGTTGGATGTTTCTCTGACCCTAGTTGGGAAATCAACCTAATTACATTTGACCCTTGAACGACACAGGCTTGAACTGTGTGGGTCCACTTATTTGTGGATTTTTTTCAACAGTAAATACTGCAGTCCTACAGGATACTCGGTTGTTGAATGCAAGGATGCAGAACCTTGGATATGGAGGAACCTCAGATACAGAGGAACCTCTGACACGGAGGAATCGCATATAGGGAGAGTTGACCCTGACATTGTTCAGGTCAACTATATTTCACTTAATTGGAAAACACATGTATAATTTACCATTTGCTAGGCAGTGTTGTCAATAAATATTAACTTATTTAAACCTTAGCAAAATACTGTGAAGTGGATACCATTATCTCCAGTTGACAGATGTAGTACCTGAGGCACAGGGAGATTAGGGAATCTGCCCAATGTGATGGAGTCAGAAATGTAACCCGACAGGCTGGCTCCAGAGTACTGGCTTTAACCACTCTGCACCTGATTGCTTGGAGGCCACTATAATTGTGCTTTTTGAAGAATTTTGTTTTCTGGTATTTTCATTTTTCTGTTCTTTTTTCTTGCCTTCCTGAGGGCTACTTAAATTCAGTTTTGATTTATCTATAGCATTTTTGAGTGTTTCTTTTTATATAGCTTTTATCGTGGTTGCTCTAGGTGTTACATTATATATAAACACCTTATCACAGTCTACAGGTGTCCACATTTACCAGTTTGACTTAAGTGTAGAAAACTCACCCCGCTTTTCAATCCCTTTACTTTCTCTCATTATACTTGTCTTACATATTTCCTCTATATACATTGAGAACCACAGCAGACAGTGTTACAATTTTTGCTTCAACCATCCAACACAATTTAGAAAATTCAAGAGAAGGAAATATTTCGGCATTTACCCATCTTTTGATTTTTCTGTGCTTTCTTCTATCCTGATTTTCCAAGATGTCTTCTTTCATCATTTTTCTTTCTGTTTAGAGAACTTCCTTTAGTCATTCTTTTCTAGTTGGTCTGCTGGCAACAATTTCTAGTTACCATTTATCTGGAAATATCTTATTTCCTCTTTATTCATCAAGGATATTTTTTGCTAATTATAGGATTCTGGATTCATGGTTCTTGTCTTTCAGCATTTGAAAATTGTTGCACTACTTTTTTCCAGGCTTTAGGGATTCCAATGAGAAGTCTGACTCATTCAAACTTTTTTTTTTTTTTCCTATAGGTATGCATCATTTCTCTCAGGTTGCTTTCAAGATTTTTTTATCTTCAGTTTTCAGAAGTTTAGCTATAGTATGTCTTGACATAGATTTCTTTGGGTTTATCCCATTTGAGTTTCTTTCAGCTTCTTGTATCTGTAGGCTTATGTCTTGCCAAATTTGAGAAATTTTCAGCCATGATTTCTTTGAATACTTTTTTTTCTTTTAATTTTTTTTTAAAAAAACTTATTTGTTTTATTTATTTATTTTTGGCTGCATTGGATCTTCATTGCAGTGTGTGGGCTTCTCACTGTGGTGGTGGCCTCCCCTGTTGCAGAGCACGGGCTGTAGGCACATGGGCTCAGTAGCTGTGGCTCACGGGCTCTAGAGCACAGGCTCAGTAGTTGTGGTACACAGGCTTAGTTGGTCCGTGGCATGTGGGATCTTCCCTGACCAGGGCTTGAACCTGTGTGCTCTGCATTGGCAGGCAGACTCTCAACCACTGCACTACCAGGGAAGCCCTCTTTTTCTTTTTTTTTTTTTGCGGTACGCAGGCCTCTCACTGTTGTGGCCTCTCCCGTTGCAGAGCACAGGCTCCGGACGCGCAGGCTCAGTGGCCATGGCTCACGGGCCCAGCCGCTCCGCGGCATGTGGGATCTTCCCTGGTTGGGGCACGAACCCGTATCCCCTGCATCAGCAGGTAGACTCTCAACCACTGAGCCACCAGGGAAGCCCCGGAAGCCGTCTTTGAATACTGTTCCAGCCCACCCTCTTTCCCCTTTTATACTGGACTTCAGTGACATGAATGTTAACCTTTTGTCATAGTCCCCACGTCCCTGAGTCTCTATTAATTTTTTTTTTTTTTTTACTGCTTTCTCTCTGTTGTATAGATTGGGTAATTTCTATCGTTTTAATTTTCAACTTTATTGATTCTTCTCTGTCCTTTCCATTCTGCTGTTGAACCCATCAACTGAGTTTTTTATTTCATTTATGGTGTGTGTTAGTTCTAAAATTTCCATTTGGTTCTTCTTCATATCTTCTGTTTCTTTTCTATGACTTTCTGTGTTTTCATTTGGTTCAAGCATGTTCATATGCTCACTGAAGCTTTTTTTTAGATGGTGCTTTAAAATCCAAGTCAGATGATTCCAACATTTGTGTCATATTTGTTCATTTTCTTTTCTCATTTGATTTGAGATCTTCTTTGTTCTTGGTATGAATGATTTTCAGTTGAAACTTGCACTTGTGATGTTATAAGACTGGATCTTATTTAAATAGCTTATTTTAGAAGACTTTTTTTTTTAAATATGGAGACTCAGGGCTCTAAGCAGACAAAAACAAAAGCTGTAAATCCTCTTAAAGCCTAACATCATTATTTGTAAATGTCATTCTGCCACATTCTACTGGCAAACAAGCTTCGATGCCAGCCCAGATTCACAGGGAGGGAAAGTCAAACTCCATCTCTAGATAAGAGGAGTGGCAGTCACATTGCAAAAGTGCATGCAGGAGGGAGAGGTGGTTGTGGCCATCTTTGTAAACGATTTACCACTTAAATAGTTATTTTGTCTTATGAAATTATAGATTACTCTTGTTTCATCAATTATTTGTGTGTGTTTCCTAGTTTTCTATTTTAGAACAATGCTCCATTTACAGTTGACCCTTGAATAACACAGGTTTGAAATGTATGGGTGCACTCATATGCAGATTTTTTTCTATAAATGTATACCAGAGTACTACATGATCTGCCATTGGTTTAATCCCTGGATATGGAACTGTAGTCATGGAGAGCTGACTGTAAAGTTATTCATGGATTTTTGACTGCATGGGGGGGTCAGTGCCACCAACTCCTGTGTTGTTCAAGGGTCAACTGTAGTACAAAAATGTACATCAAAAAACACCAGAAAATGTCATGTGTCAAATTATAATGTCAGGCGCTCTGCAGATGGAATTTAACAACTGTGATCTTTGCTCTTTAAAACTGTAAAATGTCTAAAGGTAATGCCTGGGATTGTTTCAAACACTTGGAAGTGATGACTTGCATGTGTGTCTTTTTCATCTGATCATCCAGTGTAAAGCACGGGAGGATACTCGCTGTACACCTGTCATCTTTGCCTTTACACATGTTCAGGCAAAGGGGAACCTCTGCAGCCTTCTCACCCACAGGGCTGCTGGGAGTTGGAAGATGCCAGATTTCGCTCAGAATCTCCCCCTCCCCATTCCTCCACTCATCTTATTGGCACAGGTGGGAACCATGCGTGGATCTCTGTCGCCATGTAATTATAACGTCCATGAAAATAACAGCAACTCTATTTTCCTGGATATGCATTAGGGAGGGCAAAGAAATTGGAGAGATTCTCTAGCTTCTCTTTAGGGGTAGATTAGGGCCCTGTACATATGGGGTCAGAAGCTCCTTGAGGGTGGAGGCTGATTACACACAATAGTGGGTGCTGAACATGCATTACTGAATGCATTTTAAATTCAATAGAATTTAAATGAATTAGATTTTAAATTCTGTGATGAAAATGAACTACTTTAATCTTTCAAAGGAAGACTTGGGAAACATTATACTCCTTATCTTGAGTAATTATAACACTTTATGCTAATGTACAGTTTTCAGAGCGTTTTCATGTTACTTTTACTCTTCACATGACTTTCAGTGTCTGATCTGTAAAATGGAAATAATGATATCTACAAGCCAGAATGTTGACACTTAGATAACATCTACCACTTTAGATAGAAGCTAAGAGTTTTGTTTAGAAGTTTTTTTTAACATCTTTATTGGAGTATAATTGCTTTACATTGTTGTGTTACCTTCTGCTGTACAACAAAGTGAATCAGCTGTACGGATACATGTATCCCCATATCCCCTCCCTCTTGAATCTCCCTCCCACCCTCTCTATCCCACCCCTCTAGTTGGTCACAAAGCACCAAGATGGTCTCCCTGTGCTATGCAGCTGCTTCCCACTATCTATTTTACATTTGGTAGTGTATATATGTCAATACCACTCTGTCACTTAGTCCCAGCTTACCCTTCCCCTCCCCGTGTCCTCAAGTCCATTCTCTATGTCTGTGTCTTTATTTCTGTCCTGCCCCTAGGTTCATTACAACCTTTTTTTTTCTTTTTTTTTTTTATTAGGTCTTTAATCCATTTTGCGTGTATTTTTGTGTATGGTATTAGGGAGTGTTCTAATTTCTTTCTTTTACATGTAGCTGTCCAGTTTTCCCAGCACCACTTATTGAAGAGGCTGTCTTTTCTCCATTGTGTACTCTTGCCTCCTTTATCAAAGATAAGGTGACTGCATGTGCATGGGTTTATCTCTGGGCTTTCTATCCTGTTCCATTGATCTATGTTTCTGTTTTTGTGCCAGTACCATACTGTCTTGATTACTATAGAATTAAATATGATGATAAATGTGAAAGGAGCATTTAAAATTTTATGACGACATTCAACAGTGAATAGTTACTATTCTTGTTCTTATTCCTTTAGGCACAGCATTTCCTTTTTTTCCACTTAAAAATGAAGAAACTGAGATTCTCAGAGGTTAAACAATTTGCGAACTAGTTAAATGATGGAATTTGCCTTTAACTTCCATGTTGTGGCTCCTATTTCAGTGATCTTCATGTTACTATTATTATTGCAAATTATTTTATAGCTTTGCAACATTCCCCTGACTCCGTCCATAAAATCTATCAGGCCTTGAATATCTCTGTAAAGATAAGACCATCACTTATATCAGGAGTCAGCAAACTGCAGCCAATGGGTCAAGTCCCCACCACGTGTCTTTGTACTGGACACAGCCATACTCATTTATTTGTTGTCTGTGTCTGCTTTCACACTATAAAGCCAGGGTTGAATAGTTGCAACAGAGACAATAGGCCTGCATAGCCTAAACTATTTATTATCTGACCTTTTACAGAAAAAGTTTGCTCACCCCTGACTTTTATTGTCATCCCAAATACTGTAGAACACTTGCCCACAATGAATGATTTTCCAGAGTTCACAAGCAACATTAACAAGTGCCCTTTTCAGCTCTTCACCCCCGTTAGATCAAGGTGGGAAAATGGAGCCCTTTAATTTTCATGTATTTCCTCCCCAGGAGAAACCTGGGTTCTGTGTACACTGGAAGCATTTATTCCTAGGAATCCCTCAGACCCTAGCTTCATTGAACATTAAATCAGGAAGGAAGGGACCTTAGAAACATGTGGTTCCGCATCCTCACTCGGAGGATGAGAACACTAAGACCCACAGAAGGAAAACAACACCTCTTAAGTTAGGTAGCGGTTGGCAGTTAGATGAAAACCCAGGTATCCTGACTTCTGGTGGTTCTGTTACATTGAAAACTGAGTTAGACTGAATTATGGTTCCTCACTTTTGGATTGCAGGTATGAATTTTTATCCAGGTATTTTGTGCTGGGTAGGAAAAGGCTACAGATTAAATGAATCACAAGACATCACCCAGAAAGTTCACATTAGGATCTGGAGCCCTTGAGCCTAAGTATATAGATCAAGCATCTCCTTGCTTTGCTAAGAAAAATTACAAAGAATAGCCTGCACTATTCATTTTGGTCTGTTTTGCCCCTGATTTTCCTCATCTCCTAATTCCTTCCTGGCTAAATATAGTATTGATGTTACTGTCTGACCTGATGTCGTGGAGGGTTCAGAAGACCAGGCTGAGCCTGTGACAGCTGTTCAAATAGCATAAGGGAGTTCACAGAGGGAGGGAGTTCATGGAGAGGCTACATTTCTGCTCTGGTTTCTGAGTTTCTTTGTGTTGTTTCTGGGTGAAGATCACAATTTTTAAGTTTTTTTGAGTCATCAATTTTGTGGAGTTTGTTTGCATCTCTAAGTGAGAAAACCAAGTCTTATATTTGGAGCACCTAGGCCTACCCATTGGATTGATGGTGTTTTATGCCCTAGTTAACCCATAAAGAGCTTTGCCCCTAAAGGCAATTCAACTCAGCAGGACTTCCAATGGGAAACTGGCTGGAAGCACAAAAGGCCCAACAGGCAGGCAGGTTGGGGAGCAGGAAAGGTCATGGCAAGGACATAACCAGAGGGTGATATCACTGAACAGGCCATTAAAAAACAAACAACAACAACCCAACAATGCCTTTTTAGAAGGATTTAACCTTGTGTAACATTGATGATGACTCTCACGACTGGGCGTGGAATATGGTTTCTCTCTTCCCAGCAACATCTGTCTCTTATTCTGGTAACAGTACCTCCTCCCTTCAGGGATGTCACCCCTCTTCACTTCATACAGCTTGAACGGGGTTTTCCATCACACAGCTCTTTCCCTTTGACCAGATGTCGTCGTATGATCCAAGCTAAGCCAATTGGGTTAGGTCTCCTGGCAATTTCCATCCTAAACACAGAAGGTGGATGGGGCAGGGACCCAGGTAGGAACGTTCACTCTACTGTGGGGATGCCCAAGTCTGCCCTGGGCGCAGTCTTTCCAAGGTCTGGTTGCTCTCTCTTCAGTTTTCTGAGCTCACTCAGTAGCATTTATTATTACCAATTTATTTATTTTTTTTTGCTTAAGTTAGTAGTTTTCTGTTTTTGTTGCCTATGGAGTGTTTACATGATCCCAAGGGGCACAGAATAACTGGGCTTAACATATGTTATCTTATGTACTTAACAAAAATACCGTCTATTATTATGTATATAGGTTAAATATATATTATTAGTTCTGTTGCACGCATGAGGAAATTAAAATTAGAGCTTGGGTAATTTGCCAAGGTTTATGCTGGTAATAAGGGAAAGAGCTAAGGCTGGAGCTCAGGACTGTCATACCCTGGATCCATGACATCACAGAGCCCGGGGGTGCAGTGTGCGGCTGACAGAAGGCACGACAAGTCTGGGTCTCAGGAAGCATCCAGGAGAGCTGCAGGGAAACCAGTTGTTCCTTTAGGAACAGGAGCCAAGCATCAATCCCACCCCTCCCACACCCTTTCTGATTTCCTGGGAGCAGTCACATTTTACCTGCTTGGTTTTTTCTCTTGGTATAAAAGGGTTAAGGCACATTTCTCAGAGTCAAAATCATTTTACAGCTGAGGGAACTGAGCTCCAGCGATGTCAAATGGATTTTGACACACAGCAAGGTCACATAACGCTTGGTCACATAGCAAGTTAGTGCCAGATCAGGGATCAGGTCCAGGGGATCCTGATTCTTAGTCTGGCACCCTTTCCAGTTCTTCACATACTCTTACTTCCTTGATGACTCGGGAAGTGATGGCATATCATGCTTTCCTGAAACAGTAGAGCGGAGTTGCACCAAATACACATTTAACTTTTGTGAATTTAAGTGTTTAAACACTTGGCAATGGAAAGAGACAGGAACAGAGAAAGAGCAAATTTTAATATCCCAGTGATTCCATCTGTCAGTCTGGCTTATGGGCCAAAGGAAAAATGAAATGGGAGAGAGAGGTGAGTATTACGATCATTCAGTGGGTTTCAAATCTCATATATCTCTCGTAGTGTGAACATCTAACCGTTTATAAAATACATGGCCGTGTGTGTATGTATTTTTCTTTTAAATTCAACCTGGACTCTGAAACTCAATCTATCTATTTATGCTGACCTCTCTCCCTCCCAAACTCTAGCTGTCTGTTCAATACTGGAGGAAGAAACTGACTCTGGTGGACTTCCTGACAGCTGGTGTTGTAATTTATAGACAAAGACATTTTCAAGGATAACTTGAACTGCAGTTATTATCGGCTTAGTATACTGATGTTAGATTTTCAGCCCCATTTAAGTTGCAGCTTTATGCCTTACCATAGTGAGAGGCAGTAGAATATAATGGAACTGTAGGACATGAGCTCTTGTGTTAGAAAAATTCACATTCATAAACGTTCCCTGTGTGATTCTGAGCAATCTTTCATTCCTCCAGATTATGGGGAAAAACCGATGTGAAATGTTTAGCATAATCATCTGTCTATATTAAGTGCCTAAGTGCTAGTTAGTAATATGTTTATTGTAATAGAACTGATCAAAGAAATTTTGTAATATTAGCTAAATGTAGTAAAGAAAAGAGCTGGTGCTTCTGACTCTTAGTTCATGTCCTTTATGTTTTATCTTTATTTATATTCACAAACTGAGGAAATTAGACCCAGTTTCTTCCCAAAGATCTATATCTCTGATGATGGCAATATGGATGCTCTCATCTCTTTCTGTTTTAATTATCTATTGCCTAACAATTTGTATAAAACCAAATCTTAGTGGCTTAAAAATACAAGTATATTTAGTTTGCAAGTCTGTCAGCTAGGCAGTTCTGGTCTCCCATGGGCTCATTCTGTGTCTGTGAGCAGCTGTGTGTTGGATAAGCAACTCTGCTGATCATGACGAGGCTCTCTTACACATCTGTGGATCAGCTGGTTGTAGGCTGGTCTAGGACAGCCTTGGCTAGTACAACTGAACTCTCCTCCAGCAGGCTAGCTTGGAGGAGAAAGGGGAAGCACATAATGCCTCTTGAGACTTAGGCTCAGAACTGGCACAACATCACTTTCTCCATGTTGTATTAGCCAAAGCAAGTCATAGGACTGGCCTAAGTTCAAGGGGTGAATAAAGAGACTCATCAGGGGCTTCCCTGGTGGCGCAGTGGTTAAGAATCCACCTGCCAATGCAGGGGACACGGGTTCGAGCCCTGGTCTTGGAAGATCCCACATGCCACCGAGCAACTAAGCCCGTGCGCCACAGCTACTGAGCCTGCGGTCTAGAGCCCGCGAACCACAACTACTGAAGCCCATGTGCCACAACTACTGAAGCCTGTGTGGCTAGAGCCCGTGCTCCACAACAAGAGAAGCCACCGCAATGAGAAGCCTGTGCACCACAACGAAGAGTAGCCCCCACTCGCCACAACTAGAGAAAAGCCCACGCTCAGCAACAAAGACCCAACGCAGCCAAAAATAAATAAATAAATTAATTAATTAAAAGAAAAAGAGACATCATTTTCATAGGATAAGCTGCAAAGATACATTTTTAAGGAGCGTGGATACAATAAGGGCTATAATTGGGACTATTTTTTTAAACCAGTTTTTCATAACTTCAGATGTCTTGGTATCTGTCAGTGAGCTCTGATGTGTTCTCCAGACAAATTTTTGTCTTCCCTGGGGGAGAATTCAGGTTCTCCAGTAGCTTATGGTGATTGACACACGTAGGCCACTAAGTTTTCCCTCAGTCTGTTCTCTCCCAACAGGATTCCTGAAGTTGAGACAAGGTTTTTAATAGAGATGGTTCTAGCCCTGTCAGAACTTGACCTGGAAAGACAAACATTTGTTTTAGATTTGGAATAAAATGCTATGCCTATTAACTCATAGAATTGTGACCATCTGGACATGGCCTGAATTGACAAATGCATTTGTCAATTAGGATTGCTCAAAAAGGCAATTATTGCCCCAAATAATGACAGAAGAATCTACTTCATGATCTTCAGAAGAGGGGAACATAGGCAAACATATGGCAAAGAATGCTACTTTTGATAGCTACAATATAATTTTTGTTCTTTTCCTTAGCAATGGTAGAGATGGTGGTAGTGTGTGTGTGTGTGTGTGTGTGTGTGTGTGTGTGTGTGTGTGTGAGGAAACTTAGAATGTCCAGCAAATGTTCTTTAAATAGGAGAGTGGCTTATCATTAGATGTCAGCCAAGTGGTGTATAGTGTTCTCGTAGCTGCCGCTGGTGCTTATACGGGTATAGTATTTGTCACTGATGAAGATGAGGGTCACTATCTCTAGAGTTCAAGAATAGAGAGTGTGACTTCTGATATCATGGTATAAGGTCCCTGGGGCACAAAAAAATACTAGTTCTACTATTAATTGCTCAAGGAGGTAGAAACTGCAGAGTCCATAGCTGTGTTTTTTGTTTTATATTTTAAAATTTATATTAATTACATATACACATATATGCACATATCATTAATATTCAGCTTGAAAAATTTTCTTTGTGTGAACACAACTTTGTAACCAACACCTACATCAAGAAATAAAAAACAATATGGGGACCAAGGAGCCTCTCTTTTTCCCTCCCAGTCTCTACCACTCTGCAAATGTACCCACTCTACTGTCTTCTAACAGCATGATTGGTTTTGCCAGTTTTTCTGCATTAAATAGGTGGAATCATCAGAATGTTTTCTTTTTCCCCCCTGATTTCTTTCATTCAACATAATGATGTATATATTCATCCAAATTGTTGCATCTATCAGTAATCCATTCCTTTTCATTGTTGAGTAGTACTCCATTGTGTGTGGATAATTCACAATTTGTTTTCTCATTCACCTCTTGATGGACTTTTGGGTTGTTTCCAGATTTTGTCTGTTATAATTAAGCGATAGATCAATTTGGTGAGAATTCCCAACTTTACAATATGAGTCTTCCAATCCATGAACATGGCATATTTTTCTATTTATTTAGGACTTCCTTAATTTCTCTCACAATTTTTTACAGCTTTAAGTTTCAAGGTATTGGGTGTTTTTGTTAGATTTATTCTTAGGTATTTTATATTTTTGATACCACCCTGAAAGGAATTTTTTAAATTTCACTTTGCAATTATTTTTGCTAGTATATAAGAATACCATAGGTTTTAAAAATAATAACCTTGTATACTGCATCCTGGATAATGTTTTTATTGATTCTACTAGTTGTTCTGTAGACTCTTTGAAATTTCTATGTGAAAAATTATATCATCTGCAAACAATGATGATTTTCTTCTCCTTTTCCAAGTTTTGTCTTTTTTGTCTTTTTCTTATCTTATTGCAATGACTAGAAGTGCCAGAACAATATAGGTTAGAAGTGGTGAAAGCAAGCATTCTTCCTTTGTTCCTGATTTCTGGATAAAATAATTTGCACTTTCACCGTTAAGTATGACATTAATGGTAGATTTTTAAAAATACTGTTTACCACTTTTAAGGTATTCACTATTATTTCTAGTTTGTTCAGAGCTTTCATTATGAATAGTGTTAAAATTTTTCAAATGTTTTCTTCTGCATGTATTGAAAGTATTATATAGTTTTTCTGCTTTATTTTTTTAATATAGTAAATTATATTGATTGATTTTTGTATGTTAAGCTAACCTTGCATTCCTAGCATAAACCTTAGTTGGTCATTATCTATTTAATTGATTTAAAAAATTATTTGCTTATATTTTCTTAAGGATTTTACTTCTGTATACATGAAGAATATTCCTTTGTTCCTTCTCTATTTTTTAATAAAGTTTGGGTAATATTGGTGATATTTCTTCCTAGAATATTTGATATTCAGTCTTAATATGAATTTTATTGGAATTTTCTTTTGGGGGATGTTTTTGATATAAAATTTAAATTACTTAATATATATTTAACTATTCCTGTTTTCTGTTTCTTCTTGTGTCAGTTTTGGTAAATTGTGCCTTTCAAGAAGTTATCCATTTCTTCTAAGTTGTTGAATTTGTTGTCACAAAGTTGTATGTAATTTTCTCTTATTATCATTTTCATGTTTGTGGTGATAACCTTCTTTTTGTTCCTACTAAGGGTGACTTTTGTTCTTTTTTTTATTGATCAGTTTATCTAGAGGTTTCTCAATACTACTGATATTTTCAAAAAAGCAGCCTTTTATTTTTAAAATTATCTATTATCTGTCCATTTTAAAATTTCATTAAATTCTGTTTTTTATTATTTTCTTCCTTCTAGTTTCTTTGGGGTTACTTTGCTCTTTTTCTAGTTTATTTTTAACGGGGGACATTATATCATTGGTTTTAGATCTTTCTTCTTTTCCAATTTAGGCATTCAAAACTATAAATTCCTTTTTAAGCAATACCTTAGCATCATCTTGCACACTTTGATGTATTGTATCTGATGGTTAATTTTATGTGTCAACTTGTCTTGGCTATGGTGCCCAGTTGTTTGGTCAAATACTAGGCTAGATGTTACTGTGAATGAATGTGTGAATGTAGTTAACATTTACAATCAGCAGACTTTAACTAAAGCAGATTACCTTCCAAAATGTGGGTTGGCTTCATCCAATTAGTTGAAAGCCTTAACAGAAAAAAATGGGGTTTCTTAAAGAAGAAATTCCGCCTCAATATTGCAACATAAAATCTTGACTGAATTTCCAGCCTGTTGTCCTGCTTGCAAATTTCAGACTTAACACTGCAACATCAACCCTTACTTTGAATTTCCAGCCTGCTGGCCTGCCCTACAAAATATTTTCAAATTTCTTTGGTTGTTTCATCTTTCAGTCACAAATATTTAGAAATATATTATTTAAATTCTATCTCTTTAGAATTTTCCCAGATATATTATTTTTAGTAAATACTTAAAAATCAAATACTATTGTGGTCAGAGGATACACTTTGCGGGATTTCAGTGCTATAAAATTATTGTGACTTGCTTTATGACTCAGCATATTGTCTCTCTTGGTGTATGTACCATGTGAACTTGAAAAAAATTTGTATTTTGCATTTTTTGGTTGTAGTGTTCTATGAATGTTAATTAAATTTAAATGTTTCAGCGTGTTGTCCAGATCTCTTTGTCCTTCCTGATATTTTAATGTTTAGTTTCTCTATCAATTATTGAAAAATGGATGTTAAAATCTACTCTATTTGTATAGTAGTCTATCTCTCCCTTTAATTCTTCAGCTTTTGATCCATGTAGTTTGAGATTCTGTCACTAGGTGAATACACATTTTAAATTGTTATATCTTTTTTTTTCATCTTTATGAAAACTCCTTCTGCATCTCAGGTAATATTTTTTGTCTTAAAGTTTATTTATTTTGATATTTGAAATCTTTTCTTTTGATATAAAAAGTCATTCTAGCCTTCTTATGCATATTGTTTGCATGGTATATCTTTCTCCCTCCTCCCTCCCATTTCATTTCACCTATCTTTGCCTTTATAGGTAAGTTTGTCATTTTTAGGGAGCATATAGTAAGTTCTTGCTTTTTAAAATATATACTGTTAATTTCTGCTTTTTTTTAACTGTAGTGTTTTCTTTAGACCATTAATAGTTAATGATATGGTTGGATTTAAGTCGACCATTTTACAGTTGTCTCTCTGTATCCATGGGGGATTGCTCCCAGGACCCTGTGAATACCAAAATCCATGGATGCTCAAGTCTTCTATATAAAATAATGTAGTATTTGCCTATAACTTAGAGGCATCCTCCCATATGTTTTAAATTATCTCTAGATTACTTATCTTTTATAATTTAAATGCTATGTAAATAGTTATAAATACAATGTAATTGCTATGTAAATAGTTGCTGGAGTGCCACAAATTCAAGTTTTGCTTTTTGGAATTTTCTGGAATTTTGTTTTCAAATATTTTCAATCTGTGGTTGGTTGAATATGTGGATGCAGAACCCATGGATGTGGAGGGCTGATTGTATTTGTTTTCTGTTTAACTTTGGTTTTTATTCTCCTTTTCTTTCTTTCCTGACCTTTTTGAATTACTTGAATATGTTTTTTAGTATTCCATTTTAATTTTCTGTTGGCTGTTTGGCTATATCTCTTTGTATTATTCTTTTTAGTGTTTGCCCTAAAGATTACACTACACATAGCCAATTTCTCACTGCCTGCTTAGATTCAATACTATACCACTTCAAGTAAAATGTAGATTCTTTGCAACCATTTACTACCTTTCACTAACCTCTATGTTATAGTTTCCATATGAATTTAATCTACAATTATTGAAGTCCATTGAGATCTTATAATTTTTGCTTTCATTGGTCATATATATTTTAAAGAACTCAAGGGGAAAAATAGATTTTTACATTTGCAAAGATATTTATCATTCTTTTGCTCTTTCTTCATTCCTGAAGATTTAACTTTTCCTCTGGCATCATTTCCCTTCAACCTGAAGAACATCCTTCATCCTTTATCAGTTCTTTTACAGTAGGTCTGTTGGTGACAAATTCTCTAAGTTTTCCATCATCTGATAATGGTTAGTTTGCCTTCATTCCTGAAGGATATTTTCACTAAATATAAAATTCTGGATTGAGGGTTTTTTTTCTTTCAGCATTTTAAAGGTGTAGTTCTACTATCTTCTGGTCTCTGCTAGGAATTCTGCCATCATTCATATTGCTCTTCTCCTGTATGTAATGTATCACTTTACTCTAGCTATTGTAAGATACATTTTTTCCCTGTGGTTTTCTGCTATTTGATTATGATGTGTTCAACTGTAATTTTCTTTGAGTTAATTCTACATGGGGTTCACTGTGCTTTTTTAAATCTGTAAATTTATTTCTTTCACCAACTTTGGGATGTTTTAGAACAGTGCTTATTAAAATATATTTTTTTCTACCTGAATCTTTCTGTCCTCTCTAGGACTCAAATGACATGGAACTGAAGATCTTGTCCAACCTTCTGATTATGATTTGATTTTCCTTGTACACTTTCCTGTAGAGATACAAAGATCTATCCATACAGGCTTAAATATTTCAGTACTTACATATTATATTTCTCAAAATAAATTAACAAAAATGGACAGTCTGATCTTATACGTCAGGCTTGTGAGTTTGTAAGTCTGCCCCAAGCAATGAATTTACATTCATGTGCCCTTAATGTCAGATTTCTGAGCCTTGCAGGAGTAAAATCAACATATCCACATTCTAATTCGTGAATCTATGTTACCTTATGTGGCAAAAGGGACTTTTCACATGCTACTAATTTAAAGATCTTGAGATGGGAAGGTTTGCATCCTCAATTATCTAAGTGGTCCCAATGTTATGACAGGTGTCCTTATAAGATGGAGGCAGGTGATTAGGATTGGAGAAGGCAGTGTGACAACAAAAGCAAAGACTGGAGTGGTGTGGCCACCATCCAAGGAATGCTGACAGCCACCAGAAGCTGGAAGAGGAAAAGAAGGGATTTCCCCCTCGGAGCCTTCAGAAAAAACCTAGCTGACACTTTGATTTTTAGCTTCACTTCAGACTTCCAATGTCCGGAACCAGAAGAGAATACATTTGTGTTGTTTTAAGCCACTTAGTTTATGGAAATTTGTTACATCAGCAAAGGAAAACCACTAAGCAAGTGATCAAGAAAAAAGTCAGAAGGGTCAAATATTTAATGGAATTAGGCTAAGATGGTTTGGTTTATCCACCTAATAATAGGGATGTATAATTAAAGTCTAGTGAACAAAACTTCATAAGGTGTGAGTGTGCACTACTATAAAAGCATTTTGTGAAGTCTTTTAAATGCTCCATTGACTGACCTATCCATTCACAATTGTCGCGGTCTTACTTTGGATATTTCTTATATTCATATAGGTCTCAGGTAAGTTGTGCTTTTATGAGACTAACTCTATTTCTGTAGGTTTGATTTTGCATAATTTCACTTTGATCAATTTTCTGTCCATTTAAAATTTTGCTGTCATAGGTCAAGCTAATTCCCATTACTACCAGTGATATGGCAGAGTCTCATTCTGGACTCCAAACACCATGCCTACTTATCAAGAAAGAGGTTTATATTCAAACGAACAAATCATTTATTGAATTCTAAAGTCCCTTTTTCATCATGTAAAATAGAAAACTTGGTACCTACCTAATAATCATGTGGATAAGGCAGCAGTAAATGTTTATTTGGATAAGTCTTCAGATCATCCCTCCTCCTCTCATTTTTTTGCTCTTACAACGTAATAAACTTTCCAATAAAAAACTAAAATTTGCTGATATTCCTTAGTTTTACCTTTACAATCGACTTACTATATTTGACGTCTTTTAATGAGGAGAAATGACAACAAAATTTTTCAGTGTGTAATGCCACATATTGTAACTCACTAGTAATGCTCAATTCTATAAGCCTCAATTATTGCACATAAAATATTATGAAACATAAATTCCTAAGAAAGTTTACAGGAAGAGATGATAAAATAAACTGTATAACCACACATGCCAAAGCTCTTTAGTGTACGTGTGTGTATGTACATTAGCAATCCAGATCAGACTCCATTTCTTCACTTCAATGCTAAAATTCTTTATTTCTTTGTATATCCTTTGAAGTACAATTGTATCCTGTTCACAACATATTTGCATTTTAAAAACTTTTTCCAAAATGATTGAAAAAGAAAACCCCTTTAAGCAGAGGGCTTCTAAGACTGGTAAAACCGCCAGAGTAAGAGGCATAAGACCTTTCTTGGCATGTTCAAGACTATTCTTGGAGAAGGAAGGTAAAATACTAAGTGATTGAGAAATCTTTTAAGTAATAATTTCTGATTAAAGGTAGCAGTCTAGGGCTTCCCTGGTGGCGCAGTGGTTGAGAGTCCGCCTGCTGATGCAGGGGACACGGGTTCGTGCCCCGGTCCGGGAGGATCCCACATGCCGCGGAGCAGCTGCGCCCGTGAGCCATGGCCGCTGAGCCTGCGCGTCCGGAGCCTGTTGCTCCGCAACAGGAGAGGCCACAACAGTGAGAGGCCCGCATACCGCAAAAAAATAAAAATAAAAAAATAAACGTAGCAGTCTCAA
Source organism: Neophocaena asiaeorientalis asiaeorientalis (assembly GCF_003031525.2). Taxonomy (NCBI): domain Eukaryota; kingdom Metazoa; phylum Chordata; class Mammalia; order Artiodactyla; family Phocoenidae; genus Neophocaena; species Neophocaena asiaeorientalis. Next base: position 3,227,762 of record NW_020172664.1, read on the forward strand.
ACTCTCCAAGTTGGGAGACAGGTAAAAAGAACTTGAAAAACAGAGGCTTGGCTTCAGAAGGAATAACTGCAATTGGAGGGGTGACGTTTTAGAAGCTCAACCAGGGAGCAACCCAAGACAGGATGGAAAACGGAGACAGGCAGTGCTGCCTGAAGGCAGGTTCTGAGGAACACCTGGGGGTGGGTAGAGTGGGTGTGAAGGAGCCCATAGCCAGGTGCAGTAGGTTAGTTTCAGAGATAGTTTTCCTAGAGGAGTCAAAATGATATCAAGATGATATTTAAAAGTAGTATGTTGTCCATTACTAAAACAGATGGTGTTTACAAGGCACAGTAACTGGACCAAGGACTTTTAGCCAGAGGTTCATGAACTCTTCAAGAATCCATGGACAAACTAGGAAACATGCAACTTCCTGAAACTCTTTATGAAATGTGTGCATGTGTGTTTGTAGACTTTTATGGGGGTAGATGTCCCATAATTTATAACAAATTCACGCAGGGGCCATAGTCTCCAAAATGTTAAGACTGCCAGCTCTAGGCTCAGAGGTTATAAACTGGTGGGCTGTGTACCATTATTTGCCATTGTGTACTGGCTGCAAAGCATGTTAAAAGGCATGTGATTAGGGCTGGTCTGAAGCTTAGTTCCAGCCCAACCAGCTTAGCACCCATTTTAAAATAAATCCAATTTACGTATTTATATAACCACACGCTCCCAGCAGGCATTTGGGCTGTGACACCTCAGCTCACTGAATCAGTGTAAGGCTGGTGGTATAGAAACAGTCAGAAGGGGCTTGTTGAAATTTCAGATCTGCGAGAAGGTTTGGGGTGGTACTTTGGAATTTGTAATTTTATAAAGTTCTCTGTGAGGTCACTACTTAAAGGGGGAAGCATAGCAACAGTGATATCACTTAGGGACTTATAAGAAGTGCGAATCCATGAGCTTCCCCCATTGCCCCTTCCCCTACCTACTAAACCAGAATCCGCATTTTAACACTATCCTTGAGTGCTTTGTATATGCATTAAAGTTTGAGAAACACTAGAGCAAGATTTAGGAGCTATCAGCCCAAGTCTTCTCTCTGCCTTTTTCTCTGTCCTCACTGATATATAGGAATTCTAATTAGGGTAATAAAAATATTTCAATAGGTATGGCTAGTTGTTTCAAAGCACCTAATATATTTTCACATTTGATTATTTTAGAAAACAAGCTGTAGTATAGGTTCTTAATAAAGTAACATTATGTATTAGTTAATGTCCTCCTAGGAGATGAATAGACACATTGAAATGTCATTAGAAGCAAGCCTGAATAAAAAGGGAAACATTTAGGTAAAACAAGTTTCCAGTACAGTATTAGAACTGTGTTGATCTCTTTACAAATGTACTTTCAAGGTCACTTGATTCTTCTAGAAGCAGCAACTTGAACCTTCAAAACACAGCTCTATCTGTGTAGCAACCCTTGTAGGGTTCTTTTTGGTTTTTTTTTTTTAACCAGAATGAGATATCAGGAGACTGTCCATCTCTCCTTAGGGCATTAAGTGAGTGGATGTTCTCCAAATACCAACTCAAAGGAGAAACAACAAAAGCAAGTACATTTCTGCATGGGCTTGCCCTACTCAGATTTTGCCAAGTTTTTGATCGTTTGTACAAGTTTGTCTTTTGTTGGTTGGTTGGTATCCAGTCACACGTCAAGGGCCTCTTAGCACTGCAGATCTCTTCCATGGTTAGAAGACAAAAACTTACCCGTGCTTATGGAGCACGTGTTTTCTTGCTGTGCCTGTTCTAATCAGAACATGATTAGAATGTCCTGATTCTAATCATGACTGATCTCAACGACCCGTCAGGAAGCTGTAGGTTTTCCCCTCTCTCCTCCTTTAATCCTCTTTGTTCCTTCACTTATTCCTAGTGAACTGCTAACAGTAAATGAATTTATTTAACCACTTTCTGCATTTTATAATCTCTACCTTTTTTTCTGCTTGGTAACCCAGAGCCATACCAGTCACTGCACCCACGTGCTCTAGAAAGTTGTCACCCAGAAGAAATAAAAAATCATTGTTTAGCCATGAAATTAAGCCCCAGTAAACCATAAATTAATTGGAAATTGGACTCAGGTGATTACAGTAAAAGTTAGATTCCTTTCCAATTTAATTTAAAATTTTGTTTCAACTAAAAAAATGTACATGTTGGTAATTGTGGTGGACAGAATAATGGCCCGGAAATGTCCGTGTCCTAACCCCCAAAATCAGTGAATATGTTACCTTTCATGGCAAAAGAGGCTTTGCCGATGTGATTAAATTAAGGGTCTTCAGATGGGAAGATTATCTTGGGTTATCCAGGTGGGCCCAATGTCATCACAAGCGTCCATATAAGAGTGGGGCAGGAGGCCGAAACTCAGTTGCTGATATGAAGATGGTAGCGAGAGGTTGTGCTGATGCCAGGAAGTAAGCGGCAGCTAAGGCACGCAGGAGGCCTTCAGAAGTTGCAAAGTTCAGGAAAGGATTTTTCCCCGAGAGCTTCCAGGAGGAGCCAGCCCTGCGAACACCTTGATTTTAGCTCAGTGAAACTGATTTTGGACTACCTACCTCCAGAACTGTAAGAGAACAAATTTGTGTTAAGTCACTAAGTTTGGTAGTTCTTTATAGCATTAACGAGAAAACTATTGCAGTTACATAGATATTTTACTAGTCATTCATTCTATAATTTTATATAAGTGCATTTTTACTTAAAAAATGGCTGTATTGTGGATATTACTAGCTTCCTTAAAAATGTTAATTTTAAAAAATCCTTTATTATTTTGACACCGTTATCAACCTGGTGAATGTTTAGAAACAACCAGCCTTGTAAGGGTTATGAGTAAATTATGATGTGGCCTGAGTTGACTGTCTCATCCCCCCACCTGGCGCAGAGCATTGCATTGTCATGGTAAGTTCTCAGAGTTTGTGGTTAACCGTTTGCTTTTGGGAGTCAGAAAGGTGTGTATTTAAATCCTCGTTCTGCAACTTCTGAGTTCGTATCTTTGGGTGAGAACTTAACTTTTCTAAGCTTTGGCTTCCTTACATGGAAGATAGGGATCACAGGGGTGTTGTGAAGAGTATATGAAGTAATGCATGCAAAATGCTTAGCCAAGTTTCCAATAATGGCAACTACTATTGGTTGGTTAAAACTGTAGTATGCTTGGTTGTGGTACACCAATGTTTGTTAATTATGATTGCATCTGGGCCCCAACTGATACACTGTCATGGAGGAACCTAAAGCATCTAGGTAATGAGAAATCTCTGGTAATCAATCAACCAGCTGCAAAGAATAATCTTAAGGGTGGAAAGAAACTGTATCTTAAGGGCATGTATTCTCATTTGCAAACATGGTATCCTCCCAAGGGGCAATTGTGTAGCTAGCTCTGCTCTACATGTGGCAAAGAAATACTGTCTGATGTGCTTGGTGCATGGGAGGCCATTCTTTCTTACGGTATATTAATCTCCTAGCAAAAGATGACATTCTGCTGTGGTTCCCATTAGAGAATCATATAACTAGGGAGTTGTAAATGCAAGAAAACAGTATTGTTACAATGTTGGATGTAATTACGCTGTTTGCTAATTGGGGATCACTGCTTAATTTCAAAGCACATTTTTGTATTTTCTCATTTGTGAAATTGAGGCAAAACATTCACTATCCTGTAATAAACTCACTTATCTCCTTATTTCTAAAATGAAGGCCTAAATGTTCACATAGAACCTAGAAGATGTAACAGAGAAGGAAGTCGCTTTCAAAAATGCACTAGAAGGTTTCCCAACTAGGTGTGAAGTAGGTGTAGTAGAACTGAATAGGATGTTTGAGCACATTAAGGCCCCCTATATTCTTTTATGTTGTCGTATTCCTAATGGAATTATCGAACAGTATTTACTCAGGATTGACAGGACTGTTTCTTACCGTCAACCAGACATGTGACTGTGGGCGTCAGTATCATCATCAGGTCCCCAGGTGTCAGTTTTCTCATTGGTGAAATTGGGTTGAATTTCAATTTGTATATTGCCTTGGTAAATTTTGCAACACGAATATATCTGTGTTCTAATTTATTTAATACTCTTAAGTTGACTCGTTTAAAAAAATTTTAAAGGAAATGTTCTATTGTGGTTGCAAATTTTTAAAAAATTGATATGACATCACAAATAGCAGGTAACCATAAAATGAATAAATTAGAATAAAACCTTGTTAATCCAAGATAGATGAGGTGGTTTGAAGATTCTGAGACAGAGGCTTCCCTATGTAAAAGGCAGTTTAGGAAGTGCCAGAGAGGTGTTGAAGATATATTAGCACCAAACTGAAACCTTCTCCCAGACCAATCAGGGTGGTTGGAAGAGAATTGAAAAGAGAATACTGTCTTACCACGTGACTCACTGTTAATGTTTTATGTATTCCCTACAATCTTGTCGTTCTCTAGTGGAATGCATCCCATGCTTTGGGAATCACTCAACTAGGTTATTTCAACAGTCCTTTCTGAAGGCAAACGCTTTATAATTTTGCGTCCCGTTGGAAAGCATTTTGACCCCCAAATGTGATCAAGTCATAGACAAAGACAGACATGTAGATGGAAAGGAGTTATCTTTTAAGGAAATTCATGATGAGGATAGAGACGGTTTCTCTGCCAGGGAAATGCAGACAGGGCTACATCTTCTCTTGGTGCAATGAAGCTCAGAGACATTACCCTGGGCAGTGGTAGTGGCTGGCTTCCTCCCTGGGAATTCAAAAGCCAGGAGCCCCTTGTCTGAACAAATATACATATATAGACACTGAATAAATGAAAAACTTGCAGCCCCTCACCGTTGACTTAGTTTTTGTGTAATATAAAGACCAAAAGAAGTTTGAGATATTTATAAACCATAGAAAATGGATTAAACTTAAAATTTTTTGGCTCCTGATTTTTGCTGCAATCTGTCTGCCATGGATTGTGTAGTGACTTCTGTATTTGACATACCTATATTAAATGATTCTTAAATTAGACTGAAGTATCAAAGTAGAGATGGGAGCAAGAGGTGAAACCCACAAGTGCCAAAGAGATCAAAGCTTTGATCAGCAGGCAGGTGAGGGATAGAGTGTTTTGGAAGCAAAGGTGAATAAGATCCCGGTGTAAGCATGACTCTGGCACACTCGTAACTCTTACGGAAGAGGAGAGAGCTGGCTGGATCAGTTTAACTCCTTCTCAAGAGGGATGTGGGGACATGTACTAGGGCATCAGACTAATAGGTAGCCTGGCAACTGAATAGCAAGTTTGATAGCAAACTTGAGAGATGAGTCCCATGTAGGCTGAGGACAGTGGCTACCTGGGGAGAGGTCTGCTTTGAGGGAATGCTGTGAGTCATGTGTTGCAGGCTTGAAGATGGGTGGTGGTGCTCATAGACGTGCTCTCCAGAGGAAGAGAGTTTGCGTGAATTAGGTGAAAGGTTCAAGCCCTCTAAGTAAGTGGCTGGAGTCTAGGGCTCACTTCAGTCTTTGAGATGAACCAGAGAGAGACTGGGATTGGAAAGCAGTAGAGACAGTGATGCAGACACTTTAGACATGGCAGAAAGATGAGTCTACCGCATAGGGTTGGGCCCATCTGCCACTAGTGGCGTGGTCAGCTCTGGGCATGAGGTGGTTCCTCGTGGGCCACCAGGCTGACTTCTCCCTGGCCGAGGTGTGGGGTGACTAAGCTGATAGCTGGTACTCATGACAGGCAGCCCAGACTCTGACGGGACATGAGATTTCCTTAGTCACTAGTATAATCGAAAACACACGGACTTCTGGGTGGTACATTTACATTAAGAATAACTCACGTTTACTTGAGCGTGACTATGTGCTGAGCACTGTGCTGACCTCTCCACGTGCTTTATATTCTATAATTATAAAGCAACTTTAATAGGCAAGCACTTTCATTATCCCCTTTCTTAACTGAGCAAAATAAGTGAGAGAGGTTAAGTAATTTGCCCAAAGTCACACAGGTGATACGTGGTAACGTTGGAATTCAAACTTGCGTTGTTTCGTCCGGATAGCCTATGTTCTTAAACCACTCAGGTGTGCTACCCCTACAAGTCCTGAGACTCTCAGAATTGATCCCATTATTTACAGGAGACAGGAACTGGGGGAGAGGGAGGCTTTGGGCTTGGCTTCCTCCCGCTGTAAAATGCTGCCTCTCTGTAGGGTCCAGGAAAGATTTTTGCACTCCATCCCTGCCTCCTTGTGGGAGCCCATTTGGCATAAATCAGGCTGCTCTCCCTTTTGTAGCTGGGCTGCCTTGACCATAAGTGGAGAATCCATTGCCTCCTGCTGTGAGGAGTCCACCATGCTACCACGGTATAATAAGCAAGTTGCACAGTGTTACCCATTACTTTGAAAAATTGGTGACAAACGGGTGAGAGAGGACCAAGCAACTGGATCAGACTGTGGTATTTGTCTGTCATTGAGACCAGACAGAGGCACCAAGACTGAGGAAGAACGGAGCAAGAGGGAATAGTTCTAGCAAGAGGCTAACACACATGCATGAGCCACTGAATCTCAAGCCAAAACCAGTTTTCAACAGTGACACTGGACTGATTTTTTTTTTCCACTGACCCATTGGACAACTTAACCAGGATGTCCAATCTTTACCGTATTTCTCATCTTTACCGTATTTCTACCCCCAGCAAGAATGGTGTATATGATAGTGCAGACAAGTGAGCACTTAGGAAATTATAATCAGGAGCCTAACATGTGGGACTGTGTAAATCAGTGTAACATCTGTGACCCTCGACCCTGGCTACAGAATCGCTTTGGGAGCTTTTAAAAACTACGAATGCTTTGGCTTCACCCCTAGATGTTCTAATTTAATCGGAGCTCAGGCATAAGTGGCTTTTAAAGCTCCCAGGGTGATTTTAAAAGTACAGCCAAGTTTGAGAATCTTTGTGTGAGTCATTCCAAGTAAGGCTTCCTTTGATTTCTCTGGGAGGAAAGCGTTTCTCCCCAGCAGTATTGCCTAGAAATGAAAATCTGAGTGGAGAGTCCTGTCTGGGGGCTGGGATGGGGCATTTACATTCTCATTGTTCCCAGATCATGTCTGTGTTGCCCCAGCTCACCTGTCCCTTCTAGCATGTGGGTGCCACCCACCACCTTGGTAGAATGTTAGACCCCGTGAGAGAGAAAAGAGAGGGAAGCAAGAGAATCCCGTAATGCCTGGCACATAGTACGTCCTTATGTGTTTGAATGAATGTAAGAGGATAGGGAATGATCTATTCACTTTGGACTTTTATATACTTAATGTATTGGGTTGGCCACAGAGTTCATTCACGTTTTCATATCATGGAAAAACCTGAACGAACTTTTTTGGCCAATCCAATGATAGTTTCTATATGTCGACCTGATTGGGCACAGAGTGCCCAGATATTTGGAGAAACACTCTGGGTGTGTCTGTGGGAGTGTTCTTGGATTAGTTTAACACAAATCAATGGACCAAGTAAAGCAGATTGCCCTCCGTATGTGGGTGGCCCTCATTCCATCAGTTGAAGACCTGAATAGAACAAAAATCCTGACCCTCCCCTGAACAAGAGGGACTACTTGCTGGACGGCCTTTGAACTGGGATAGAGGCTTTTTCATGCCTTTAGACTCAAACTAAAACTTTGGAAACTCCTGGGTCTCAAGTCTGCTGGCATTTAGTCTAAAATTACGCCACCAGCTCCCCTGGTCTCCACCTTGCCAACTGCAGAAATCGGGACTGTAGCCTTAATGATTGCTGGAGCATATTCCTTATAATAAATCTCGCACATGTACATGTATACATATACACCACTGGTTCTTTCTCTGGAGAACTCTAACACATTTAATTCTTCCTTGTCTATGAAAAATCAAGAGCCTACTCTTTTTGCATCAGTATTTTCCTGTAATAACTAGTGGCTATTACATTTCTTTTCCCAACCTCTTCTAGAATGAATTTCAGGATGTAAAAATATTCAACAAATTGATTGAGGACCTCTTATTTGTCAAACGGTGAGGTAAATACTTTGGATAGATAAATGAGACAAATTATCTGTTCCTCTTCCCCAGCGTTTCCCCTTCTAAAGGGAGACAGATAATCATTTAAAAAGTACAAAAGGTTAGGGGCATTATAATAGAAGTGTATACAGGTTATGGTTGACAGAAAAGTAGTTATTTCGCTTTGAGAGATCTGAGGGAGCCTTCACTGTGTAGAGTAAAACCTCAGTGTAAACTTTATTTTCCTCATATTCTCTTGTGTGACTCGAGAGAACAGCCACCTCAGAAGCTGCCATACCACTACACAGATTATATTTGGGACATTAGTGCTATACAGGCTTCCCCCCTCCCGCCGCCGCCCCAAGAAGGACAGACATAATAGAATTCACATTGCTGTTTCCCAATGGAGTGCCAGAGGCCACACTTGTCCTCTAGCTTGGAGAGGGCTGGTTAGATGACTGATACAGGGCAGTTTGGTGACATTCAGTCTAGAGGGCACTTGAGGGTAGGGGAAAGAAAAGGAGTTTCTAAAAGAAGAATTAGAAGTCGGAGAATCTGAGGGCCAGAATTGTTCAGCAATGGAGCTGAAAATCCAAGCAGCTCCAGGACAAATGCAGTAGCCTCTACCCTGCATCTTCTTCTCCATCAGATAGTCACCAGACGAGAAGTAACATGCTCTTGGCTGATAAATGTTGATCTGTAGGCGGGAACTGTATAATCGCTTACATTTGTTTGATCTGATTTGCTACAAGCACCAAGATGCTTGGAAAGCCCAGATCCTTTGGAGACACAAGACAGCAAGTGTGTACAGCAAAATACAGAGCGAGGACCATCTCTAATGGGAGGCCGATGTCTCCTACCTCTCCTAGCAGCACCCACCTGCTTCCGATCGTATGATAAGGGGTTAAGAAATCGGAATGGGGGCAAGACTGAGAGGGAATAGCAAAATAGTAAACGCTTGTTCTAGGAGAAGAAACTGTTTTCCTGTCAGCCTGCAAACATCCATTTTTGGAGCTAGGCTGGAGATGCTCATGATCGCTCTTTCAGGATGTCTTGTTAGAAATCATAGGGTTCAGAAAATTTCCCAAGATGTCTCATCCAAAAATTTTCTATCCCCTCTTGATGATCAAGATGCTAATGTCTCTAATGGCTTATTACTAAGCACATAAGTACTCAGTGTCAATTCCTTTTTCCTTTACTGTCTCGCCTGTGCACTCAGGCAAATCTTCTAAAGGCCCAATGTCTTCATTACTTGCCGTTCTCTGTCTTTGTCACTGTGCCCGCCCTGCTGCTGCCACAAGTACCCACGTATTCTATTGCAGCCAGGATATTTACTACTGAAAAAAAACTGTGTATAAGTGGACCTGCGCAGTTCAAACCTGTTACTCCAGATCAAGTATAATGGAAGTGTACTGACACACTGCCTTGGATAAGACAGTTGACAGTTCATTGTTTCACCAGTCATATTTGTTTGCCAAAATGGAATTGTGCTCAAAACAACTTACACTTGCTCAGGTGAAATTTGTATACCTATTACTAAACATTTCACAGGAATAATCTCTTTAATTTTAGCTAAACATTGACTTACTGGGAATATGACAGGATGAGAGTTCTGAAGAGATGAAGCAGCAAGAAATGAGGACGAGGTTTGAGATAAACAAGAGGATTTGGAGGTTGATCTGACATTGTCCATGAAAAATTAGTTGATTTAAAAGAAATGGAAACTTATTGTAGCCACATTGAAGATTGTAACCTGGGAACAGCATCTCAGAAAGCTCTGAGAACCATTCTGCCCATTAGAAGTCAAAGGCACAGTTGCATAAGCTTTTTGAAACAGAGGGCTGTACATTAAAGGATGCATTATTGACCGTTTACACAGTCCACATCGAAACGTCATTGTGGCCCCTTACAAGATTAAGAAAGAATGTTATCTTTTAAGGAGCTGTTGATGCTGGGAGAATGTTGCTGTTGATGGTTGAGCAGGTATTCCTGCTGATGGGGGAGGTTTGGTGGATGCATAATGTAGGTACATACTGCGCAGTAGAGGGGAGGGAGGAGGCCAAAGGACAGAGGACATTTTTCTGTGTTTTGAATTTTTCTTGTCTTGCCATAAAATATAAATTTTATTTCACAATATAAAGAACATGACAAAAAACTGAATTTCAGTAAAAATGATTTTATTGCAAACCTACTTCATCTTAACAGGCAGTTTCTCTTAAATTCCTAAAGGGTATTTGTGTAACAAAGGCTCTAAATGATTTTGGGGGTCAGCTCCCTGTCCATATGCATCGAGGGTGGTACTCTTAAACTGGTTTGGGAAAAAGGTTCCAAATACCAATCTCTATTCTTTTTTTTTTTTCTTAAGCCAGTCTGTTCACTGAGGTCATATATTACCTCCATTATAAAAAATTGACTTGCTGAAGGTACCACAACTGGAAGATGGTACAGCCAAGGTCTTAACTGTGATGACACCTGCTTCTATGAGAAGTAATGTTATCTGCTGATAGAGGTTTAACTTTTTCATCTTGACCAGAAGATCACTAGCTGTTTGATGTTGAGTCCATTTTTTTTTTAAGAAAAAGTAGTGCTGATGCTCTGAGTGCCTTTGTTTCTATTAGTTTTTGCTTTTGATTAAATCAGTTTTGATGAGTTGAAGTCAAAGCCTCTGTTCTATTCTATGAAATCATTTTATCAGAGGTAAGAAAGAAATGAACTGCAGAAACTTACTCCATACCATGTGGGCCCCATCTTTTAATCCTGTACAGCTAAAGTGAATCTGCTTCCCAGGAAGTAGAGAAACTTCAGTGAACAGTACTGCCGGAGCTCTTTTTTTTTTTTTTAACATCTTCAGTGGAGTATAATTGCCCCACAATGCTGTGCCAGTCTCCGCTGCACAACAAAGTGAATCAGCCACATGTATGCACATCGCCTCCCTCTTGAGCCTCCCTCCCACCCTCCCCATCCCACTAGGATGGTCACAAAGCACCGAGCTGATTTCCCTGTGCTATGCAGCTGCTTCCCACTAGCTATTTTACACTTGGTGGTGTATGTATGTCAACACTACTCTCTCACTTCATGCCAGCTTACCCTTCCCCACCCTTGTCCTCAAGCCCATTCTCTACATCAGCGTCTTTATTCCTGTCCTGCCTCTAGGTTTGTCAGAACCCCCCCTTTTTTTTTAGATTCCATATATATGTGTTAGCACATGGTATTTGTTTTTCTCTTTCTGACTTACTTCACTCTGTATGATAGACTGTAGGTCCACCCACCTCACTGTAAATAACTTTTATTTCTTTTTTATGGCTGAGTAATATTCCATCGTGTGTATGTGCCACATCTTCTTTATCCATACATCTGTTGATGGACACTTAAGTGGCTTCCGTGTCCTGGTTATTGTAAATACTGCTGCAATGAACACTGTGGTACATGACTCTTTTTGAATTATGGTTTTCTCAGGGTATATGCCCAGGAGTGGGATTGCTGGGTCATATGGTAGTTTTAGTTTTTTAAGGAACCTCCATACTGTTCTCCATAGTGGCTGTATCAATTTACATTCCCACCAACAGTGCAAGAGGGTTCTCTTTTCTCCACACCCTCTCCAGCATTTATTCTTTGTAGATTTTTTGATCATGGCCATTCTGACAGGTGTGAGGTGATACTTCATTGTAGTTTTGATTTGCATTTCTCTAATGATTAGTGATGTTGAACATCCTTTCAATGTGTTTGTTGGCAGTCTGTATATCCTTTTTGGAGAAATGTCTATTTAGGTCTTCTGCCCATCTTTGGATTGGGTTCTTTGTGATACTGAGCTACATGAGTTGCTTGTAAATTTTGGAGATTAATCCTTTGTCAGTTGCTTCATTTGCAAATATTTTCTCCCATTCTGAGGGTTGTCTTTGTCTTGTGTATGGTTTCCTTTGCTGTGCAAAAGCTTTGAAGTTTCATTAGGTCCCATTTGTTTATTTCCATTTCTCTAGGAGGTGGGCCAAAAAGGATATTGCTGTGATTTATGTCACAGAGGAAAAACATAGGCAGAACACTCTAAGAGTTTTATAGTGTCTGACCTTACATGTAGGTCTTGAATCCATTTTGAGTTTATTTTTGTGTATGGTGTTAGGAAGTGTTCTAATTTCATTCTTTTACATGAAGCTGTCCAGTTTTCCCAGCACCACTTATTGAAGAGGATGTCTTTTCTCCATTGTATACTCTTGCCTTCTTTATCAAAGCTGAGGTGACCATATGTGTGTAGGTTTATCTCTGGGCTTTCTGTCTTATTCCATTTCTATTTTTGTGCCAGTACCATACTGTCTTGATTAGCTTTGTAGTATAGTCTACTACAAAGGTGGGCAACCTTGTCTTTTTCCTGATCTTAGAGGAAATGTTTTCAGTTTTTCATCATTAAGAATGATATTGGCTGTGGGTTTGTCATATGACCTTTATTATGTTGAGGTAGTTTCCTTCTGCCCACTTTCTGGAGAGTCTTTATCATAAATGGTTGAATTTTGTCAAAAGATTTTTCTGCATCTATGGAGATTATCATAGAGCTTTTATCCTTCAGTTTAATATGCTGTATCACATTGATTTGAGTATATTGAAGAATCCTTGCATTCCTGGGATAAACCCCACTTGATCATGGTGTATGATCCTTTTAATGTGTTGTTGGATTCTGTTTGTTAGTATTTTGTTAAGGATTTTTGCATCAATGTTCATCAGTGCTATTGGCCTGTAGTTTTCTTTTTTTATGATATCTTTGTCTGGTTTTGCTAACAGGGTGATGGTGGCCTTGTAGAATGAGTCTGGGAGTGTTCCTTCCTCTTCAATTTTTTGGAAGAGTTTGAGAAGGATGGGTATTAGCTCTTCTCTAAATGTTTGATAGAATTCTCCTGTGAAGCCGTCTGGTCCTGGGCTTTTGTTCGTTGGAAGATTTTTAATCACAGTTTCAAATTCAGTGCTTGTGATTGGTCTGTTTTATATTTTCTATTTCTTCCTGGTTCAGTCTTGGAAGGTTGTGCTTTTCTGAGAATTTTTCCATTTCTTCCAGGTTGTCCATTTTATTGCCATAGAGTTGCTTGTAGTAAGTTCATGATCGTTGGTATTTCTGCAGTGTCAGTTGTTCTTCTTTTTCATTTCTAATTCTATGGATTTGAGTCTTCTCCCTTTTTTTTCTTGATGAGTCTGGCCAATGGTTTATCAATTCTGTTTATCTTCAAGAACCAGCTTTTAGTTTTATTGATCTTTGCTATTGTTTCCTTCATTTCTTTTTCATTTATTTCTGATCTGATCTTTATGATTTCTTTCTTTCTGCTAACTTTGGGTTGTTTTGGTTCTTTGTCTAATTGCTTTAGGTGTTAGGTTGTTTATTTGAGATGTTTGTTCCTTGAGGTAGGATTGTATTGCTATAAACTTCTCTCTTAGAACTGCTTTGCTGCATCCCATAGGATTTGGGTCTCTGTGTTTTCCTTATCATTTGTTTTTAGGTATATTTTGATTTCCTCTTTGATTTCTTCAGTGATCTCTTGGTTATTTAGTAGCATATTGTTTAGCCTCCATGTGTTTGTATTTTGTTTTTTTACAGATTTTTTCCTGTAATTGATAGCTAGTCTCATAACATTGAGGTTGGAAAAGATACTTGATACAATTTCAGTTTTCTTAAATTTACCAAGGCTTGATTTGTGACCCAAATATGATCTATCCTGGAGAATGTTCCATGAGCACTTGATAAGTGTATTCTGTTGTTTTTGGATGGAACGTCCTATAAGCATCAATTAAGTCCACCTTGTCTGATGTGTCATTTAAAGCTTCTGTTTCCTAATTGATTTTCATTTTGGATGATCTGTCCATTGGTGAAAATGGGGTGTTAATGTCCCCTGCTATTATTGTGTTACTGTCAATTTCCCTTTTTATGACTGTTACCATTTGCCTTATGTACTGAGGTGCTCCTATGTTGGGTGCATAAATATTTACAGTTGTTATATCTTCTTCTTGGATTGATCCCTTGATCATTATGTAGTGTCCTTCCTTATCTCTTGTAACAGTCTTTATTTTAAAGTCTATTTTATCTGATCTGAGTATTGCTATTGCATCTTTCTTGTGATTTCCATTTGCATGGAATATCTTTTTCCATCCCCTCACTTTCAGTCCTATGTGTCCCTAGGTCTGAAGTGGGTGTCTTGTAGACAGCATATATACAGGTCTTATTTTTGCCTCCGTTCAGCCAGTCTATGTCTTTTGGTTGGAACATTTAATTCATTTACCTTTAAGGTAGTTACTGATATGTACGTATTACCATTTTCTTAATTGTTTTGTGTTTGTTTTGGTAGGTCTTTTCCTTCTCTGTGTTTCCTGCCTAGAAAAGTTCCTTTAGCATTTGTCGTAAAGCTGACTGAGTGGTGCGGAATTCTCTTACCTTTGCTTGTCTGTAAAGGTTTTAACTTCTCCATCAAATTTGAATGAGATCCTTGCTGGGTAGAGTAATCTTGGTTGTAAGATTTTTCCGTTTCATCACTCTAAATATGTCCTGCCACTCCCTTCTGGCTTGCAGAGTTTCCGCTGAAAGATCAGCTGTTAACCTTATGGGGATTCCCTTGTATGTTATTTGTTGCTTTTCCCTTGCTGCTTTTAATATTTTTTCTTTGTATTTAATTTTTGATAGTTTGATTAATGTGTCTTGGTGTGTTTCTCCTTGGATTTATCCTGTATGGGACTCTGCACTTCCTGGACTTGACTATTTTCTTTCCCATGGTAGGGAAATTTCCAACTGTAATCTCTTCAAATATTTTGTCAGAGCCTTTGTTTTTCTCTGCTTCATCTGGGACCCCTATAATTTGAATGTTGGTGCATTTAATGTTGTCCCAGAGGTCTCTGAGCCTGTCCTCAATTCTTTTTATTCTTTTTTCTTTATTCTGCTCTGCGGTAGTTATTTTCCACTATTTTATCTTCTAGGTCACTTATCCGTTCTTCTGCCTCTGTTATTCTGCTATTGATACCTTCTAGAGAATTTTTAATTTCATTTATTGTGGTGTTCATTATTTGTTTGCTCTTTAGTTCTTCTAGGTCCTTGTTAAACATTTCTTGTATTTTCCCCATTCTATTTCCACGATTTTGGATCATCTTTACTATCATTACTCTGAATTCTTTTCTAGGTAGATTGCCTATTTCCTCTTCATTTGTTTGGTCTGGTGGGTGTTTTCCTTGCTCCTTCATCTGCTGCATATTTCTCTGTCTTCTCATTTTGCTGAACTTACTGTGTTTGGGGTCTCCATTTCACAGGCTGCAGGTTCATAGTTCCCATTATTTCTGGTGGCTGCCCCCAGCAGGTGACGTTTGTTCAGTGGCTTGTGCAGGCTTCCTGGTGGAGAGGACTGGTGCCTGTGTTCTGGTGGGTGGGACTGGATCTTATCTATTTTGTGGGCAGGGCCATGTCCAGTGGTGTGTTTCAGCATGTCTGAACTTAGTATGATTTTAGGCAGCCTCTCAGCTAATGGGTGGGATTGTGTTCCTGCCTTGCTAGTTGTTTGGCATGGGGCATCCAGCATTGGAGGTTGCTGGCCATTGGGTGGAGCTGGGTTTTAGTGTTGAAACAGATCTCTGGGAGAGAGCTCTTGCTGTTTGATATTACCTGCGGCTTGGAGGTCTCTGGTGGTGCAGTATCTTGAACTCAGCTCTCCCACCTCAGAGGTTCAGGCCTGACACCAGACTGGAGCACCAAGATCCTGTCAGCCACACGACCAGGAAATCAGATGTTTCCCAAAGGTCCCCATTCATGGTTTCTTTTGTGAAATCCGAAGTCCTCTGGATGTGGTTCTGTAGTATGAATTGATTGTACTGGATAACCAGTTTATTACACAAGGATGTAACTTAGGAACAGCCAGATGGAAGAGATGCATAGAGAAACGAATGTGCAATGGGTCACAAGCATCCATGCTCTTTCCAGGTGCCCCACTCTCCCCACATCTCCATGTGTTCACTACTGGGGCTCTTTAAAGACAGGACTCTGAGCCTGATTATCTCTTAAGATTTTATCCAGTGGTAAAGCCTCATTTTATGACATACTGGCTTCAGTTTATAAAACAATTATTTTTTATTTCCGTTACTCTAGGAGGTGGGTCAAAAAATCTTGCTGTGGTTTATGTCAGAGTGATTTTCCTACATTTTCCTCTAAGGGTTTTATAGTGTCTGGTCTTACATTTAGGTCTTTAATCCATTTGGAATTTATTTTTGTGTATGGTATTAGGGAGTGTTCTAATTTCATTCTTTTGCATGTAGCTGTCCAGTTTTCCAGCACCACTTATTGAGGAGGCCGTCTGTTCTCCATTGTATGTTCTTTCCTCCCTTGTCATAAATTAGGTGGCCATATGTGCATGGGTTTATCTCTGGGATTTCTATCCTGTACCATTGACCTATATCCTGTTTTTGTGCCAGTACCATACTGTCTTGATTACTGTAACTTTGTGGTATAGTTTGAAGTCGGGGAGCCTGATTCCCCTAACTCCATTTTTCTTAAGGTTGCTTTGGCTATTCAGGGTCTTTTGTGTTTCCGTACAAATTGTAAAATTTTTTGTTCTAATTCTGTGAAGAATGCCATTGGTAGTTTGATAGGGATTGCATTGAATCTGTAGATTGCTTTGGGTAGTATAGTCATTTTCACACTGTTGATTCTTCCAACCCAAGAACATGATATATCTCTCCATGTGTTTGTGTCATCTTTGATTTCTTTCATCAGTGTCTTACAGTTTTCTGAGTACAAATCTTTCACCTCCTTAGGCAGGTTTATTCCTAACTATTTTATTCTTTTTGTTGTGATGGTCGATGGGATTGTTTCCTTAATTTCTCTTTCTGATTTTTCATTGTTGGTGTATAGGAATGCCAGAGATTTCTGTGCATTAATTTTGTATCCTACAACTTTACCAAAATCATTGATTAGTTCTAGTCATCTTCTGGTGACATCTTTAAGATTTTCTATGTATAGTATGTCATCCACAAACAGTGACAGTTCAACTTCTTTTCCAATTGGTACTCCTTTTATTTTTCTAAACAAATGGGACCTAATGAAACTTCAAAGCTTTTGCCCAGCAAAGGAAACCATAAACAAGACAAAAAGACAACCCTCAGAATGGGAGAAAATATTTGCAAATGAAACAGCAAAGGATTAACCTCCAAAATATAAAAACAGCTCATGGAGCTCAACAGCCAAAAAAAACAAACAGCCCAATCCAAAAATGGGCAGAAGACCTAAACAGACATTTCTCCAAAGAAGATATACAGATTGCCAACAAACACATGAAAGGATGCTCAATGTCACTAATCATTAGAGAAATGCAATCAAAACTACAAAGAGGTATCACTTCACACCAGTTAGAATGGGCATCATCAAAAAATCTACAACAAATGCTGGAGAGGGTGTGGAGAAAAGGGAACCCTCTGGCACTCCCGGTGAGAATGTAAATTGATACATCTGCTATGGAAAATGGTATGGAGGTTCCTTAAAAAACTAAAAATACTGCTACCATATGACCCAGTAATCCCATTACTGGGCATATACCCTGAGAAAACCGTAATTCAAAAAGAGACATGTACCACAGTGTTTATTGCAGCAGTAGTTACAATAGCCAGGACATGGAAGCAATCTAAGTGTCCACTGACAGATGAATGTATAAAGATGTGGCACATACATACAATGGAATATTACTCAGCCATAAAAAATGAAATTGAGTTATTTGTAGTGAGGTGGATGGACCTAGAGTCTGTCATACAGAGTGAAGTAAGTCAGAAAGAAAAACAAATACCATATGCTAACACATATATATGGAATGAAAAAGAAGAAAACATGGTACTGATGAACCTAGTTGCAGGGCAGGAATAAAGATGTAGAAATAGAGAATGAACTTCAGGACATGGGGTTGGAGGGGGAAGCTGGGGTGAAGTGAGAGTGGCATCGATGTTTATACACTACCAAATGTAAAATAGCTAGTGGGAAGCAGCAGCATAGCACAGGTAGATCAGCTCAGTGCTTTGTGATGATCTAAAGGGGTGAGATACATATGATGGGAGGGAGGCTCAAGAGGGAGGGGATATGCGGACATGTGTATGCATATGGGTGGTTGGCTTTGGTGTACAACAGAAACTAACACAGTATTGTGAAGCAATTATATTCCAATAAAGATCTATTAAAGCAATTACTGTGAGAAATAGTGGAAAGGGGGAGTTTTCTTAGGTGGAAAATATTTTGAAGTTAGTAGCAGTAGAATATGCAGTTGAAGTGCTGTTGCTTTGGGTTATCCCTGTTACTTTATCTATTGTACATAGAATTTTTTACCCAAATGAGGATAGGTCTTTATACGTGAAGATCCTTCACAACAGAATGTCAACGTTAGTGTTTGGAACTGATGACTGAGACAACACACATTTTCTGCTAGAGGCAGTTGACCACAGTCACCCACCCAGAAAACCCAGAAAGGGTTGACAGGAAAGCAGAAAAGAAGTGAAATTCTTCTATAATTTGCTTGTGGTTGATAATGGCTTTATTTTCAGCAGGACCAAATCAGGGTTATAAAGCAACAGATCTGTCTGAGAATCCAGATCTCAGTCCTATCAGTCTAGGCCTAGGTCTAGTATGGACGGTAGCCGAGGAGGATATCTCTGCCCTCAATCTGGAGACTTCTAAGTAATTCCAGTGGGCTTGAGGTGGCTTAAGTATGACCTTTACTGAGAGCCAGGCTGGTTTGATGAATAGGCTGCTTTTTATCTTGTGGGAATTGGGGCTTGTGGTCAGGAACTTTCTTGTGGATGTTCCATGCCAAGACACAGGTCTGGCCGATCGTGGTTCTCTGTGCTCATGACCACAGTACAGTGTTCACTGTGAGACACACAACTAGTGAAGGCCAGTCACTGAGGCTGGGGGATGGGGTCCTGTTATTGGCAGCCCCGATCAAGAATGCATGATTTTCCTGAGAGAAGAACATTAGCCAAGGAAAGAGGTGGTGCTAGGCAGACACAAATGGCAGATCCCCACTCTAGGGGAAGTGGGATGACAAATGTGAGGCAGGAGAGGGGAAGAGAGAATGAGATTTCACTTACAGCAAAAGTAGAAGGGGCAGTCTGCAAGTGAAAAAATAATTCACCCAACAGTGCTTGTATTATGGGAGTGAGGGGTAATTTTGAAGAAATGATCACTTTTTAAATGATATAATTTTGTGGTATTTACATTCCCTGCCACACTTACATATTTTTAAGATCAGAAAAACATACTAATTTCAGAAATATTTAATGTCTACCTATGCATCTAGCATTTGAGATATAATAGTGAATAAGACAGACATACCCCAAGGAACTTACTGCAGAAGACTTAAAGGGGATTTCTACCAGGCAACCCAGAAAGCTTTATGCTCTTCTATGGAATAGCTGAGGTGCAAGCAGTTTGGACTTAAGAGTTGGCACTTCCCTGGTGGCACAGTTAAGAATCTGCCTGCCAGTTCAGGGGACATGGTTTTGAGCTCTGGTCCGGGAAGATCTCACATGTCACAGAGCAGCTAAGCCCATGTGCCACAACTACTGAGCCTGTGCTCTAGAGCCCGTGAGCCACAACTACTGAGCCCTCGTGCCACAACTACTGAAGCCTGTGTGCCTAGAGCCCGTGCTCCTTAATAAGAGAAGCCACTGCAATGAGAAGCCTGCACACCGCCATGAAGAGTAGCCCCCACTCGACACAACTAGAGAAAGCCTGCGTGCAGCAATGAAGACCCAATGTAGCCAAAAATAAATAAATTTATTTTAAAAAAGTTAAATTTTATAACATGCCTAGTGCAGCATGCAGGTGTCCAAAAGAAGTTATACAATAAATGCTAGCTCCCTTTCCTTTCCCTTATATCTTCAAAATTCTTTGGACGTTAGTCATCCTTGAATTAAACAAGTACTTAATCACCAGGAAAATTATCTTTTGGAGGATCAGTGATATTGCTTCTGTTTCTTAAGACAGAATTGAATTCATTAAACACACTTAGAAAATGATTTATGACAAAGCGGAAGGTATTTTCTTCCTCAAAGGCTCAAGGACTTGGAGAAAAAGGTGGAGAAGAGAAGAGTTAAGGTTGTCCTAGGTCCAGGCAAGAGAATGTACGTGAGACTAGAAGCAGCGTGTGGAATTTCTGTTGCGCGTTATTGATTTGGCAGCTTCTCTAAAGATCATACCAAACTTCACTAAACCAATAGTGGCTTTTGTATCAAAAATCATTATTGAGGGTAATGTCCTAAAAGCTCATGCCTGAACAAAATCACAAGATAAATTCTGCAGGATCATGTCTCGCTTGCATTTCAGGGTTAGCTAGGTGGCAAGGTGGGGTCACTACCCACGTGGAAGCTCTAGGAATAAACTAAACCAGGAGAGGGTGTTAACCATTGAGAGGCAGGGGCAGAGGTCTGGTGGGAAAACAGAAGGCATGAGGCAAATCCAAAGTTAAAAAGAGGATAGAGAGGAGAGTTAGCGGCATCCTGAAGTCAGTCTAGTAGCATGGCCGGGGCAGCTGGTTAAGTTCTCAGGATCTGTGTGGGCACCAGAGAATGCCCAGGGTGTGCTTGAGAAGACCATATTCTAGTGGTTCAAAGCTGCACTGTCCAACTCAGTGCCTGGGAATGAAGAAGGTATTGGGCCTGGGGGAGATAACTTTATTTTTACAGAGAAATTCAGCAAGACCATTAAGAAGGAATTAGAAAAATGTCCTGCCTGCAGTGTAGAAAGTAAACTGGATTAGAGCAAGCCTAGAAGTATCTAAAAGAAGTGTTTCTCCCTCATACATACTCCTAATAAGGAAGACAATGCAACCACTTTTCTGCCTTCCAGGCTTGAGGACCACAAGTTCTTCTCTTTCAGAAAGTCCTAATTATTTTCTCATAAAGTTTCTATCAGCTGCCAGATTTTAGGATTCTTGTTTGGAGAATGCTGGAAGCAGTGTGTTTTTGCTTTGTGAACCGTGAGTTCCCAAGTCCAGTTCAAGGACATGCCTAAACATCCCTGTATTTTATTTCTAAAACAGTGATTCTGTAACATAAACACGCTCTGGCACCCAATTTCATGCCATTATGGCAAATGTACTGGAAAGAAAACCTGATCTTTCTTAACCTCTTCCTCACACAGATGTACTCTCCGTACCCTTGACTCTGGCTCTGCGACAAGTGTATATGCTTGTGAGGATTAAATCATGAAGTATTTCACCTAAATCCTAACACATAGTCAATCAACAAATGCTAGTTTAGCTGTCAGTTGTTATCAGCAGCAGCATCATTATTCTCACCATCTAGATGCAAGTCTAGCATGCAAACATCATAGTAGTAAAGAGTATTGCTTTTTTTATTTTATTTTTTTAATTTAACATCATTATTGGAGTATAATTGCTTTACAATGGTGTGTCAGTTTCTGCTTTATAACAAAGTGAATCAGTTATACATATACATATGTTCCCATATTTCTTCCCTCTTGCGTCTCACTCCCTCCCACCTCCCTATCCAACCCCTCCAGGCGGTCACAAAGCAGCGAGCTGATCTCCCTGTGCTATGCGGCTGCTTCCCGCTAGCTATCTATTTTACGTTTGGTAGTGTATATATGTCCATGCCTCTCTTGCTTTGTCACAGCTTACCCTTCCCCCTCCCCATATTCTCAAGTCCATTCTCTAGTAGGTCTGTGTCTTTATTCCTGTCTTACCCCTAGGTTCTTCATGATGTTTTTTCCTTAAATTCCATATATATGTGTTAGCATACAGTATTTGTCTTTTTCTGACTTACTTCACTCTGTATGACAGACTCAAGGTCTATCCGCCTCATTACAAATGGCTCAATTCGTTTCTTTTTATGGCTGAGTAATATTCCATTGTATATATGTGCCACATCTTCTTTATCCATTCATCTGATGATGGACACTTAGGTTGTTTCCATCTCCGGGCTATTGTAAATAGAGCTGCAGTGAACATTTTGGTACATAACTCTTTTTACCCGATTTGGATTCCTCTTATTTCCTTTTCTCTGATTGCTGTGGCTAAAACTTACAAAACTATGTTGAATAGGAGTGGTGAGAGTGGGCAAGGGGCCTACTCTTCATTGCGGTGCACGGGCTACTCATTGCAGTGGCTTCTCTTGTTGCAGAGTACGGGCTCTAGGTGCATGGGCTCAGTAGTTGGGGCTTGTGGGCTCTAGAGCGCAGGCTCTGTAGTTGTGGCGCATGGGCTGAGTTACTCCGTAGCGTGTGGGATCTTCCTGGACAAGGGCACGAACCCGTGTCTTCGGCATTGGCAGGCAGATTCTTAACCACAGTGCCACCAGGGAAGTCCTGTACAGATTTAATCTACACAGCTTGATGAATGTAGAGAGAAGTATATACCTCTGAAACCATCACCACAACCTGTGCCATAAACACATCCATCACCTCCAAAAGTTGCTTCCCACCCTCTTTTTTTGTGATAAAAATACCTAATATAAGGACTACCCTCTTAGTAATTTTTTTGTAATACAATACAGTATTGTTAATTATCTGACAGCATTTTCTGATATAGATTCATTTACTGGTTTAGGCAAGGACATGGTTTTACACTGCCCTGTGTACCCTTTTCATCATTTCCTATCCTCTGTGACCAAAGGAACACACTTGAAGATGGTTTGGGTGGGATTAGAGTCGTCTTCCCAGAAATAGAAATTGTTCCTTCAGGAGCTTGAATGCGATCTTTCTCCTGACCTCATTAAGGATGGGCTGAGCCAACCATGTTAGGCAAATCCTGGAGTTACATGGGACTTTCTTTAATCTTCTGGCCCTGGGTCTTTTCTACATAAAACTTTATTTTATCCTTTACTCTGTGACATTTGCTTTGGCTATTATCTCCAGAAGTTAAACTACGTCTAACGGTTTTTGAAAAATGAGTGTATTGCCCTCACTGACCCATTGTCATGAGAATAGACAATTTCAATGGCTGCAGCAGGTATTAAGACAAGGCCTGTTTTTCCCCCTGAATCTAGGCTGGTGAATCTTAATCAAAATGTTCTTCTTTTTCATAACCTCCACCCATGTTTCTGAAGTGCCTTTCAAACAATTTATTTTAGAATCTTTGTGTTTTATTTAGGTCCCTATGGACAGCACACATTAAATTTAAAGAAGTACTCTTCTTTCATGCCCTCCACAAGGCAGTTTGAGTTCCTCTCCTCATACTCGAATTTCCCCAACACAGTTTTCTCCATTCCCTTGTTTAGTGTTGTTTTCCACTAGGGTTTTCCCTTAAGACCTAAAGAAAATACGGAAGTAAGTGGATGTACTGGCTTGTTGGCTATTTAAAGGGGTAGGAGATTCCCTAAAAGGTTTCTTCTCGAGGAATAAAGATCCAGATGTGAGGTCCACTTAATTTCATCTGAACTAGGCTTCCCTACTTTTGTGAGTAAAAAGGGGATTTATTATTAGAAAAGAAAAAGATAAAAGAGAAAAAGAAATAGGACATATGTAAACTGTAATCATGGTGATATTTGAACTTACCTGGTAGTCATCTAGGCTTTCCTCGGAGGCTCTTTCCAGCCCTTGTGGTCTGGCACCTATCCTTGGAATGCAGTCAAAGTAGGATTAGAAGTAGAGTCCCTACTGGGTAAAGTGAAGGTATCTGCTCCCCAACCTTGGATCTTGCCTGAGGAATTTGTGGGACACTGTTTCACAGTTAGAGATGTGAAGTTTTTGAGCCCATTATTGACTAGAGAGCTTGAACCATGTTTGCCTTAAGTGGAAAATAAATTGCAATTGCAACATTTTGGTATCGCAAGCAGGAACGATGTAACAGAGGCATGTGGGTGTCAAAAGCAATCATCTTCAATGGCCAGGACATTTTTGCAAGGGAGGAAAATATATGGGAGGCACCAGGGGGCAAAATCAGAGATGAGGTGGGCCTAAGGAAAAGTCTCAGGATGCATGGAGTCTCCCTCCTCTAAGATTGCTAATTACTTTCTGTCTGATGTTGAGCTAGTTTTCCAGGTTTGACCTGGAGCAAAGGAAGCTGTGATAATATTATGCTAACATGAACATAGAAAATACGAAAGGTCTCCTTCCAAAAACATCACTCATACTTCCTTAGACACCTTCCGTGTTCCTCTCCCTTTTACACCTTCTTCCGTAAGTTTCTGGAGGTCTGTGATTTCACCCATCCCTATCAAATATTACTCCCAAGAAAGGAGCTTATCAACTTGATTATACTGAAGACAAAAGTCTTGCCTCCCCTCTATCCCTTACCCCAGGGCATTTGTCATTCTATAGAAAAATTTAAGCCAGAGAACCACGGAACTTTAGAGTTTCCATATTTCAAGTTTTCTTTGGTTGACTTTTTCTGTTTTCCATGTGGCAATATGGAAAAATCTGCTGTCTGAAGTTTTAGGTTTTTTTCTTAGCAATTAACTTCTTTGGTCTACCTTTTTTATCCCCTTAGATTGAAACTAACAGTTTAATTAAAATAGACTACAAAGTTAGGATTTGATAGGTCAAAAAAAGCCTGCTTTTACACATAGTAGCAATTCTACACAGCTGCCACCCTAAAGATAATGAGCACCTCTTTATATACCTAACTCCTCTTACTGCCGTATCTATCTGCTTGGTCTTGTGGGAGAGACTCAGCATCTCCTCGGGTTGTGTCGTCAGTGCCTTCTCCCAATTCCAGACCTCTCCCCTAGTGGCCTAGTATACTCTGCATTTCTAAGTAGGGAAATGTCAACAGGGCAATGCTGTTTATAGGTAAATATTTGATAGTTCTCTCTTCTAAAAAGTGATTTGAGCGTTCTATGTTATATAGATAAAATACCAAAGAGGAGACAGGCATCCAAGATGGGAGGAGGCTGACTGATTGCTAGGGTAAGAGAAGGGAAGCAGCTAGATATTAGTGGAAATTTAAAGGAATGATATAATTTTCTGGTAGCTTAGTAAGGTAGAAACCAGTAGCCCTCATCTCTGGCTGCACTAAATCACCTGGTACTTCTTGAAATACTTATGCCTGGGCCACATGCCCGGGGGTTCTGATTTAAGTAGTCTGAGTAGAGGCCTGAGCATCTGTATTATGAAATGTACAGCCAGAGTTGAGAAACACTGATCTAAGACCAGAAGAGCCTTCAGATTTTTCGGTGTTTTCAGAAATGGCTCCTCAAACTGAGGGATATAATAAGATTGTGTCTTCTGCTATACAAATCCGGACTCTCAATGGAGGGGGTCCTAGAACATGATTTTTTTTTTTTGTAGAAGCCTCTCTGATACTAATTCAGATGGTTCATGGACCATCCTTGGAAAAATACTTTAGAATGGAAAGAGAAGAGAGTGTTTCCTTTCTATATACTAATTGTTTCTGATGAATATGTTTTATTTTAGCTTCATAAGTATCCTATGAGGAAAGCAATATTATCCCATTTTACAGTTAAAGAACTGGTAAAGGAGATGAAGTAACTTGTCCAACAACACAGAGCTAGTAAATAGCAAAGTCTGAAATCACTCATGACTGTTGAGTTGAAGTGCTAAGGACAAGGAAAGCTTTAACCATGAATTTGTTTCCCTACACTTTGCCATGCTTCCTGTTGGTACACTAGCTGAGCCCCAAGGGTCATCAGCTCTCGGCTCAAAGAGGGTGGATGAGAGGACCTGGCTGAGAAGCAGAAGCACAGCTGTTGACATAACTTGGCCCAGGCAGGGAGAGGTTCTAGGGAAGTGCTAGGGTCAGAAAGATGTTCCAGTGCTGCAAATTCTGAGAAATTGTAAGCTTGGCCAGCCTTGCATGTAAGAAAAAGACAATAGTTTTAGAGAAAATTAGAAAGGCTCACTGCTTTAATCCTTGGTTTTTCCTGTTGTCTGTCAAATGTCAACTCTTTTTGTCCCTGTAAGGAAATAAGCCCTCTACCAGTAAAGAAGGTCTGAAAGCTCCGTTGACAGCCATTTGTGGCTATAAATGTAACGGGCAGCATTGTCAGAGCTGTGAAGGTTTATGAATGGAGAAGGGAGTGAACTCACGGTAGTGATCTGGTCTTTGCTGAATCTGGCTTCTGAGAAGGAGAGAAGCCCATTTTCTCAGTTATTCTCTCTCCCTCATCAGAAGGGACCATCTCCCCTGAGTTCTACACATTTTAGCCTAAAACAAATACAGCTCAGATGTGGTTCAAGGTTCTTTGTATTCTGGACTCTGTATACCACTGCTTGCTCAATACTTCCATGTGGATTCCTCAGTCGGTTAAACATGTTCGTCTTCTAGCACATTCTCAATGTCACAGACTCACTCCATTGTCTTCCTAGTTACTCCAAGCGGAAACAGAGCGTCTCCCCCTCTCACCCGAGAGCTAATCTAGCGCCAAGTTCTAGGGCTGTAGCCTCACAAATCCGTCTTGGATCTGTCCACTTCTCACTGTCCTCGTTGTCACCTCCTTCAAACTGCCATTGTAACCTGCCTGGACCACGACAGGAGCCCTCCCTTTCACTGCTTTTCCTGCATCCATGCGTGCCCCTTGAATCCATTCTTCCATTGTGTCAGATGAGTGATATTTTCAAAATGTTAATTTTTACTTTAAACCTGTAGGTTTTTAACATACTGTTGTTAGGATAAAGATCACAACCTCTGACTTGGCTGGTCAGGCTTGGCCCCTGTCCACTTCCCCAGCTGCCTCCCCCTTGCTTTCTCAGTCCCATTCATGCTCATCTCCTTTGGTCTCTTGAATGTTTCATATTTGTTCCTTCTTTGGGGTCTCTGTACTAGTGTTCCTGCTGCTGGGATTCCCTCCGCTTTGCACGTTAATGCTTTCTCACCCTTCAGATCTCTAAATATTATTTCCATGGGTGTCCTTTCCTGCCCCTGCTAATCCTCCAGCACTGCACACTGCCTTCCTACATACACCTTCCAACTGCTTATACGAGCACGCAGGGCCAGGGCAGGGGCTCAGCCTGTTCTGTCTACACTCTATCCGCATCATAACTTGAGTGACTAGCACATAGCAAGTACTCTATTTGTAAGTGAAGAAATAAAGGCATAATAAATGGCATGACAACACCCACCTTCCCCTATTCCCCCCTCACCGCATTCTTCGCATTCTTTTTTTTTTTGCAGTACACGGGCCTCTCGCTGTTGTGGCCTCTCCTGTGGTGGAGCACAGGCTCCGGACGCGCAGGCTCAGCGGCCATGGCTCATTGGACCAGCCGCTCCGCGGCATGTGGGATCTTCCCGGACCGGGGCACGAGCCCGTGTCCCCTGCATCGGCAGGCGGACTCTCAACCACTGCGCCACCAGGGAAGCCCCTCCGCACCCCATTCTTACATAAACACTTCACATTTCCTCTATCTGAGCTACAGAGGATTCCAGGATTTCACTTCTTAAAAACTTCAGTTGCTCAACTCACATTTTTAATATGATAACCTAGCTAGAGTCGAAAAGACTATGATCAAAGACTATTTACTAAACACCCTCTACTATTCTATCCCACTTGAATCCTGTTAAGGACTTGGTGAATTGGGTAGGGCTGCTGTAACTGTCTACAGAAGAGGAACCCGGAGCCCAGTGAGATGGACTGTTGAGCACAAGGTCAGACTGACACATGAAAGGGAAAAGTGTCCTTGTTAGGACTTCTTTCTAGCACAAGTGATGATAATGTTAGTAATAATAATAGCTAACTTAGTGTTGGAAATATTTTGACACCGTGCTCATAGCTCTGTATAAACTGTCTTATAGGTACCATAAAACCCTGTGAGGTAGTATGATGGAAGCTGAGCCTTAGAGGGGGTAAATGACTCACTGTCAGTGAGGTACAGAGAGCCCTAGGCACTGCGGCGCCAGCCCTCTGCTTTTGTGTTTCACTGACATTCACAGGGGCTCCTGGCTTCCAAGATGCCATTTCTATCATGCGAAAAAAAAAAGCAAAAACAAAACCTTCAGTTAAAAAGTCTTGTTGGGGCTTCCCTGGTGACGCAATGCAGGGGACACAGGTTCGTGCCCCGGTCCGGGAAGATCCCACATGCTGTGGAGCGGCTGGGCCCGTGAGCCATGGCCGCTGAGCCTGCGTGTCCGGAGCCTGTGCTCCGCAACGGGAGAGGCCACAACAGTGAGAGGCCCGTGTACCGCAAAAAAAAAAAAAAAAAAAGTTGTTTTTTTCTTTTTGCTATTCATTGGTTCATTGACCTTTCTTTTGTGGTTCCCTGTTGCCTTTGTACCACATCCTGTTTTCTCCTGGGACTCTTCATTCTTCATGGAATGTAAGAAGTTGGGTTGCTGCTGAAGTAGCAGCCACAACAAAAAACAAGCCTTGCTGAAGAGTGCCTCTGAACTATACGTCCACATATTTTTCTTGTTGAGGATGTGATGGTCTTTTGCCAAAAAAAAAAAAATTGCTCAGTTTGTCTCATTTCCAATCTTGGGTGAGAGAAACTGACAATGATGATATGATGTGTGCTGGGTTGAAGGCTTTGTAGTTGCTCAGGTAAACTCATTGGTGGAGTGAAAAATGTTCTGAATTTCAATTCAGAAGACTTGCCTTTTAGGCCCTGCTTTGTCATTTAGTCGTGTGATACATGGCAAGTCACTTAACCTCTCTGAACCCAAGTCTCTTCATCTATAAAGTGAAATAGCTTTGTCTTGTGAATAGTCATCTTGAAATGTAAAGCATCTTTCTATAATGGAATTACTGTGTTGTACTTCTTTGAGGAAAAGGAAAGAACATGAAATAGAACACTTTCATTAATACTTTAGAGTGCTAAAGAAACACTCTCTTCTCAAAATAGCTAGCTGGTGCCATTGAATACACTGAGTAGGTTGCCAAATGGCCAATGCCTGATGGGGCTCAGGGAAAGGAGGGGTGGGGGTGGGGTGAGGGAGGAGGAAAAAGTGAATTTCTCTTCTTTAGGCTTTGAGTTGAACAGGGCTGGCATGGCTAGAGTTGAGGGGTCACATAAAGATTGTTACTCTTTCTCGGTTCTCAACAATCCTTAGGGTTAGGAAATTGATTGTTTTTCTTATGTTTCAATTTAATGCCTGCCAGGAACACTTTGTTGGGGCCATATCAGGGCTCTCTGGGAAATGCGCTGCAATGAATCTGCAAGCTTAGGAGGGCAAGGTGGCCTCACTTAACATGAATTTGCTGTCTCTTCCCTAGATCTAAATTAGGACGATGGGAAAGATATCCAGTCTAAGGGGAATTTAGAAATCTTAGCTTGGGGACTCTCCCTGCCCTCCTGTGTTTTATGCAGTACAAAGCACCAGGGTTGAAAGATGGCTTTTCATGGTTTGGGGCAAAAGTTATAGCCAGCTGACTCACAATGCATACTCACCAGCTTATATTAGGTGTAGCAATTTGTAAAACAGGCCCTATTCTTCACCATTATTTCTACACCTGCCTTTCAGGGGCTTATTGACTTTGGAACTCAGAAGCACCAAGGACCTTTGGAGATACCTTTTGAACTGTCGGATGTTGAACAAAATCTGGCTCCTTGGTCATCTTGGTGACGTGGCTGTCTGGGAATAGGCTGGACCCAGGTGAAGGTCTTTAGGACAGAGATGGACCTGCTAGTAAATTCTCCTGTGCACTAGTACAGATTTATTTTCAATTCACACCATACACAGGCTGACTTTTTTTATTTCCATTCATCATCTAGTACTGTGATTCTTTCTTGCTCTAGGTCTAAGATGAAGGTTTGGTAGTTTGGACCTTGCTGCCTCTAAGACCAGATTCGTGTTCATCTAACATTTGCTTAGCCTTTATAATGTCTTGGGCCATTCCATATGTATCAGCTCATTAAATTTATTTCATTCAGTCCTGCAAGGTGCCTATTACCATTTTGCTCTTTCTACTGAGAAAACCGAGGCATACAGGGGATTAACTAACTGCCTGAGCCCTACAGCCGATGACTGGCGTATTGGGGCTTATGCCCAAGTGTTCTCAGGCTCATTCCTGTGCTCTCTCCTGAAGCCCCAACTGCCCAGTGGATGATGATGCTGACCTTGTCGCCAGGATGTCCTGTACAATTCAACTTTGTGCAGCCGAAGATGGGGGCCTCTCCACTCTCATCTGAGTCCCTTTCTCAGGACTTGTTCACTGACCTTTTGACTATGAGGTGCCCTTGAGGTTGTCATCTCCCAGAGCCTGTCATCTCCTGGCCCTTTAAACATGCTGTTCTTGTGGGAAGTTACTTTCTATGCATCTGTTGCCTTCCGACTCCAGCGCTGCGCTGAGGATTGGACAGTGAACAGAAGTCAAAGTTCCTGCTCTTGGGAAGCTTTTTCTAGTATAGGAGATGACAAAGAAATACTATGATGTCAGATAGTGATAATCCCTCTAGGATAAGCAAAGGAGGACATGAGGATTATGAATAATGGGGCTACGATGTTAGATGGAGAGATAGAGGAGACCTCTCAGAAGAGGCGGCATTTGAGATTAAACTTGAATAATTTGAGCAGTGAGTCTTATGGATATCTGGAAGGAAAGTGTCAGAGGAAATAGGCAGTGCAAAGGCCCTGAGGTAGAAACACACTAGATGTGCTCACAGATGAACAAGAAGCCTGACTGACTGGGGTGGGTGAGGGAAGAGTGAAAGGAAATGATAGGATTGGTATCTGGGAGAAGTGGGCACAGCAATTAGACTGTGGTAGGGGCTTTGGGTTTTCAGTGTGATGGGAAGCTACTGGAGGGTTTTTGAGCTGGGATGTGATATACTGTTTTTAAAAGACACTGTATTGGTAAAAGACTATGGGGTGGGGTGGGGGGACAGTAGAGCAGACAACCCAGTTAGGAGGCTGCCACCAGGTTAGGCATGTTGGTGGACTTGGGTGGTCAGAAGTGGCTGAATTTAAAATGTATTTTGATGGCAGACAAGATAGGATTTGCATGTGTATTAGATGTTGGGGGTTAGTTCACTCACTCTGGCCCAAGGCCAACACTCTCATATACATACTTGGAACTGGTGGCTACCACCTGTGAGAACTGTCAAAGAGGCAGAATGGTGGGCACTTGTTCTCAGCCTCTTACCTTCATCCTGGGGTATTCGATCCTTCCGTTATGGAGGGGTGTCCTCTAGAGGTACGTGTAACTTTGCTGTGTCTTCTGTTACACATTGCCGTCTCCTGTACCTGGGAAGCTGAGATGATTAAAATATACATCAACTGTTTACTGCCCTCAAGGAGCTCTTAATCCAATGAGAGAGGTTACATTATAAGATGGAGTGAAAAAATGCTATAAAGAGGTAAAAAGTGCACTGAGGGAACAGGGAGGTGAGTGACTGATTCTAACTTTGGTCAGAAGACTAAAATTCAGGTTTGATAAGGGGAAGTGGCAAGGGATCTGAGCTTTAAAAGAGATCCTCCAATTTCATGTTCATGTCTGTTCATGGTCAGTTTCCTAAATTTTTCCCCTTACCCTTTCTCCCTCTGTGACTATTGGCTCCTTTGTATTTATTGTTCCATAAATGAGTAATCCTCCTTCAGTCTGGAGGCGGGGGTGGAAGAAGTGTGCATTTGTCTCAGTGACTAAGTCCACACGCCAAATTAGAATGGAGACCCAAGGCTATTTTGTCCTGTGGCCATAGTCATCAGGTTTCAGAGTGAGCCTTGATTGCCCAGTGACCCATCAAAGCCGGGACAGTGAGGGAGCTTCTTAGAACTTCGTAACGTGAAACTTGTGAAATCCTCTAACCCAGGGAGCTTGTGCCTCTGGGCCTAAAGAAGGTCTATTAACCTTGCTCTGTGGGCCACCTGCTAGCTTTCTGAGCTGCTAGGGAAGAGCATTTCTAGTCATTACCCATCTCAGGCTGAGGCAAGTTCTGTGAGGGTTTGCTTCTGTCCTGCAGAGCTTCTTTTCTCTGGCTTGACCAAACATTCCTTCGTAATACAGATGCAAACATCATCATGACAAAAGGCCTAAGGTTCTTGACGCTGTCAGGGCCCTGACAGATTCTCATGCAGAATTACTGTAGATGTGTTTATAATGTCCATGCTTCCTGAGGAGTTATTAGCTGACACTGGTAGGAGAGACTCCTATTATTGCGGGGTGGTGGCGGTGGGGAAGCAGTCTGTCTGGACTTTCTCTGGAACACTTGCCAGCTAAGCTTGTGAGTTGTATACACGTGTCTCCCATACTGAACTCTAAGCTCTTGGAGGACAGTGTGTCTTACTCATTTTTTTTTTTCCTTCCAGGATTAGAATAGTCATGAGCAGACCATGCTTCAAATTGAATATTAGTCAAGTTGTTGAAATCTTGTGCCTTAGTTCCTTTAGGTAGGAAAGGGAAAACATAAATAGTTACAAAGTTATTGAAATATTAAACAGGATGATGCAACTATAAACACATTTAGTACTGTGCTGAATTAGCAGTCAAAAAACAGGATTACTGCTGTAGTAGGGTAAGTGCTCAGTACTGCAAACTGAATGGATGGAGGCTGTTGGAGACGAGAGGGGTCTGCTGGAGGAAGTGAAGTCCTATGACTGGCCCAGGGAAACAGGCAAGAGCTAGTGGCCCTCGTCCCAGGCCCGCTTCTTTAATAGGTCAGAGCTGGGACTGTGGTTGGTGAAAGATGTCAGAGTTCGTTTTGGGTGTGCCCTAGTAAACCAGGACACTAGCCTATGGAAGGCATCTGCCAAAGGTTGAGGACCCCCTCCTTTGAGTAGCATAAGGAATGTCAAAGGCTGGAACTGGACTAATGTTTGGGCCACTTGTCTGGGAGGCAGCTCGACTCATGGGATGGAGCAGAATGGACTGACACCCGGTTCTAATCCATTTCTATTTCACTGACTTACACCTTCATTTAATGTTGACTTTTGCTGAGTAATATCTATCTAATGACATGGGATGAAGTGTCATGAACAACCGTATGGGGCAGAACACACCTCCTCTGATGTGAAGGGTGGGTCTTCTTCGGGGTAGACCTCTAGTGACTCTGGGGTGTGTTTGGGGAATTCTGGATCAAAATAAACCAACTCCTGTGGTTGCCTCTCTAAGAATCCCATGTTTTAAGTGTGTGTGAGTGCTTGCCTTTCTTGACAGGACCAGAACCCAAGAGTTTCCAGATAGCTTCTCATATCAGCTTTACTCTAGGCACAATTTAATTGGAGATAAAGATGATTCCCAATTGTAGATTTCCTTCTTGATATCTTGTTTAATCCTCACCAAAAGCCTGAACTAAGTATTATCTCCGTTATCCACATGAAAGTAGAGATTGAAGTAACTTTCCCAAGGTCATAGGATAGGAAGGATTTAAATCTAATCTTTTAAGCTTCAGCTATACCACTCACCTCCCAGTAGGTGTCTCACTTATTAAAAAGTGAGCTTGCAGTGTTACGTGAAAATAATTTTAACTTACTAGTAGACTGTTGAGCCTTTTCTAGTGCTTTAACCATCCTCTGGTCACTAATTTAATAGCTTTTGTCAATAAAGGAAATAAAGTGTTAATAATTTCAGAACAATTTTCTTAGACTCATCTGGTAAACTGAGTATTTTTTTCTTTTGTACCATGCAATACTGAAACATTCTCTAGTAATACAGGTACTTGTAGGAGTATTTTAAAAATGCAGTGCCTTTCACCCTTTATGAGCTGTGATAAAAGAATTTTTATGTATGTGAGCATGTATTGTCCTTCAAAGTATACACTGTAGGAGGTCAAATATTTATTTCAACGTAAGTCACCGTTGATCCCTCACTTTGGGAATTATTTTCAGACTGAGTTAACAAGCTGTGAAAGAATCTGTCCCATTTTAAAAATTTCTTCTATCGAGATTACAAACACATGTGTAACATTCACTAAATTAAAGATGTTGCCCAGCTCACTTATATTCAAGATCATATGCTTTAGAGATGATGTGGGAAACTGAGATCTGTTGTTTAAGATTTCTCCATTTACTACATATGGCATGCCCAATTAAAAACTGGAAATATTTTTATCCGTTGAAACCCACCCACCTTGCATTTTGCCTGACATTGTCAAGGGTGCTTCACCTTCCAACGTGTCTAAATATAGTTTAATTGGACCCAGTGTGGAAATCTACAATCTGCACTACCACTTATGAGCAGTGCTCCAAATCCTACTTTTGAATTGTTATAAACATCGTTAATATTAGTTCAATTTTGTATTTGCTAAAAGACACACACATGGTTTTTCTCAAAATTGCAGTTATTGAATTACTGAGAGAAATAAGATTTTTTTCTTTATAAAGATGAGATAAAGACAACTGTAGTGTTGACAAATGTGAAGTCAGATGTCTTTAATTCCTGACTGTGCCACTACTGGTTATCAGTCTTGATGGAGCGGACTTGACCTCTCTGTGACTCAATTTCTTCATCTCTTTCCTAGTGTCTGTTTTGCTGTTGAGAACTCTATCAGTGTATTCCTTTGCTGGGTAATCTTTTTCTCTTCTGATAACTTCTAAGTTTTTATTTTCAATATCTTTGATATTCTATTTCTCTATGATGAATGTAGACGTAGATATTTTGTTTAATTTGCTCAGGACTTCTGGTGCTTATTAAGTCTGAGGTTTCATGTATTTTTATTCGGGAAGTTTCACAGCCATTACCTCTTTGAATATTGCTCTCCTTCGTTCTCATTTTCTAATATTCCTAATACACAAATGTTGGATGCTCTCCTTCTGTTCTCCGTATCTTTCAACATTTCCTAAAATGGCATCACTATCACTCAGTGATACATCTTGGGTTATTTCCTCAGCTCTTTGTTAATCGATTCTCCTATTATATTAGTTTTCTCAATCAATTGGATTTTACATATCAATGAAAAATATATTCATTTCTAGAAGTCCCATCTTTCTAGATTTCTTGTATTTTTTTATGGTTCTTTACATTCTTATTTCCATTCTTTTATCTCTTTAGGCATTTAAGATATTCTAAGCTGATTCAGATTGTTATTCTTAGGGGCTCTTAATCTTACTTATTCTGTCTGCTGATTATTTTCTAACATGTCTCGTAATTTTTGACTGGGAACCTCTTGTATGTCATTTTTCCCTCTTGAGACATCTCACATGGCACTGGTTCAGCCCAGTTTTCCATTTTCTCATGCTGTGTGTCTCAGTGGTATCAGCTTGGATTTTTATCACTCACGGGCATTGTAAATTGGACTCAAAACCCCAGATGATGTAGGCTTGAGGTTTTGACTGAGGTAATTTTTTTTTTCTTATCCAGAATCCAAGATAGTGAAAATATTATTGAGATCTCACTGTGAAAGTAGGCACATTTTTATCTGTTCCCCATCTTCTGAGGGTGTAGCACTTTGAGGGTCCTGGCTTTATCCAGGGATTTACATTTCAATTCCTGATCTCACACAGGTCTGATCACCCACATGGGCATTAGGATCTGAACCCCTAGCAATTAGAGGAGACCTCCTGGGTTCTGTATCCTCCTGCATACCACTCATGTTGACCCCTGGCTATTGCAGTGTCAACTTGTATACTTTCCACTTTTTTAGTTCCTGATGCCCACGGCTTTTGCTTCTTTTTCTAGCTACCTCAATAATGTATTTAAACATGCTTTTTAAAAAATGCTTTTCTTTTATTCAGAATTTCTAAGCATTTGCAGTGGGAGTAGTTATTTATTAGTTCAGTCCATCAAGGTTACACCATATGGTTTTATTAATATGAAGACTAAATGAGATTTTGCATGTATGGAATTTAGTACCCGATGGTAAACTTGACATTTTCAGTATTAGCAAACTGACAGGACAATTTTCATAGTCAGAATGAACCTCAGGCTACTACTGAGAGGAGGAAGAAGTAACTTGAGCATATATTTTTGGTTATTTCCACATGAAATCCTTTGATAAATCATAGGATTTGGTATCAATAGGCATGTCAATTTGCTACCACTGTTCCTGGAAGCTCTCCATTTTCTTCATCATAGCCTCCCAATAGAGAACTCTCTAGTGGCTTCTTGTTTTTGTCAGCCTTCTTTTAACCATTTCACCATTGTTTTCACAAGAGTTTTATGAGAACATGGTTTAATTCTTTGCCTATAATGATACATAATGCCAAGTATATCTTTCACTAGGCTACTAGTAAAAGTAACATGATTTGCAAAGGTGACATATTTTTTTCAAATAAAATGAAACCCGAGACCGTCTCAGGGCAATGAACAAAGAAAAGCTCTTCTTGACCATGTCTGTCATTGACCACAGTTAGTGTCCCAGGTCTTTGATGCTAAACAGATGGTCATATTTTCTTTGGCAATTAATAAAAACATACTACAAAAAACATGAAAATAATATTTAACTCTGTAAGTCTGGGGGCATTAAGAAATGTATTCTAGAGTCTTTAGTGTAAATTTTCCTTTTAGCTTTTATGAATTTTTCTGGTTTTTCTAATAAGTATGTATTACTATACTCTCTAAAGTAGTATTTTTAACAAAATAGAATTATTTATAATTAACCAGAAAAATTGAACTAACCTACAAGCAAAACTGAGAATAGTTAATATGTTTAGTCTTTTCAAAGCATAGAATATTTCATTGTCATTAAATAATTATGCAGACAAAAATGATGTAGTATCACCAAGCTATGTTCAGAGTAATATGATTGACTGCAAATGGTTTATTAACAGCAAAGAATAAAAATCAGGTATTCTATTCAAGTATCTAGACAAACGAAAAGCTAAGGAAAATAAGAGATGGAATCAATAAGGATAAAAACATAAAAATAAAGCCATGAATAGGCTTTTGGAAAGACCAGTAAATAGCTCAGACCTTGGCAATGCAAATAATGGAGAGACCACACATACATAGTATTTGAATGAGAGGATATAACCAGAAACCTTAAAGCAATTAAAAATATAGGTAAAAAAATAGAAAATAGGTAAAATAGAAAATCTCAGTGAAATTTTAAAAACATCAACTCATAAAAATCTTGAGTAGAACATATAAACAGTGTAATTACCATGCTAGATTTTATAATTTATTAAGGATTCACTATTAGGCTTCAGACTGGAGTACCTCACAGGTTAGTTCCTTCAGATCATTCTTAAGCTGTTAAAACGATTCCAGATTTCTGGTAGAAATATTCAAGTTAAAACATGTTTATTCCCCTCATTTTCTTAAAACCTGCCAGAAACAGCAAGAAAAAAGCAAACTCATCTACAATGATAGAAGGCAATGATGTCTACTACAACCTCAAATTACAAAGCACTGGCCGGAGATACTCAAATATCTCAGGGAAGAGACTTTGCTGAGAGCTGAGAGGTGCTCTTGACCTTCTGCAAGATAAGGAATGGAACACTCATGGGAGATATAGAATGTCCCTGAAGAGACTTGGTTCAAAACCACAAAAAGTCAAGGAAGTACCATTGAACAATATACCTTGTTAGGGCATTTCTACTGTCTCTAACCAGCCTTCTTAATTGAAGTGGGTACTTGGGGTAGGGTAGAGTGACCCAAGAAAAGGAAGGTAGCAGTTGCAGATTGAAGCAGAGAGGTCACAGAGCCATATAATAGTTAATAATGTTAACATTTAATCTAGAGCAACTCCTATCACATACTAATTATTATATAAAGGTTACCTTAATTTTCATAACCTATCAAAGAGTTTACTATCCTCATTTTACAGATGAAAAAACAAAGACAGATTTAAAATTACTAGTTCTTGGATCTTAAGCTAGCAAGTGGCAGCACTGAGATTTTAATCCAGTGGGTGGCTTCAGAGCCTATGTTTTTAATTATAATCCTCTGTGCCTTGCCTCCTCCTCCCTGCCAATTTTACTAGTTTTTCCCTAGGTCAATAAAATATTTAGTGAGAAGGTAAAGGAGATCAAAGAGGAGGCTGCAGGTTGCCACATCACATCTTCTTCCTCCACAGAATGTTCTTCATCTGGAATGTGGCAGATGAATCATATAAAGATGGGTAAAAGTATTAAACAAAAGGAAATTAACAATACACGTTGTAAAATGAATTGCCCAAATAAACATAGGGCTCAGTTCAGTAATTCTCTATATTCTCTTGTTATTCCAACAAAGTATAGATAATACAATTCTAAAAATAAGAAAAGCTCAGGGAGAAGGTTATATGATAACAGGATAATCTGAAAAGCCAGTAGGAAAAGCTAAGAAAATACATGGAAGTGAAACCTTAGATATTACAGAATGAAAGCAACAAAAACTAGAAAAATAACAAACTCTAGCAAAGATACAATGGATGGCTTGGAAGATCATCTAAAATGAAAACTAAGAGTAAAGGTTTTTATAATATATACAAAAGGTAAATAAGGGAAGGGGAGGTCTAATATATGTACAGCTGGTATTTTTGAAAATGAGAACAGACCAGATAGAACAGATTCAAACATTCAATGCCAAGGAGGGTAAGTCTTAAGAATGCCGAGAGCTTCAATATTAGAAAAAATAGCTAGTGTTAAATTATCAATAAAAATATATTGGTAGATGCTAAAAAGGCACTTGAAGTATGAAACACATCTTGATTTAAATATTAAGTTTAGTAAAACAGGATTAGATGAAGTTGATATGGTAAAAAGCTCAAACTACCAGACGTGTTTAGTTATTGGAAGACTAGATTTATTCTCATTAAAACCAGGATAAGAATAAAGGTTCTGTTATTACTATTTAATTTCACTCTTTAATGTTAGCCAATTCAATTAGATTAGAAATAAATACCTATATTAAAAATACGGAAGATAAAGGAGTAATATAAACTCATTTTTAAATGGTTACAATAACAAATAAGCATATCAAAAGTTAAGCCTAGAAATAGAAGAAAAATATAGCCAGTAATTCTATGAAAAATTATTTAGCCTTGATAGTAATCAAAGGGATTCAAATTAAGACAATGAGAAATACTGTTTTTCCTACTGGATTAGAAAGCTAAACTTAGTAATGATATTAAATATTGCTAAGTGTGTGAAACAAACATTCTTAGGTACTTTCAGTACAACTGCATAGTCGTACAACCTTCCAGAAATCTTGGAAATAGCTTTTAAAATGTTACTACAGTTTGACTCGGCAATTTCACCTCTAGACATTTCTCCTGAGGAAACAATTGGACACGTGTCCAATATAAGCAAGGATATACCTTAAAACATTTTAATTTCAGTTTTTTAAATAACAAAAAATTAGAGGTACCTAGGATGCTTATGATCTATTGTTAAATAAGAAACTGGTCAGAAGGTTTTGTATAACTTTTTTAAAAAGATTGGAAGTACATAGAACAAAAATTGTGTATACTAGGTGGCAGGATGAGTTTTTATTCTTATTTCTTCAATGATCATCTATTTGTATAATGTAACAGTTCATAAGAACTTTTCAATATCATATTACGTGGAGAAAATATAAATATTTCTTATTCCGTTTGATTCCAAGTGCTAACCAAAATGCTTAGAAAAAACCGTGAAATTAAAATGTTAATGGCAGTTGCCTCTGGGAAATGAAATTATGAATGATTTTCCTCATGCATTTTCCCTCTACTTTTCCAAAAGTTTCTTTTTTGTAACTTATTTAAAAAAAAAAAAAGCGGAATGCCAAAAACAGAGCAAGAAACATGAAGGAAAGTAACCCTTATCCTATTGATTAAATTAAAATTTGCTCTTCCTTTGCCTTATCTCATTAATAAGTGGCTTCAAGTGTGGCCCCAGCAGGGGGCTCATTTGAATTGCATCGCTTTAGCGTCCATATTTTACATTTCCTCCAGGCGGCTTCTTTTGAGGAAATATACAAATTAAGACTATAAATGAAGAAATGGAAGTAAAAAGAGCCCTACTTCATAGTCCCATGCTTCTGACCATTTCAATTTTCAGTTCTTTTGGCTCAGACACAGGACTTTGTCTGTACATGGGTTTCATTTCATTACCTTGAGGTTGAAGTAATGAAATGGGGACAAAAAGAGAATCTGTTCATACTGAAATAAAGCTTAAAGGAGCTCCACATTCTTTCTCTATTTTCTTCTTAAATTGTAATGTTATCATTTATCTTAGTTTTATAAAAATAAGCTTATTTAAAATTCAAGCAATAGAAAAATATGGGAGACGTAAAATATCATTTAAAATTCCAACACAGAAGTATATTGAGTGATGTTCACCAATTGTTAATGATACCTTCTCTGGATGTACTCAGAGAGGAAGACGACTAGATCAATAGTAAGAAGTAATTTAAGAAAAAAAACATCAGTCAATACTCCTTAAAGTAAAAATAAATGACTGAATTTACCTTGACCTAAACCAAAAGAAGAAAATTAAATGGAGTTAATTTGTAGTTTAGACATTATTATTTCACCAGTAGAAGACATCATAGGTCCTTAAAAGACAATGCTAAAGTTAAGGAAAAACAGATTAAGAGAAACTTTATAAGAATGAAGTCACACATATATAAATATATTCATATATGTATACATGAATATATATACACATCGTTTAAATATTTTTATATTTTAAAAATAACTTTTTTCTTATGAGTGCCTTTTTATCCTTTGTTTATCCCACTAAGATGTGTAGAGTTTGGAGTTGAGCTGAAGGAAGCCACTGTAATATTAACCATTGGAGGCCAACAGATTAATTTATATCAACAATGAAAAGGATGAAAACCAGGAAAGATGTACCCATCAGTACGCACCACCACTGCTGGATTCCAATACTCCTGCTTCTGCAATTCACAGGGATACCAGTCAGCAACTCAGTGGTCACACCACACGTGACAGTTGTCAGGGCTGACCTTACAATACATCAGAGGTGGCTTACACTTATTTGCACATGAAATCCTAGGGAAAAGAAAAGTAAGAAATCTCCCATTCCTCTCACCCTCTTTCATGGTCTCAAGCTAGCCAAACAGATGTAGGTTTCCCACCCACACCCCCAGTGTGGTCATTCATCACTTTCCAGGCAGACCCAGATTTCTCCAGTAATTCATAGTCAAGGACTGCTGTTTGTAAATGAAAGCTGGTAGGCTGGTGGAGCAATAATGGGAGACCTTGCCTGCATTCATGGAGTCTCTGTAAAAGGCAGAATTGAAGCATTGCCTAGACAGTAGTTTCTCATGTTAACATTTTGACCGATTGTGCTTCACATGATGTAATGTATACTGAGATTCTTTGCTGGTTCCTCTCATCACTTTCCCTCAGTACTGGAAATATGGCTTCAAATGGATCATAGCTATGCCCTCCACTGAAATTACCCTCAGCTGCAGGAAACTGCCTCACCCAAGGTTATACTCCCTGGAAGACATGGCCTGTGGTCTATGACTGAGGCAGGACGTGAAGACACAGCCCCAAGGCTCAATTTGGGATAACTCTGAAGAGTCATTCCAGGTCCATTGCTCCTTGTAGGATTGAATGAGGTCAACTACAATCCTTTTTTGTTTTGGTCAGCAACTGGACTTTAATGAGTAAAAAAGTATTTTTGCAGATATGCAGGTATAAAACACATATAAAAAAATGAACAAAAATTCTTTCTCTCCTTAAGTATGTCTTAGAACAGCCATGACTAAGTTTAACGTGATGTATATTTCAGAGCTTAAAACCCAAGAAACTAATTTTTGCACAGCTTAACTTGAGGCACATGCATTTATTGTCCTAACACTGGAAATACTTTCTTGACATTTGATCTGATGCTCTTAATGGTAAGCTTTTGCCTTTTAAAAGTTTTCCTAGGAGAAAATACAAAAAAAAAAAAAATGAGGTCAGCATTGTAAGTCAACTTCACCTTTGACCCAGTCTTGCCTTCCTTACTCTATTACAGCTGTATCTTTTGAGGCTGTTCCCCGAAACACCTCTGCAGATAAATGTAAGACAACATTCTCACTACTGAGAGGCAAAAGGTGGAAAATAAATATATAGTAAGTTTTTCATAAAGCTAAAATTTAAAGAATAGCTTTTATCCTTTCTGGTGTGGGTTAAAATGTTCTTTTTAGAAAAACAAATCCATAGTGATGATAGATGGTAATTACAATGTATGACCTCAGCTCTGGAGTTTGCTTCCAAGTAGTAATGCCAACAGGCAGACAGGGAGTGCAATGAAATCATAAGTTCATTTTTTTGTCCCGGCTGTGACCAGGCCAGAGGGGATAATGACAGGTAACTATGTGTCCAAGATGATCTCAGCACCCAGTCTAGGGGTTTCCCTTTGAGTGACCAGCTAATCTCTTCCCCTTATGATTTTACTCTATGCCCCTCCCCCAAAGCGCATTATAATGTCATCAGCATGGTAGAGTTACCATGTAAGCAGGGATGCGGAGGGCAAACTGGAGGGGTCCTGTGAATCTCTGTTCACCTGGCCAAA
This sequence comes from Neophocaena asiaeorientalis asiaeorientalis, assembly GCF_003031525.2. Classification (NCBI taxonomy): domain Eukaryota; kingdom Metazoa; phylum Chordata; class Mammalia; order Artiodactyla; family Phocoenidae; genus Neophocaena; species Neophocaena asiaeorientalis. The sequence goes on from NW_020172664.1 coordinate 3,269,938, forward strand.
TGCCAACTGAGTTGGTGGCACAGGTGACTATTAGAGCTGAATCCAGAACAGACGCTTCTGCCTTCTCCTCCCTGTGTCTTCATATATAATTGTGACTCTGGCATTCTCTACTAAAACACGCACTTCGTACATTCTAGTTCAATGGACATAGCGTGCAACGTATTTTCAAGCACATGACGTAACAATTGAACGCACAAATTTTTCAGTGACTGTATTTTATGCATATATTAACTAATACATTTCTTCCCAGGCCAACAGGCGGCCAGATCTGCTCCTTTCCACTAGGCCACTGTCTCTGTGGAAACAATCTCTTCCAAGCTCACCCCACCTCTCCCAGCCCAGGTCACCCTCACTTAGTCTGGGGAGTCGATGTCTTCCACTCTTTCCAATCTGTTGTTCTGCCCTGCCTCTTCAGAGCTTTCTCTTTGATTCTTAAAGAGTCTTCTTTCGGCCAAGCCCTCTCGTGATTCAAAACTTTCACAACTATTGCTTCTGTTAATAGATACGAACATCTATTTTAGGAATATAAAAAATCTTAGTATTTACTGTTTTTCTTGGTTATCTTGCTATAAGGAATTTAATTCTCCTAGAGACAATGTGAATGCTTCTGACCCACTAGGGGAGAGACCATCGGATCTAAAGGAGTAAATAAAACAATTGTGAGACACGCTGGGCAGAAGAAATCAAGCGTTTACAAGGCTATATTGTATCCCTGTTCTGATTGCTCTGTCTTCTGCTTGAGGACGCTGCTGCCAGGTGTTAAGTCACTACTTGTGATGCCACTACTCCCCCTCTCGTAGCTAATTTATCAAAATCTTTCCCAATACCTTTCCCCATTGCGCCAAGACACATCTTCTCACAATCGCATTCTTTTCAGTCCCTATCATTTGATCAGTGTTAAGTTTAATCAAGATTAAATCTATTACCTGTCACCTTGGTCTTCTGGGTGTATGTTTTAAATAGGGTTTGGGAAGGGAAGCATGAATACAAATGCAGGGGCTCTCTTGGGATATCTCTCTCCAACATTGCCTAGTGGTGGTGATTCGTGGAACCCACGGGTTTTGCAGAATGGATTCAAAATCACTATCTTCCTTAATTCAGCACATAGAGGGTTTAAAAAAAAATGTATAACAAAGATGCAGATGAAGCTTTGTAACTAGCTACAGAAAGCCTTGTTGCAACTAAGCTGCTTTCTATTTCTAATTAAACCCTAATTAGAACTCATAATTTAACTGAGCGGCATTAACATTCCCTAAGATATGAAAGCTTACTATGGTTGTTTAAAACCCATGGGTCTTGAAATAACAGCAAAGCTGTCTCACCTGGTTGTGGAGAGATTTATATATAGAATAAACTCTTCCATTTGGTAGTAATTTCAAGACATGTTTCATAAAATGTGCTTCCCATAGGCTATCAGTTCTTTCCTCTCTTTAATCCATCTTTCACTCTGTTCAGTTACCATTTTAACACATAGCTCTGATCTCACACCTTTGCCTCCATCCATGTCTTAAAACCTCTTGGCTACAAGATATGTATTGTCCTAAGTTGTCACCTGACGCATGGGACCCTACCTAACCTCCCAACCACTCCTCTCACAAATGCCGGCACTCTCCATATCTCCCTCCACCAAGCTTACTCTTGGACCCCATGTAAACGTTTGCCATGCCAGGAACGCAGAGATACAGTTTCTTTGTGTTTTCACACGCTGTTTTCTGGTTGGGCTGTTCTTCCTCTCTTTTCTGTACTAAAATCATCTTGAAGATGACATAGCGATGAAGTGTGGACTCTGGATTTAGACAATATTGGTTGGGTTTGAATGTCCATTTGCATGCTGCTTACTAGCTGGATGACATTTTACAAGTTACATCATTCTCTCCTACCCCGTGAGAAAACTAGTTCTTGTGTTCTGCTCAGATGAAAAATAAAAGCAAATAGAGGCAATTACATGTTTATCGTCATGATCAAAGGGGAGGAACTTGTGTGAAACTGGAAATTATTACGTACAGTTTTGATGTGGGGTAGTAGTCAGTATTTCAGCTTCCTTTTCTGTACTTCAAAGTGGTAGGCATAACTATTTGAACAGCTTGAGAAACTGATTTCACTTCAACAGGTAATTGGCTTATTTGAAGTTAGGTGATGGCAAGTGTCAATGCTCTCCAGCCAAACACAACCAGGAGTATGCCTGTAGTTGAAGTTGGGTTTATTACTCGTTGCAGTGAGAGAAAGAGCACACATAAGGAATTGTGGGGCCTCTCAGTAAGAGGGTGTTAGAAAGATCTATTATAAGATTTGGGCTTTGGCTGGGTGATTTTTAGAAGGGTCTAAGGAAGTGAAGATTACTCTATATTGGGTGCTGTCAAGAAGCAGAGCAATCCTATGATAAGATTGATTGAGACAGGCTATCTGTAGGAACGGCAGAAGAGAGCAAGGATAATGCTGTAATTGGTAAAGAAAAGCAGTCACTCATACCAGCCAGGAGATGGGTATATTTAGTCTTTAGTAGGTTACACAGTGATTGTACATTTTCCTGTGCTTAGACAAAGTTATGAAGTGGCTTTGTTTTGTCTCAATTTATCATGGACTCAGTGATCATATCTAATATTGGTGTTCCATAAGATTGTTTATGTCCAACATGAGAATAACAGCCTAGCTTGAATGCCAGGCCAGCTTCAAACACCACAGAAGCCTTAGTTGCAAGTGTCAGACCAGTTCCCTGATAGCAGTGTTTGGTGGTGGTGGTTGTTTTTTTTTTTTCTTTTCATGAGACAGAACAGTGAGAGATCCTATAAAAAGTACCTCTGTATTTTATGGCCTTTTTGCATCCTCTGTATAGGAATCATGTAGAAATATGATCAACTGTCTGGAGACTTCTGGATGAGACTTGAATTCAGAGATGATTGGAGGCAGTGGGTAGGAGCTGAAATTTGACACAAATTTTACCCTCCCAAGTGAGAGTGAGAGCTGTCTTTGCTGCAGGTGTTGCCAGAGGATGTCAGCCTGGAGGGATCAATAGTAAGAGTCCAGGCAAGCAGTCATTTCCTCTGTTCTGTCCACTGACTTCCAATCTCCCCCCATCTGTGTATTTCTTGGTAGTGCTCTGAGTCTGGGTCTCCGTGGATGACTGTAAGACTCCAGGTAGGCATGCTTCTGTTCCTTAGTGTCATTTTCAGTGCTGACTTTTCTCCCTCTGTGTCAGGTCTTGCTTATGTCTTTGAAAATGTCAAATTTATCATACAGTATTAAGACACCTGAAAATCTAAAAAAAAATATAACAAATATTAACATACCTACTACTATTTTATTTTGACAACCCAGATTCCACTTCTATAGCCCTCTCTGGTCACCCTACCGTTCCCCTTCCCCGAGGTAACCATTATCCTGAATTTGGTGTTTCTTTCTCATACATTTATTTATACTTCTATGCCTATTTATATCTCAGAAAGCAATGTATTGTGCTGCATTGAATGGTTTTAAATTTCATATGAAGAGCTTCATATATATTCAGCTGATATCTTTTGTTCTACATGTTTGAGATTCATCCATGTTGAAGAACATACAGCTCTAGTTCAGCCAGTTTTTTGTTATATATCAATTATTTTTTGAATATGCTCTACTGACTTTCCTGTTTTGGATATTACAGTTTTCAACAACAACAAGAAAACTATTTTGTTATGAATATTTTCATATGTGTTTTCTGCTATATAGGTAGGTGAAATTCTCCAGAATGTACATGTAGGAGTGGAATTACTGACTCATAGATTGTGTCTCCAACTTTAATCCTTAAAATTGATCCCATCACTTTACCCACCCACTAGCAGTGTAGGAAAGATCCCCAGTCTCCTTTTACTGCCAGTGTTTGTTATTGGACTTTAAAGTTTTTGTGATGTAATAGAGTGAATTGGTATCATTTTGATTTTCATTTATATTTTCCTATTTATTGGCTAGATAATTATTTACATGGTATTTGCCATTCTAGTGGTATTGGTCACCTGAATTGCCTGTTCATATCATTTGCCTATTCTTCTACTTGGTTGTTTGCCTTTTTATTAATTGGAGAAGTTCTTTGCCTGCACTGCATACGATGTTTGGTATGGTTGCAAGTATTATTTTGTAATCTGCAGATTATCTTTCCATTCTTTATGATATTTTGAATGACTGGAAGTTTTTCAATGTGAATATAGCCAGACTGTTCCAGATTTTAGTGCCACGTAGAGAGCATCCCATAGCTTCGTGGCTTAAAACATTAAGTTATGTTATTACATCCCATGGTTTTTCTGGATTGGAATTTGGGAAGGGCTCAGCTGAGTACTCTGACTCAAGATCTTTCGTGTAGTTGCAAAGGGATGGTGATTGGAACCAGAACAGTGGGAAGCTGATTGGGCGTTTATTTTTTCATGTAGTCCCAGAAATTCTCTATATGATGCATCTGTAGGATCTTGTGTGGGTTTCTTCATGGCATGACAGTGTAGGGTAGTTGGGCTGCTTGCTTGGCAATTCAAGGCTCCAGGGTGTATGGTTCAATCAAGAAGGAAGCTGTTGTGCCTTTAATGACGTAGCCTTGGGATTTTGTTCTCAATTCTGCTGTACTCTTTTATCAAAACAGTTACAGAATCCCACCCGCTTTCAAAGAGAGGAGACGTAGACCTCATCTCTTAATGGGAGGAGTGTCAAGGTCACATTGTAAGAAGAGCATATGGAATGGAAAATAGCATTGTGGTCATCTTTGGAAAACATCCGCCACATAGATTTATCAGTATTTCCCCTTACAGATTATTTTTAGCATCTTGATTTAGAAATCCTTCACTAACTGAAAGACAAAAATTTTCTCCTATGTTTGTCTTTTTAAGTTTGAGTTTGCTTTACACAATTATGTCTTGAATATATCTGGAATTCTGTGCATTGTGTGAGGAAATAACCTAACTAAATCCTAATTATTCTAACGTATTATTTTTCTTCTTACCATTGATCTGAAATGCTAGATTTGGTATAAGTTTTTCACGTATGCATGATTCTACCTCAGAGCTTCTGATTGTGTCACACTGAATTTTTTTAAATTGCTATAGCTTTAAAAAATTTCTCCCCACATTGTTCTTAAAAACTATTGTCTGTTCGTTGTCTTTTATTTTTTCATAAAATTTGAGTCAGTTTAAGAACCCAAAGCACCCTGTTGGAAATTTCTTTGTAGTGGAATGGAATTTATAGAATAGTTTGGGCAGAATTGTCATCTTTATAATATCTTGTCCTGTTATATGAGGACTATAAATATACTTATATATATTTATTCTATAATTCAAACAGTTCTATATTTCTCCTTGAAGATCAGACATATCAAATTACTTCTAAACTGTTTATTTAAAAAATTTTTCTATTCTAGGAAACAGAAATGCAAATGATTCTTTTAAGTTGATCTTGTATACAAGATCTTTGCTGAACTCAATTTCTAATAAGTCTAAAATGTCTATGTGAAGATAAATACTGCATGATACCACTTTTATGTGGAGTCTAAAGAATAATACAAATGAATGTATATGCAAAACAGAAACAGACTCACAGATATAGAAAACTAGTAGTTAATGAAGGGGAGAGGGAAGGAGGAAGGGGCAATTTAGGGGTATGGGATTAAGAGATACAAACTACTATGTATAAAATGGGTAAGCAACAAGGATATATTGTATAGCACAGGAAATTATAGTCATTACCTTGTAATAACTTTTAATGGAGTATAATCTGTAAAAAGAAAAAAAAATACTTCAATCACTATGCTGTACACCTGAACCTAATATGATATTGTAAATCATCTGTATTTCAGTAAAAAAAAAAAAAAGTCTATACATTCTCTTGGGGGTTCTAGTGAAAAAAAGTTTCTTTTCCTTTTCACTATATGCATCCTCTTATTTTTCTTGTCCTATCCCAGTGACAGAAATCTCTAATAATATTGGAAAGAAGAGGTAATGATGGGCATTCTTGACTTATTCTTGATTTTTAAAGCAAGTGGCTCTAAACAGTTCCCCATTAAGTAAGGTAGTTGACATAGGTTTTTGGTGCATACTCCTTATTTGGTAAAAGGAGTTTCCTTCTATGCATAGAGTATTAAGAGCTGTTAATTGTGGTATTGACTTGTATGGAGTTATTTTCCAGCATCTATTGTATTGATGGTATGATTTTTCTTAGTGGCAGTTTATATTACTCAGCTTTCTGTATTTAATCTCACCCTGTATTTATGTCTGCTATAAATACAAATTTATTATAGTGTGTATATTTATTGCCATCTTTTACAAGCTAGTATTTCATTTAGGTTGTTTGAGTTCATGTCACTGAGATGGGGCTACAATTTCCCCTTCTCACGTTGTCCTTACTTGGTTTTGTTTTTAAGATTATACTGTGATCATAAAATTATGTGAGGAGGGTGATGTCAGCAAAAATAGCAGAATAAGGAACCCCAAAGTACATTTCTCTATAAAAGCAAAGCAAGAAACTAGCAAAAATGGCCAGAATCAAAATTTTTGGAATTCTAGAAACTAACCAAAAGCTTTCAGCAATCAGAGGAACACCTAATGAAGAAAACCTAATAAATCTTGGTAAGAACGTGCTTTGTGGTCTTTTAACTTATCTGGGTCCCATACTTCGCTCCCTATATTAGGAGTGGCATTGAAGATAATACCCCTGTGCAGATATCTGTACTAGAATGAACTTTATTTACAAACAATTGTGGTTTTATCTGTGTTTTTCAAGAAATGTGTCCATTTGATATAAATTGTCTAATTTATTGACCTAAGTTTATAATCCTTTTTTACCCTTTATTATCTGTAGTAATATCACTTCAGTCAATGCTGATATTTGTATTTTATGTATCTTTTTTCTTCAGTACCCCACCTAGAGGTTTATCAATTTTATTGATCTCAGTGAACTAACATTTGGCATCATTCTTTTCTCTACCATTTTTCTGTTTTCTATTTCACTGATTTCTATTCTGATTTTTATTTTCTTGTTCTTTCTGGCTTCATGTGCTCTCTTGTTGTTTATAAAGGTGAATATGAAATTGCTGCTTTGAGATCTTTCTTATATGTATTTAGTGTTATAAATTTTCCTCAATGCACTGCTTTAGCTGCATCTTGCAGATATTATGTTGTACTTTATTTTTATTCAGTTTAAAATTCCTGAATTCCTTTTTTCCCTAAGCTTTGAGATATAACTGAGATATAAAATTGTAAGTTTAAGGTGTATAGCATTATTTGATACACATATATATTGTGAAATTATTACCATAATGTCAGTCAATATCTCCATCTCACATAATTACTGTGTGTGTGTGTGTGTGTGTAGAGGAGAACATTTAAGATCTACTCTCAGCAATCAAGTACATAATACAGTACTATAAATGATATTTACTGTGCTGTACATTAGATCCCTAGAATTTTATCTTATAACTTGAAGTTTGTACTCTTTAGCAACATCTCTCCATTCTCCCCCACAACCAACCCCTGGCAACCACTATTTTACTCTGTTTCTGTGAGTTCAGTTTTTTAAAATTTCACAAGTGAGATCATAAATATTTGTCTTTCTCTGTCTACCTTATTTTACTTAATGTAATGTCCTCAATTTCCATCCATGCTGTCACAGAAGGCAGGGTTTCCTTCTTTATTATGGCTGAATAATATTCCATTGTGTATATATAACACAGTTTCTTTTATTTGTCCATATTTAGTATGATATAACTCACATACAGCATTGTGTAACTTTAAGGTGTACAGCATGACGACTTGACTTACGTACACCATAAACTACTACAATAAGTTTGGTGCACATCCCTCTCATATAGATAGAAAATTAAAGAAATAGAAAATTTTTTCCTTGTGTTGAGAACTCTTAGGATTTACTGTCATCAACTTTCATATATAATACACAACAGTGTTTATTATATTTATCATGTACACTACATGCCTAGCACTTATCTATTTTATACCTGGAAGTTTGTAACTTTGACTGCCTTCAGACAATTTGCCCTCTCCCCACTCCCTGCCTCTGCTAACCACAAATCTGGTCTCTTTTTCTAGGAGTTTGTTTGTTTTTCAAATATAATTGACTTACAACACTATGTTAGTTTGTGTTACGCAACATAGTGATCCAATATTTCTCTGTTTCTTAAGAATGATTACCATGATAAGTCTAGTTAATCTGTCAACATACAAAGATAATACATAATTATTGACTATATTGCCCATGCTGGACATTTCATACCTGTGACTAATTTATTTTGCTATTGAAGTTTGTACCTCTTATCTTCATCACCTATTTCTTCCTCCCCTCTGGCAATCACCTGTTTTTTCTTTGTATCTATAACTCTGTTTTGTTATGTTCATTCGTTCATTTTTTTAGATTCCACATATAAGTGAAATCATACAGTATGTACCTCTCTATTCATGACTTATTTCACCTAGATGGTATTAGTGTTAATACCATCTAGGTCCAACCATTTTGTTACAAATACCAAGATTTTTTCTTTTTTATGGTGGAGTAATATTCTATTATATATATACACACAAACATATATACACGTGTGTATGTATGTGTGTATATACATACATTTATATATATATATGCCACATCATCTTTATGCATTCATCTGTTGATGGACACTTTGGGTGCTTCCATATCTTGGCATACTGTAAATAATGCTGCAATGAAAGTAGGAGTGCATATATCTTTTCTAATTAGTATTTTCATTTTCTTCTGATAAATACCTAGGAATGGAATTGCTGGATAATATAGTAGTTTTATTTTTAATTTTTTGAGGAGTCTCCGCACTGTTTTCCACAGTGGCTGCACCAATTTACATTTCCATCAGCAGTGCACTAAGTGTCCTTTTTCTCCATATCCTTGCCAACACCTGATATGTGTTGTCTTATTGATTATAGCCATTCTGACAGATGTGAGATGATAATCTCATTGTGGTTTTGATTTACATTTCCCTGATTAGTGATATTGAGCATCTTTTCATGTGCCTGTTGGCCATCTGTATGTCTTCTTTGGAAAAATATCTATTCAAGTCCCCTGCCCAGTTTTAAAATCAGTTTGTCTTTTTTGATGTTGAGTTGTATGAGTTCTTTGTATATTTTGGATATTATCCCCTTGTCAGATAGCATTTGCAAATACCTTCTCTCATTCAATAGGTGGCCTTTTCATTTTGTTGATAGTTTCTGTCACTGTACAAAAACTTTTCAGCTTGAAGTCCCATTTGTTTGTTTTTTTTTTCCTTTGAGACATATCCAAAAACATATTGCTAAGACTAATGTCAAAGAGTGTACTGCGGGCTTCCCTGGTGGCGCAGTGGTTGAGAGTCTGCCTGCCGATGCAGGGGAAACGGGTTCGTGCCCTGGTCTGGGAAGATCCCACATTCTGCGGAGCAGCTAGGCCCGTGAGCCATGGCCGCTGAGCCTGCACATCCGGAGCCTGTGCTCCGCAATGGGAGAGGCCAGAACAGGGACAGGCCCGCGTACCGGGGGTAAAAAAAAAGAGTGTACTGCCTAGGTTTTCTTCAAGTTTTATGGTTTCGGTTTTACATTTAAATCTTTAATCCATTTTAAGTTTATTTTTGTATATGATGTGAGAGAGTAGTCCAGTTTGATTCTTTTGCATGTAGCTGTCTAGTTTTCCCAACACAATTTATTGAAGAGGTTGTATTTTCCCCATTGTATATTCTTGCCTCCTTCATTGTAGATAAATTGACCATATAAGTGTGGATTTATTTCTGGACTCTAAACTGTTCCATTGATCTATGTGTCTGTTTTGTGCCAGTACCATACAGTTTTGATTTCTGTTGCTTTGTAGTATAGTTTGAAATCAAGGAGCATGATAGCTCCAGTTTTCTTCTTAAGATTGTGTTGGCTATTTGGGGTCTTTTGTGTTTTCATACAAATTTTAGAATTATTCTAGGTCTCTGAAAAATGCCGTTGAACCTATAGATGGCCTGGATAGTAAGGTAGTGAGGTCATTTTAGCACTATTAATTCTTCTAATCCATGAGCATGGTATACCTTTCTATTTGTCTTTTAATTTCTTTCATCAGTGTCTTATACTTTTCTGAGTACAGGTCTTTAACATACTTAGATTTATGCCCAGGTATTCTTTTTTGATGTGATTGTGAATGGGATTATTTACTTACTTTCTCTTTCTGATAGTTCATTGTTAGTATATAGACATGCAACTGATTTCTGTGTATTAATGTTGTATCCTGCAACTTTACCAAATTCACTGCATTCTAGTAGTTCTGTGGTAGCATCTTTAGGCTTTTCTGTGTATAGTACCATGTCATCTAGAAACAATTGACAGTTTTACTTTTTCCTTCGGATTCCTTTTGTTTCTTTTTCTTGCCTGATCGTTGTGGCTGGGACTTCCAATACTATGCTAAATTAAAATGGCAAGAGTGGGCATCCTTGTTGCATTCCTGATCTTAGAGGAAATGCTTTCAGCTTTTCATCATTGAATATGATGTTAGCTATGGGCTTATCACATATGGTCTTTATTGTGTTGAGGTATGTTCCCTCTATACCCACTTGGAGAGTTTTATCATAAATGGATGTTGAATTTTGTCAATAGCATTTTCTGTCTGTTGAGATGAGCATATGATTTTTATTAGATTTATTAAAGTGGTGTATCACACTGATTGGTTTTGCAGATATTGAGCCATCTTTGCATGTCTGGGATAAATCCCACTTGATCATGGTGTATGATCATTTTAATGTTTTGAATTCAGTGCAAAATAACTTGCAATTATTTTGTTGAGGGTTTTTGCCTCTATGTTCATCAGTGATATTGGCCTATAATTTTCTTCTATTGTGATATCTTTATCTGGTTTTGGTATCAAGGTGATGCTGGCCTTGTAGAAAGAGTTCAGAAGCATTCTTTCCTCTGTAATTTTTTGGAATAGTTTGAGAAAGATAAATTTTAACTCTTCTCTAAATATTTGATAGAATTTACCTGTGAAGCCATCTGGTCACAGAGTTCTGTTTTGGGGGAGTTTTTAAATTACTGATTCAATTTTGTTTCTGGTGATTGTTCTGTTCATATTTTCTATTTCTTCATGGTTCAGTCTTGGGAGATTGTACATTTCTAAGACTTCATTCATTTCTTCTAGGTTATTTATTTTACTGGCATAAAATTGTGTATAGTAATCTTACAATCCCTTATATTTCTCTGTGTTGGTTTACCTTTTCCATCTCTGATTTTATTTATTTGGGCCCTCTATCTTTTTGAGCCTGGCTAAATGTTTATCAATTTTGTTTATATTTGCAAAGAAACAGCTTTTAGTTTCATTGATGTTTTTCTAATTTTTTTTCTGTATTTATTTCTGCTCTGATCTTTATGACTTCTTTCTACTCACTTTGAGTTTGTGTGTTTTTTCTAGTTCCTTTAGGTATAAAGTTAGGCTTTTTCAGATTGTTCTTATTTCCTGAAGTAGGTTGTATGCTATAAACTTTCTCCTTTGGACTGCTTTTGCTGCATCCCATAGATTTTGGATTGCTGTGTTTTCATTTTCATTTGTCTTCAGGTATTTTTTAATTTCTTTGATTTCTTCAGTGATCAGTTGGTTGTTTAGTAGCATATTGTTTAGCTTCTCTTTGCATTTTTTTGCAGTTTTTTCTTGCAACATTTCTAGTCTCATAGCATTTTGGTTGGAAAAGATGCCTGATATTATTTCAATTTTCTTAAATTTACTGAGACTTGTTTTGTTGCCTACCATGTGATCTATCCTGAGAAGTGTTCCATATGCACTTGAAAATGTGTATTCTGCTGCTTTTGGATGGAATCATTTATATATATATATAATCTATCTCCATGTGGTCTAATGTGTCCCTTCAGTCCAGTGTTTGCCTATTGATTTTCTCTCTGGATTATCTGTTCATTGATGTAAGTGAGAGTGTTTTAAAGTCCCCTATTATTATTATTATACTGTCAGTTTCTCCCTTTATGTTGGTTAATGTTTGCTTTATGTATTTAGGTGCTTCTATGTTGGATGCATATATATGTACAATTGTTATCTCTTCTTCTTGGATGGATCCCTTGATTACTATGTAATGTCCTTCTTTGTCTCTTGTACAGTCTTGTTTTTAAATCTATTTTGTCTGATTGCTGCCCGGGCTTTCTTTTTGTTTCCATTTGCTTGGAGTACATTTTCCATTCCCTCACTTTGTCTATGTGTGTCTTTAGATCCGAACTGATTCTCTTATAGGCAGCATGTATATGGGTCTTGGTTTTGTACCCATTCTGCCACACTTTTTTCTCTTTTTATTTTTTGCGGTACGTGGGCCTCTCACTGCTGTGGCCTCTCCCGTTGCAGAGCACAGGCTCCGGACACACAGGCTCAGTGATGGCTCACTGGCCCAGCCGCTCCACGGCATGTGGGATCTTCCCAGACTGGGGCATCAACCCGCGTCCCCTGCATTGGCAGGTGGACTCTCAACCACTGCGCCACCAGGGAAGCCCTGTAGTGATAAAGTCTTAGCTTTGGCTTGTCTGTAAAACTTTGATCTCTCTTTCAAATTTGAATGAAAACCTTGCTGGGTATTCTTGGTTTTAGGTTTTTCCCTTTCATCACTTTATATATTTTGTGCCACTCCCTTCTTGCCTACTGAGTTTCTGCTGAAAAGTCAGCTGATAGCTTTATGGGAGTTCTCTTGTAATTTGTTACTTTTACCTTGCTGCTTTTAATATTCTATCTTTAATTTTTGCCATTTCCATTACAATGTGTTTTGGTGTGGTTCTCTGTGTGTTGGTTGGACTTTCTGTGCTTCTTGGACCTGGATGTCTGTTTCTTTCCCAGGTTAGGGAAGTTTTCAGCTATTAGGTCTTCAAGTAAGTTCTCTGCCCCATTCTGTCTTATTTTTCTGGAACCTCTAAAATGTGATTGGTAGTATGCTTGATGTTGTCCCAGATGTCTCTCGTACTACTCTCATTTTTTTTTTTCTGTTCAGCATTACTTATTTCTACTACTGTCTTCCAGTTCACTGATCCATTCCTCTTTATCATTTAATCTACTGTTGAGTCCTTCTAATGTATTTTTTCAGTTTAGTTGTTTCCTTCATCTCTCTTTGGTTCTTCTTTATATTTTCTAACTTTTTGCTAAAAATGTCCAACTTCTCACTCTGTTCATCCATTCTTCTAAGTTCTTTGAGCATCTTTACAATCATTACCTAGTTCTTCTTCTGGGGGGTTTGTCTTTTTCCTTGATTTAGTACATATTCCTCTGTTGCCTCATTTTGCCTAATTAGCTATTTTCTGTTTTAATTTCTATGTACTTAGGTTTATAATGTTTCCAGTGTTGGAGAAATGGCCGTTTGTAGGAGATGTTGTATTCATCCCAACAGCATACTACCTCTGGTCACCAGAGCTATATGCTGTATGGGTGCCTCCTATGTGGGCTGTGTGGACCCTTCTGTTGTAGTGGGCAGTCTGGTAGGTGTCGCTGGCCCCTGGTCTGGTTGGTTGCCAGGCTTTTCCTTGTGCAGAGCTTGATGTCCACGGATGGGTGGACCCCGGTCACGAGGTGGCTGGTTGCTGAGCCCTGGGGGTTCCTGGGACTAGTACTGGCCCACTAGTGGGCAGAGCCGTGTTCTGGGGTGGGTGGTTGTAGGCCAGTAGTCTGAGATCTAGTGTCAGCCTGGCGGTGGGTGGGGCCAGTTTCTGACGTGGCTGGCTATGGGGGTCTGGGATGTCTAAATACTGATGTTGGCCCACTGTTGAGCGGGGCCACATTCTGGGTCATCTTGCTGGGGTCCAATGGCTGAGGATTCCCAAAATGGCACTTGCCAGCACCAGTATACTTGTGGTAGAGTAAGCTCTCCCAAATAGCTGCTAAGTACCCAGAGTGAGCTCTGATTGTCTCCTGCTTCTCTGGGAGGCTAAGATCAGCAGGTGGGTTTGACTCAGGCTTCTTTCCAACTACTGCTTCTGCCCTGGATCCTGGAGCATGTGAGATTTTGTGTGCCCTTTAAAAGTGGAGTGTCTATTTCCTATGGTCCTCTGGCTCTCCCAAAAGTAAGCTCTGCTGGCCTTCAAAACCAAATGTTCTGGGGGCTCATCTTCCCCATGCAGGACCTCTGGCCTGAGCCCTATGTGAATCTCAGACCCCTTGCTCCCTGGGGAGAACATCTACAATGTTATTACCTTCCCATTTGTGAGTTACCCACCTGGGATATGGGTCTCGATTATACTGTATCTCCACCCCTCTCACTCATCTCGTTGCTCTTTTTTTGTATCTATAGTTGTAGCAAGTTGTAGAAGATCTTTTCTGCTAGTCTGCAGGTCATTCTCATCATTAGTTGCACTGTAAATATTTATAATTTTGGTGTGCCCGTGGGAGGAGGTGAGCCAAGTTTCATCTTACTCTGCCATCTTGGCCACTCCCCCATGACACATTTTCCTTATCTATTGAACTGTTGATGGACACTTAGGTTGTTTCCATGTCTTGTCTATTATGAATAAGGCTGCAAAGAACATAGGCGTGTAGGCATCTCTTTAAGACACTTATTTCATTTCCTTTAGATACATACCCAGATGAAATTATCGGATCATATGGTCATTTTGTCTTTTACCTTTTGAGGAACCTCCCTACTGTTTTCCATAATGGCTGTAAAATTTACATTCCCACCAAAAGTGCACCAAGTTTCCTTTTTTCTTCACATCCTTGCTAACACTTGTGTTGGAGGAGGTCATTGAGAGGATGTGACCACCAGCTGACTCTTGAGCTGGACCTGGGCAATCGGAGGCTCCTTAGCCCATCCCCTTGGGGATGATATCTTTTTGACCTAGGCTGCCTAGGTTTGGGGAAGGTATGACAGGTAATTGGAAACCATCTTTCCTATGTTCTTCACTGTGTCTCTTATTTGTTTCACCCAAGCGCTGTAATCCCTCACCTGGAATCCTTAACTCTTGTGAAGGTATTTTTGTGTGGATAGTTATTCAAACTGATGTTTCTGGGAGGGGCTGAGTGCTAGAAACTCCTATACCATCATCTTGCTGACATCACTCCTGAATTCCCTTTTGACTTTGACCCATGGGTTATTGAGAACTGTTTTAGTTTCCAAATATTTGGAATTTTCCCAGATATCTTTCCATTCTCTATCTCAAATTTTTTGTTGTGGTGGTGTAAAAAAAAAAAAAAACTTTCTATGACTTGAATCTTTTAAAATTAATTCAGAATTTCGCATGGTTTATCTTGATAAATGTGCCAGGTATACCTGAAAAGAATATATCTTCTTCTGTTTTTAGGTATTCTAATAAATGTCAATTGTTTGTTGTTCAAATGTATGTCCTTACTGACTTCATTATATTAATCAGACAGCAGTATTAATCTGTGAATTTGTCTATCATTCTTTGTAGTTTTACAAGTTTTTCATGTATTTTGAAACTCAGTTGTTAGATGAATGAACATTTTGAATTATCTCCCCCATATTCTGAATTATTGTGTTCATGCCTTATAATTCTATGTTTTAAGTCTGTTTAAATCACACATTATGCAGACATTATGTTTTCATTTATGTTTACTCACATATTTCCTTTCCACTGCTTTTCATACTTTCCTACATTTCCATGTTTCCCTCTGGGATCACCTTCCTTCTCCCTGAACAACTCTTAAGAATTTGTTTTAGAGCAACTCTGCTCAAGATAAATTATTTCAGATTTTGATTTCTGAAAATAAGTATGTGAATGATATTTTTGCTCACTATAGAATTCTTGATTAGTAGTTATTTTCTTTCATAAATTTAAAGATGTCATTTCATTGTTTTCTGGCTCCCACTGTTTCTGTTAATTCAGGTGTAAGTCTTATTGCTACTCCTGTGAGGCTAATTTGACTTTTTAATCTGGATGCTTTAAAAATCTTGATTTATGTCCTTGGTTTTCAGTAGTTTTACTAGGATGTGTCTAGGTGTGGTGATTCTTCATATTTATTTTGCTTGGGGTTTGCAGAGCTTCTTTTATCTGTGGGCCTTTTATTAGTTTTAGAAATTTCTCTTCAAATATTATTGTTTTTGCTCCATTCCCCTCTCCTTCTGGGATTCTAATAAAAATGTTTATGTAATACATGTATATATAGCATATTTTTTCTTTCATTTCAAATATTTTCTATTGATCTGTCTTACATTTCACTAACCCTATATTCTGCTATGCATAATCTGCTATAAAACTAACATTGTGTTGTTAATTTCAGATATAGTAATTTTCATTCCAATATATATTATAAATTTCAGTCTGTCATAATTCTCCATGTTTTCTTCTATTTCTCTACTTAAGACACTCTAAGTCACTTATTTAAAACACTCAAGTAAGTCACTTATTTAAAAATACTTTCTGCTAACTCCAATCTATTGGTTTCTGTCTTTCTTCTTCTGCTTTTATGGTTCTGCCCCTAGGCATGCCTAGAATTTTTTATTAAATATAGGACATTGTGTATAAAAATTATGAAGACTCTAGATGATCTTCTGGTTAAGTTCCATAAGACAGGGTTCACTCTTCTGTTAGATACAGACAGAATATGAAATGCTTTAATGTAATCAAGGGCTGAATAGCGTTGACCATGACCTTGGATTGGAGTTTAGGTAAGGCTCAGTTAGTTTCTGTTTAAACTCCCATTCTTTGGGTATAGGCATCCAGTGTTTTCAACTGATAGAATGGTGTCTATTCTGGGGACGCCTTCTGGTGAAGATTCCCCTTCCCTGTCTTGAAAATTTGGCAAATATCTTGAGAGGAAAACCACCTGTGCCTGAGGCATTAATTTTCATTTTGCAGACTCTCAGACTGCTGAAAGCTCTTCTGGTTTCTCACTAGCCTCAGAAAACTTTATGTTCTGTGCACAATATCATCAATAACCCCAGTAAACAGTGTCTTTATGTTGTCACTCATCTCTTTGAAGCTCTCCTTTCCCCCGGATGTTTACCCCTCTACTTCTCATTTCTTTTGTAGCTCTAATACTATTAGTTACGTGATTTTTAAAATTCATCTAGAATTTTTAGTTCTTAAAGAGAGCACTGGCCTGCTGCAAGTTGTTGCCATCCTTTGAGCTTTCAATTTCAATTACTATTTTCACAAGTTCTTTATTAGATCTATGTGGCCATTATTTATAGACTCTTGATTCTTCTTATCAAATTTCTCCTTTATTTTCTATGAACATTTTAACCATACTATTTTTTTTTTCCTGTTCTGTACCCAATAATTCTATAATCTGAAGTTCTTGGGGGTTTAACTATTACTTGTTACTCCACCTGACACTTACTGATGGGGGCTTGTTTCCTCTTGCAGTGGGTAAATATTGTTAGTGAGCCTATACTTACCTGATTATGTTAAAACTTAATAGGCCTATGCACTGAGGGGCTTATATTGAAGGTGTATTCTTCCAGAGAGGATTCATGGTGGCTTCTGTCACTTTAAGTTCCTGACTCACTGTCCCCTGGGCCATTCTAAATTCAACCCTCAGATCCAACTCAAGGCTAATGAACTGGCTTAACAATGGTCCCCAAAGATGTAAACATCCTAACCCTTAGAATCTGTGAATATGCTACCTTATGTGGCAAAAGTGACCTTGCAGATATGATTCAGTTGAGGAATGTGAGATGTAGAGAATCCTAAATAACCAGGTGGCCCTGAGAGAATCACAATAGTCCTATTAAAAGGGAGTCGGGAGACCAAAACGAAGAGATGATGATGCTGGCTTTTAAGGTGAAGAAAGTCATTAGGAGCGGTGCCTGGAAGCTGGCAGAGGCAAGTAATGAGTTCTTCCCTGCAGCCTCCAGAAGGAACACATTCTTGGTCTTAGTTTGATTTTAGCCCCAAAAGACTCATTTTAGATTTTGGACTTCCAGAAATCTATGAGAATAACTTTGTGTTTTAAGCCACACAATTCATGGCAATTTCTTTTGGTAGCAATAAACTAATACAGCTAGCTTGTGATTACAGATTTTCTAGGAGATTCCTAATTTTTTTCCCCAAGCAGAGGCCTGGGATGGACAGTCTTCTTGCCATTCTTCCTCCTGTGGTCCTGGATGCCTACAGAAGTTTCATTCTAACACCTCAACTTGTGAGGGCCCAAGATTTTGTCTCCTATTCCCCTGTTACTGTTAAAACAATATTTAGGGTTTTTTTGTTTCAGCAGATACAGCCTGGCAATCCCATGTTCACTTCTCTCTTGTGTTTTTACTTGTCTTATCCAGAATTTCTAGGTATTGGTAGAAGGAGAGAGTCAGATTCTAAGATAAATTGTTTTGTGCTGTTATTTTTTTTTAAACCTATAAAATGAACATTGTCATAGAAATTACATAATAGAGTTGAAACATTCAATAAATATTTCAGTGATGATAGAGATTATTATGATGACTTACGGCTGATCCAAGCAAACTGAATTAACCATTTTTTCCTTTGCTTCCATACCAATTTATACAAATATATAACTATTTTGTGACAATATATGACACACTCTGACAGGCATTGCATTAAATACTATATTTTGTAGGCAGTGTTTTCAAATTGGTCTGGCTTCGTTAGGAACCAAAAACTTAATTGAAACTATTATTTGAGGTATGTCTATTTCAGGTTTCTACCTTTCAAAAATATCTGAAGTAATTGCTTCCTTAATTTGAGACTTTAGAACACAAGAACAAAAGATTGATTTAGAAGGATGGAACCTGCATTTTATTTATTTTTCCTTTCACAGTATAATTTTTAAAAACATCTTTATTGGAGTATAATTGCTTTACAATTGTGCGTTACTTTCTGCTTTATAACGAAGTGAATCAGTTATACATATACATATGTCCCCATATCTCTTCCATCTTGCGTCTCCCTCCCCCCCACCCTCCCTATCCCAACCCCTTTAGGTGGTCACAAAGCACCGAGCTGATCTCCCAGTGCTATGCGGCTTCTTCCCACTACCTATCTATTTTACATTTGGTAGTGCATATATGTCTATGCCACTCTCTCACTTTGTCCCAGCTTACCCTTACCCCTCCCTGTATGCTCAAGTCCATTCTCCAGTAGGTCTGTGATGTATGACAGTCTCTAGGTCTACCCACCTCACTACAAATAACTCAATTTCATTTCTTTTAATGGTTGAGTAATATTCCATTGTATATATGTGCCACATCTTCTTTATCCATTCACCTGTCAATGGACACTTAGGTTGCTTACATGTCCTGGCTATTGTAAATAGAGCTGCAATGAACACTGTGGTACATGACTCTTTTTGAATTATGGTTTTCTCAGGGTATATGCCCAGTAGTGGGATCACTGAGTTGTATGTTCTATTTTTAGTTTTTTAAAGAAACCTCCATACTGTTCTCCATAGTGGCTGTATCAATTTACATTCCCACCAACAGTACAAGAGGGTTCTCTTTTCTCCACACCCTCTCCAGCATTTATT
>NW_020172664.1:3289546-3354444 GCF_003031525.2 Neophocaena asiaeorientalis asiaeorientalis
ATGGGTTTATCTCTGGGCTTTCTGTCCTGTTCCATTGATATATATTTCTGTTTTTGTGCCAGTAGCATACTGTTTCGGTTACTGTAGTTTTTGTAGTATAGTCTGAAGTCTGGGAGCCTGATTCCTCCATCTCCGTTCTTCTTTCTGAAGATTGCTTTGGCTATTCAGGGTCTTTTGTGTCTCCATACAAATTGTGCAATATTTTGTTCTAGTTGTGTGAAAAATGCCATTGGTAGTTTGATAGGGATTGCATTGAATCTGTAGATTGCTTTGGGTAGTAGAGTCATTTTCACAATGTTGATTCTTCCAATCCAAGAACATGGTATATCTCTCCATCTATTTGTATCATCTTTAATTTCTTTCATCAGTGTCTTATAATTTTCTGCATACAGGTCTTTTGTCTCCTTAGGTAGGTTTATTCCTAGATATTTTATTCTTTTTGTTGCAATGGTAAATGGGAGTGTTTTCTTGATTTCACTTTCAGATTTTTCATCATTAGTGTATAGGAATGCCAGAGATTTCTGTGCATTAATTTTGTATCCTGCTACTTTACCAAATTCATTGATTAGCTCTAGTAGTTTTCTGGTAGCATCTTTAGGATTCTCTATGTATAGTATCATGTCATCTGCAAACAGTGACAGCTTTACTTCTTTTCCAATTTGGATTCCTTTTATTTCTTTTTCTTCTCTGATTGCTGTGGCTAAAACTTCCAAAACTATGTTGAATAAGAGTGGTGAGAGTGGGCAACCTTGTCTTGTTCCTGATCTTAGTGGAAATGCTTTCAGTTTTTCACCATTGAGGATGATGTTGGATGTCAGTTTGTCATATATGGTCTTTATTATGTTGATGTAAGTTCCCTCTATGCCTACTTTCTGGAGGGTTTTTATCATAAATGGGTGTTGAATTTTGTGGAAAGCTTTCTCTGCATCTATTGAGATGATCATATGGTTTTTCTCCTTCAATTTGTTAATATGTTGTATCGCATTGATCGATTTGTGTATATTGAAGAATCCTTGCATTCCTGGGTAAACCCCACTTGATCATTGTGTATGATCCTTCTAATGTGTTGTTGGATTCTGTAGGCTAGTATTTTGTTGAGGATTCTTGCATCTATGTTCATCAGTGATATTGGCCTGTAGTTTTCTTTCTTTGTGACATCCTTGTGTGGTTTTGGTATCAGGGTGATGGTGGCCTCGTAGAATGAGTTTGGGAGTGTTCCTCCCTCTGCTATATTTTGGAAGAGTTTGAGAAGGATAGGTGTTAGCTCTTCTCTAAATGTTTGATAGTTAGCCTGTGAAGCCATCTGGTCCTGGGCTTTTGGTTGTTGGAAGATTTTTAATCACAGTTTCAATTTCAGTGCTTGTGATTGGTCTGTTCATATTTTCTCTTTCTTCCTGATTCAGTCTTGGCAGGTTGTGCATTTCTAAGAATTTGTCCATTTCTTCCAGGTTGTCCATTTTATTGGCATAGAGTTGCTTGTAGTAATCTCTCATGATTTTGTATTTTTGCAGTGTCAGTTGTTACTTCTCCTTTTTCATTTCTAATTCTGCTGATTTGAGTTTTCTCCCATTTTTTCTTGATGGGTCTAGCTAATGGTTTATCAATTTTGTTTATCTTAAAGAACCAGCTTTTAGTTTTATTGATCTTTGCTATCATTTCCTTCATTGCTTTTTCATTTACTTCTGATGTTATCTTTATGACCTCTTTTCTTCTGCTAATTTTGAGGGTTTTTTTGTTCTTTCTCTAATTGCTTTATGTGTGAGGTTAGGTTGTTTGAGATTTTTTTATTTCTTAAGGTAGGATTGTATTGCTCTAAACTTCCCTCTTAGAACTGCTTTTGCTGCATCCCATAGGTTTTGGGTCATCGTGTTTTCATTGTCATTTGTTTCTAGGTATGTTTTGGTTTTTTCAGTGAGCTCTTGGTTATTAAGTAGTGTATATTTTTAGCCTCAATGTGTTTGTATTTTTTACAGATTTTTTTCCTGTAATTAATACCTAGTCTCATAGTGTTATGGTTGGAAAAGATACTTGATATGATTTCAATTTTCTTAAATTTACCAAGGCTTGATTTGTGACCCAAATATGATCTATCCTGGAGAATGTTCCTTGAGAAGAAAGTGTATTCTGTTGTTTTTGGATGGAATGTCCTATAAATATCAATTAAGTCCATCTTGTTTAATGTATTATTCAAAGCTTGTGTTTCCTTATTTATTTTCATTTTGGATGATCTGTCCATTGGTGAAAGTGGGGTGTAAAAGTTCCCTACTATGATAGTGTTACTGTCAATTTCCCATTTAATGGCTGTTAGCATTTACCTCATGTATTTTGGTGCTCCTATGTTGGGTACATAAATATTTACAATTGTTATATCTTCTTCTTGGGTTGATCTCTTGATCATTATGTAGTGTCCTTCTTTGTCTCTTGTAATATTCTTTGTTTTAAAGTCTATTTTGTCTGAGATGCCTGGCTGGAGCACCAAGAGCATGTTCTCCACATGGCTCAGAATAAAAGGGAGAAAAAAAAAGAAGACGATAAAATAAAATAAAGTAAAATAAAATAATTAAAATAAAAAATATTTTTAAAAATTTAAGTAGTTAAAAAAAACGTAACCAAACCAAAAAACAAATCCACCAATGATAACAAGTGCTATAAACTATACTAAAAAAAATAAACAAAAAAGAACTCTAGGACAAACTGTAAAAGCAAAACTATACAGACAAAATCACACACAGAAACATACACACTCACAAAAAGAGAAAAAGGGGGAAAAAAGTCATTGCTCCCAAAGTCCACCTCTTCAATTGGGGATGATTCGTTGTCTATTCAGGTATTCCACAGATGCAGGGTACATCAGATTGTACACATTTCATCCGCTGCTCCTGAGGCTGCTGGGAGAGATTTCATTTTCTGTTCTTTGTTCACACAGCTCCAGGGGTTCAGCTTTGGATTTGGCCCCGCCTCTGCGTGTAGGTCGCCTGAGGGCGTCTGTTCTTCGCTCAGACAGGATGGGGTTAAAGGAGCCGCTGATTCGGGGGCTCTGGCTCACTCAGGCCGCGGGGAGGGAGGGGTACGGATGCAGGAAGAGCCTGCGGCGGCAGAGGCCGGCGGGACGTTGCACCAGCCTGAGGCGTGCCATGTGTTCTCCCGGAGGAGTTGTCCCTGGATCGTGGGACCCTGGCAGTGGCAGACTGCACAGGCTCCCAGGAGGGGTGGTGTGCTTGCACACAGGCTTCTTGGTGGTGGCGGCAGCAGCAGCCTTAGTATCTCATGCCCGCCTCTGGGGTCCCCGCTGATAGCTGCGGCTCCCCCCGTCTCTGGAGTTCCTTTAAGTGGCGCTCTTAATCCCGTCTCCTCGCGCACCAGGAAACAGGGAAGAAAAAGTCTCTTGCCTCTTCGGAAACTCCAGAACTTTCGCCAGACTCCCTCCCGGCTAGCCGTGGTGCACTAGCCCCCTTCAGGGTGTGTTCACGCAGCCAACCCCAGTCCTTTCCCTGGGATCCAACTGAAGCCTGAGCCTCAGCTCCCAGCCCTGCCTGCCCCGTCGGGTGAGCAGACAAGCCTCTCGGGCTGGTGAGTGCTGGTCCACACCGATCCTCTGTTCGGGAATCTCTCCGCTTTGCCCTCCGCACCCCTGTTGCTGTGCTCTCCTCCGCGGCACCGAAGCTTTCCCCCTCTGCCACCCGCAGTCTCCGCCCGTGAAGGGACTTCCTAGCGTGTGGAAAGCTTTACTCCTTCACAGCTCCCTCTCACTGGGGCAGTTCCCATCCCTATTTTGTCTCTGTTTTTTCTTTTGCCCTACCCAGGTACGTGGGGAGTTTCTTGCCTTTTGGGAAGTCTGAGGTCTTCTGCTACCGTTCAGTAGGTGTTCTGTAGGAGTTGCTCCACGTGTAGATGTATTTCTGATGTATTTGTGGGGAGGAAAGTGATCTCCACGTCTTACTCTTCCGCCATCTTCGAACCTGCCTTTTAGAATTAAAATTTTGTTGAAACTGATTTGTGATCTTCACCTTAAGACTAAAATCAGGATTAAAAGGGTATTAAATTAGAGTCAAGACATCAGTGGGCGTTAATGCGCTTTCCAGTACACTTGAAATCTGAAGGCAGAGAGATGAATCAGGGACCTGTGGAGAATGACTAATTTCTGTTAGAGCACCTAGTAGGGCATAGGTTTGATGCTGAATTTTTTTTAACTTGCTAATATTTTACTTTCTTTTTTCAAATTTATCATGGATATTCTTTTTTATTCAAGTATAGTTGACTTACAGTGTTGTGTTTCTGGTGTACAGCAAAATGATTCAGTTATACATACATATATTTTTCAGATTCTTTTCCCTTGTAGGTTATTACAAAATACTGAGTATAGTTCCCTGTTCTATACAGTAGGCCCTTGTTGGTTATCTATTTTATATATAGTAGTGTGTTTATGTTAATCCTAAACTCCTAATTTATCCCTCCCTCACCCTTTCCCCTTCAGTAACCATAAATTTTTCTATGTCTGTGGGTCTATCTCTGTTTTGTATATAAGTTCGTTTGTATTATTTTTTTTTAGATGGCACTGAATTTTAAGAACAAAGGAGCCTTCTGTAATTCTCTAAAACAAAAATGATACTTGATGTTCTTTCTGAAAAGAGAATTCTAGAGTAAACAATGGCAGTGGGATAGCAAAATTTGAATTTCTTACATTTGGGGAGATCCTGGCTTGTAAGGACAATGTGACTAGCTACTGAATATCTTACGAGGGTTGAGGCCACCCATGATTAGAAATGCTACTTCTGTTCCTGTCCTGTATTGCCACTGTACATTTGATATGTTTGTGTATTCTTGGTTAAACAAATTGGAAATTTAATCTTATGGTAATCTTCGGTCCATGAGAAGAGCTGCAGAGATTATCTAGCATCCTATACAATTACATTAGCTATAATTACATAAAGAATAGCATCTGGCTACTATAAATTATAGTTCTGTATTTTTCTACTATGGAATTGACTTCAAGTCTCCTTTGAGAATAATTGATAAAACCCTAAGCAGTGTGGGCAAATGAATTTTAACTTTTCTGATGTGGTATTTTTATTTTCTATTGCTTTTCAGATATTGCTGTGTAACTCAGGGCTAATATTTGCATTTCATGCTGTATCGTTTCTGTTTCAAATAATATATGTGGACCTCAAACTAAATTTTGCAGCTGGAAAATCCATGACCAAACAAGACCTTAGGCATGGCTGCATCTGGGTGCTCAGATGAGGTTGCCCAGCCATTCCCTCCTCTTCCTCTCTCCCTCCATTTGTTTTCTTCCTCTCTGGCTTCTCTCTCCTCTTTTCCTGATTCCCTCCCTCTTTGTCTTTCCTTTTTCTCAGTACGGACTTTGTTTTTATGAGCTCCTTTTTCCCAGAAAGCAGGAATGATAGTGACCAGAAACTCAAGATTTAGATGGTACCTAGAGCTCTTGACTCCAGAGCAAGGCTGATGCTCTCTCTTCAGTTACCTACATGACAAGCCTTAGAGATGATCTAATGGGGCCACAGTGATCTGATCAGCATGGTCAGATGCGTGAAGTACTCTTTGGCTAATCCCAGGATGAATAACCTGTGGAAAGGTGAGAGGCAAAGTCAACCACACTGAAACTACAAGGAAGGTGTTCGCCACAGCCAAGGGAAGATCTTTTATAAGAAGATAGTCATGATAGATCACAAATAAGATACACAATTCTGTGCATCCCATACTCTTCTGTGATGAAGTAGCTTTTATATCAGGGCCTTAATCAAATAATGCAGAGTTTTCAGCATCTTGGTCTGTATTTGTTTCAAGTTCAGACTTTAAATGCTGTCTCTAATACTCTCATTATTTTCACTAATGTTAGCTCTATAAATATGTCTCTGACTGAGTAGAAGGTAAAAAGGGCATTTCTCCTCTAAAGTACTTTGCAGAAATATCTGCTGATAATTATTGAGTGACATCTCGCGCTTCCCGTTTGTGGGAGGTGAAGTTTGCTGTGATGCTTCTCTAGCTAAGTATTTTTTGGCCATCGATTAAAGGTAGATGCAGCTTGAGGACCGGTGGGCTCTTTGCCATTAATTGATCTGAGGCAAATTGTAATCTTCCCAAGTAGAGTTTGGCTTTCTGCATAATCTCATTCAAATTGTGTGCCTTTGTCTTACCTCCATTTAGAGACATTTTTCATTAGTATTAGTCCCAGTAATTACTGGCAGTTCTTTTTCGATTGATTTCTATTGCTTATAAAGTGCGTCATTCAGTGCCACACAGTTCAGTCTCTCAATTCTGAGGGTGGGCAGAAATAAGCATCTCTTTGCATGAGCAGCGTATCCTGGGGGAATTGCTAATTTCTGATTGGTCATATTCAATTTTGGTTCAGAATTCAATCAGTGATATACATTCATAAGTTGTAAATTTTGATAACCTTTTAAAAATAAAGTTTAATTCTTATGATTTATGCAGTGATTCTTACTTTGAATAGCCAACAAAGTTAGATCCTGAAACAGTCTTTCCTCTCTTAAGCTCACTGCGAAATACGTGCACAACGTGTGTGTGAATCAGTGGATACATGTTTGTGTGCAGTGAGCTGCAGTTGAGGGTTGAGACGAGCGGTCCCACTGAGGTGGTGGGAGTGAAGTGGGGTGAAGGGGGAGTCCTATCATTGCCGCTGGCTCACCGTGTTGCCCCCTCAGCCTCTCTGTTCAGCTGCTCATCAGTGCATGGGTGTAAGATCCAGTCCTTCTGAGAAAAGGATTACTTTTGTAGTAAGCCAAACTATCTTACTACTTATCGTTTCATGCCTTCTGTTCTGTGGACTACAGTAGCGCTTGTAATTCTAATTGGACTTTTTATTCATGAAAAATATAATTTTGCTTATATGTTTTTGATTATAATTTGATATAATTCATATAGTACATAAAAATGTAAAGGAAGCATAAATCTCCTTTTCAGGTTATCTTGAGAAAACTACCTTTAAGATTATGATGAGGATTTTTTCTCCTTTTCTTTCCTTCCTTCCTTCCTTCCCACAGTTTTACATAAATGGGGTGATAAATGCTGATTTTTGTCATTATCTGAAAATATCATGAACTTATTCAGTTCATCTACTAAACTTTTTTATGATAAAAATGTTTCATAGATTCGGTAAGTTATTTGTTGTGATCAAATGTCATTTATTAATCTTCTATTTCAGTAATTTTGTTTTCCCAAGAGTTTCCTGCTGTAGATTGTCTCTACATCTATTTTTCTCCTCTCAAGCTGAGTTAGGGAGTGACACAAAGGAAAATGACCTGAGGCTCAGGTAAACAGTTTGGTCAGTCATGCTAGTGATGTTACTAAGCCCAGCAGAATCTGCGTCTTGGGGCTGGCTGCCTATTGGACAGTACCAGCTGCGTTAGCAAGCATTCTGTTCTGTCAGTCTCCTCTCAAGGCATCTGACACAGGCCCCTTTGCTTCCCTTCCCATCAACTATAAGGTCCTGCATTCTCCCAGGTTTATTATATAGAGAACTCAACTTACTTCCTATTTGCTCTGAAGGTCCCTGAAGACCAGAATTCTTCCCAGATTGTTCATGTAGGCCAGCTCTGCCCTTCCTCCCTGGAATCCTCAGAGTTTACAGGACAAGTTCTTTCCAGGAAACTCTTGCTGATCACCCCAGGTCTCGCTTGCACTGGGGTCCATGCTCTCCTGCAGCACAGAGGTGGGAAAGTTCGACCTCTATGTCCGGATCCTGGACCCTGCACCCTCCCTCCAAGCCATACTCAATTTCCAACTCCAGCAACTGTCTGCTGTAGTAGAAGCAATCCCCTGGAGTTGTCCTGAGAGGGTGGCTGGGCTTCAAGTCTCCAAAATTCCCAGAATGTCCCTGCAACCAAATACAGGGGCATTTTCTTGTTTAATCTTTACAACAACTCTATGAGAAAACATTTCTACCATCACTAATTTAGTTAGTTGTTTATGAATCTCCTCCTTCAGAACTTTGAACTCAAAAAAAAAATGCTGAAGGAAGCAAGAAAGAATAGTAGTGATAGAAGATATTTCATTTGGAAGCTGAGTTGAAGTGCCACGATGATGTAATTTCATTAGAAGGTAAAAACCTAATGTCCAGTGTCTACTTCCCAAATGATGAGAATACGTGAAGTTTCAAAGTTGTTTATGGAACTCTGAATGATCTGTTGACGTGCTCTAGCTAGAAGGCTTCTTTCTTTCTTGCATTTTCCTTCAATAGTCTCTCTCCTAAAAGTAGGAATGTGCCATCATTCTGTTCTGGATATCCTAATACATCACAAAATTCTTTCCTACTGGGTTTCCATAGTGTTATATAATAATTCTCAATACACAACTGGAAGCAGCTGCTACTGTCAGAGTCTGGGTTTGGCATTAGACTCTGATGTCCTTGAGGTCTGGTCTCAGTCATTCAGCTCACTTGAGTATCAGTTTTGTAAATGGTGAGGGTAGACCTGTATGTCCCAGTTTTACTATGAAGATCAAATGAGAGTCCATATATGAAATCATTTTGAAAACTAGACTTCTTTGGCTGAAGAACACATATAACCCTTCCATTCCTTACAGACTTTCTCCTGCCTCTCCAGGCTTTAGTGCTACTTTGTATTACATTATATAGCTTTGTCTCCTCCAATAGACTTTGAGGTTCTCTTGGGCAGGGAATGTATCTTACTGTTTCCTGAGAGCCTAAAACTATGCTTGCTTACAAAATGAATGAGTGGATGAGTGATTGAAATTAGTTATGTCATGCTTCTGCCAAAACTCCTCCAGTGACCTGAACTGCACTTAGAAAAACAATCCAACCTCCCAGTTGTGGTCCACAGTGCACCTGGTGACCAGGACACGACTTATTTTTCCAGCCACATCTTGCCACTTCTTGGCCCACATCACTCTATACCAATTCCTATTCTTTGACCACACCAAGCAGATACCGATCTGTTTACTTATGTGGAAGTTGTACACATTATATACAAATCTTTCCTTCTGAACATCCCAGAATGCTGATCTACGGCTCAAACAAAATCAGCTCCAGGCAGCATACAACCATGTCATGAGTTTTGAAATGTGCTTGGCAACAGAGATTCATTTCATGCTTTAAGACCAAGAAAGCACAAAATCACCCAAGTCTTCCCTGGAAATGTTTGTTTCTTATGTATAAAATGAATAGATGATCTCCAAAAAGCTTTTCTGAGTCCACGATTCAAATTCATTTTTGAAGGATAATAAGACTTCATCTCTCCTTACTGATTAATTCTAGGCAGTATGGAGCTAAGGGATAATAAGATTATACAGTGAGTTAATTATACAGGCCATTTCTTTTTAGTTGACTGAGGCCACCACAGTGCCTTGCATTTAACCTCACAATTGTAATGAAGCTCATCTTATCATATTCTCCATCTTTAGGGGAACTTCAAGGCTCGGAGAAATCAATAATAAAGAGCTTATCGGCAACTAATCTCCTCCTCGGTAGTGAAAATACATACGCCAGCTGGGAGAGTGAGTTTCTTTAATGCTCAACAGTTTCCTCACAGATGTAACTTTTCTTTTTCATGATATGGTACCCATCATGGGGCTCTGAATTTGAACTGACTTTGCTTTCTTCCATGCCGTCAGCACTTGGCCATTTTCTTTCCTCTTTTTTTCTGTAAATATTTGATCAGTCTTGGGTCAGTTTTGTGCATTACGGCCTTCTGAAGTGCCTGCTTGATCATTCACAGAAGCTCTAAATAAGCACCCGTCTCAGTCTTAAACTTCATCTTGCCTGGAATGACTAGGGTGTTTTGTTTTTATTCTCTTACGGGTATCATAGCACAAAGAAGCTTGGCTTGGGGTAACAAAGATCTGAGTTTCATTGACGATTTCTGTGACTTTGAGCAGCTAATTTAATTTTCCTGTGTCTCATTTTCCAATTTAAAAAGTCTTATAGGTAGTTACGAAAACGAGTATTCTGTTCCCTTTCTAGCACCTGGTAAGGACACAATGATTTCAGGTTCCCTGTTTCTTAAAGTCCCTCTCCCACCCTCCTTTTTTAAATTATGAATTCTCAGGCTTCATTTTACCACTTTGAACTTTTACCATGCTTTGCATTTCTTTTTTCCAAATAGATTATCCCAATTCAAATAATATTTCTATAATTAAAAATCTTTAAGCTATTTCTAAATCTGAAGATGAGGTATACAATGAAAGGGACATTTTATTTAAAAAAAAACAAATTGCTATTTATTATATATTCCCAACCCTAACCACCACTTGTCAATATTTTGAGGTTAAGCTATTGTTTACTCCTGTTTAAAAAAAAAATAAGTTTGAGGAGGATTGACTAGAAGTTTGCTCCCAGTCAAAATGAAACAGCTGTGATCTACCAAGAGGGAATCTAATAGACGGTTAAGAGCAGAGATGCTAGTGCTGAGTGACTAGTGTCTAAATCCCGGTTCTATCACTTTTTTGGTATGACCGTGGAAAAGTTACCTAACCACTGGGCCTCAGTTTCCTCATCTGTCAAGTGGGAATAAAAGATAGTAATTCATAGAATTATCATGAGCATGAAATGTGTGCATATATGTAACATACACACATACCTAGAAGAGTCCTAGAATGTAGTAAGCACCATAGAAGTGTTAACCGTTTTCATCATCGGCATTGTTCTTATTACTATTTCTAGTTCACTATGCCCACTGTAATTGATAAAATAGTGTATTAAACAATATAGAAAGTTTATTTCTCGTTCACATAAAAATCCAAGCTGGTAGGTAGTCAGAGGGGAAGAGATCTCTCTGCTCTAGGATGTTGTCCAAAGACCCAGATTTCACCTGTTTCACTGATCTCCTATTACCTACGGCAGGGTCCAGTAAGCTTTATCTGTAATAGGGCTAATGGTAAATAGCTTAGTCTTTGTAGATCCTGTGTTTTTTGTTGCAGTTACTCTACTCTGCTGTTGCCATGATGATATATAAGTGAATAGGTGCGGCTGTGTTGTTGAGCACCCTGCCCCAGCATAATGCTCTCATTGATACGATGAGTGCTGTCTTCGTGCTGCCACAGCCATTCCAGCCTATGGGAACAGGAAAGGAAGAAGCAGAGGACAACATCCTCCTTTTAAGGGAATCAGCTAAAACTTGCGTACTTCAGTTGTCACTGATGTCCCATGGGTTAGAACGTAGCCACGTGACCATCCCTGGCTACAAAGGAAGCTGGAGTGTGTGGCTTGATTGCCATAGTCACAGCTGAAAGCGGGGAGATTGTAGTACAGGAGCAGAAAGAAAGAATGGATATTGGGAGACAATTATGTCTCCTGTAAGTTGGACTATAAATGTTATAGTGGAAATAAATATTTCCTTGGAGAAAAAAATAATGAGCAGTATGGTTCTTTATAGAGTATAATATATATAAAGCATGTTCTTATCCCTTTTGAAATCTGATATTTTCAACTATTCTCTAAAATAAGCAAATCTTATTATTCTCAGTATCTGAGATAATATTAAACCTCAGAAAAGTTGAGAGTTTTCTCAAGGTCACATTGCTACTTGTTGAGTCATGGCTTCAGCTACAAACTTCACGTCCTTCCTGCTTCATCTAAACTTCTTTAAAAGCTTAAACTATTTTGTTGATTATTATTGGGAAGTTACCAGCCCCTGCTACTCTGTGATGAAACAGGAACAATCATGGACAGGAAAGATATTGGATGTTTTAGTTTTCTATTGCTGTTGTAACAAATCACGACAATCTTAGTGGCTTCATTATGCAAACTTAGCATCTTACTGTTCTGTAGGGCAGGAGTTCAACGCAGATCTCACTCAACTAAAATCAAGATGTTGCCTGGGCTGCATTCCTTTCTAAGCGCTCTACGGGAGAATCCATTTACTTGCCTTTTTCATTTTCTGGTTGTGGCCTCCATTCTTGACTTGCGATCCCTTTCTTCTACTTTCAAAGCTAGCAATGGCAGATGGTTGAGACCTTCTCCTGTAACATCTTTCTGATCAATTCAGATGGGAAAAGTTATGGACTTTTAAGAACTCATGTGAAAGATTGGGCCCATCAGATAATCCAGGATAATTTTACCATCTCGGGCCCATGCCCTTAATCACATTCTCTTAATTCCTTTGCCATGCAAAATAGTATGGTCTTTCATGTGTTCCAGGGATTAAGGTGTATGCATATTTGAGGGCCATTTTTCTCACCAATTTGGACAAACTTTTCTTTCCACCTTATTTTCTTCACATCTTAATAATTGCGTCCTAAAAATTGATAAGACGAAGTATAATATTTGGTTCACGTATTTTGAAAAATTCTGAAAGAACAGGTAGAGTAATAAGACAGTCATTAGGGTATGATATTAGCATAAAGAAACTAGAAAGGAAAAGAAAATCGGTAGCCTGATATAGACTCAGATGTAGTTATAAACTTCAGTGTAACTTTATATTACCCATCACCAAACATTAATGAATCAAGGCTTTTCTTTGGCTGAAGTGTATTTTGCCTTATGAATATAAAACTTGTGGTTTTTTTGTGGATATAGGATCAAAAATAGAGTTGCAGAAACTACAACTGCAGGCCTATCTCTCATTTTTCCATCCAAACTGTGAACACTCTCTTTAGGCCGAAGCCAATTTTTGTTTCTGGGTACCTCCAAGCTCCTAGTCTATGCCCTCAGTCCCCAGCATGGCGCCAACAGCATGCTTTCTTCCTAAAATTGAAATTTCATATAAATCTCTCTGGTATATAGACTGTAACCCGTGCCTTCGTGTTACATATGTTTACTACACCAGGACCTGCCTTATCATAGTGTAACAAATCTGGATTTTAGCTGTAAATTTGATAAAATAATAATTTTGAGTCACTGATTATAATACCAGTAATAAAACCTGTTTGGCTGAGCAGAACAACAAATACATTTATCAACCCTTCAAGGGCAAGCATACAAGAGCACTGGATTTGGTATGTGTGCAGAGGATAAATCCCCAGACACCATCCAGATGAGCTAATTCACCACAAAGGAAAAGAAGAAAAAGAAAATCTTAAAATGCCTTTCTCATAGGAACAGCTCAACATTCTTTTCTGTATTCTATTGGCCTGTAAATCCTCTACAGGAAAAAAAAAAAAAATTACCTCAGGGTGCTATAGTCATGAATTCTTCATCTGAAAGAATGCCTTCAGTTAGAATATCCTTGGAACCAGTTACTATTACCAGAAAATAGTTGATAACCAGATTCCTTTCAAATAAGGTAACAGAATAACATCCCAGTTTACAGCCTGCGATTTCTCAAGGATCTGTATTCACCTGAAGGTAACATTTGAATTCCTGTACTAGAAGTGTGTGGCACGTACAACTGTATAATCCTAAAGGTCTAGATTCGAGGACTTAAAAATATGCAGGGCTGGAAATGATCTTAGACATTGTAGTCAAGTGTCCCTAAGTCCAGCCGTACCTCACAATCTATGTGGAAGAATTTAAAAAACGTGGATTCCTGGGACCAACCAGAGAACCACTGAACCAGAATCTTTGGAAATGAGGCCAGTGGATTAAAATATGCAGCAAGGTCTGCGGATTACTGGTCAAAAACAGTTTCATCTACAGCATTCCTGACAGTAGTTTATCTGGTGTCTGCTTGTACATCTCCAGTGATGGGAACTCACTAGCTCCTGAAACAGCTGCTTGCATTTTCAGAACATACCAGTGCAGGATATTGTTTCTAGCATTCAGCATTCTGTCTTAATCTCTTCTATGTGCTCATCTATATCACAGAAGTTAGGAAGCTAAAACCTGCCTTCCAAGATTTCCTTGCAACTAAGGATCCAGACTTGACATAGATTGCACCAAATGTCCCTTCTATGAGATTTGAAGAGAGAATGGAAGAAGAGGCTTCTTAGCTCTGGCTTCTGGCTTCTGGTTGTATGTGCTAGCCAACAAGAATGTGATTTTTCCAACAGAAGTCTCCAGAGCGCATTTTCTAGTCTTTTGGCTGTCAATAATTAGTGGGTTTAGGGGCATCTGACTGCAGTCTCTGGATTGCTGGTCTGGGTGTCAGTTACGCAGCTTGGCCAGTATTGATAGGCTGCTGTGCGGTGAGTGAATGCTGCACGGTGAGATGCAGGCCAGCATAACTCCAGTGGTGACCTCAGAGGTAGCAGCTTCTTTAGGGGGTCAGTTCTGTGCTGGTCTGGAGACTTTCCAAGAGGCTGACCTGGAGCCTGCTCCTTCAGCCTTCCAAAAGCAATGTCAACACTTAATTTCTTGTGCTAAATACATTTCATTTTATAAGGAAACTAGAGCCCAGGGAGAGAACTGACTTGCTTGGAATTATACATCTTTATAGTGGAAGAGTTAAGACAAGGATCCAAACCTTCTCACTCCCATTCGAGTGCTTTTCTACTCAAGCCTGCATAGCTAAAGGTGAAAGAGTTCACGCGGGGCTCCAGTGTCACTTCATGGGTGTGAGTGGTGTGTATGTCTGTTTCTGTAGACATGCCCAGAGCATTTGTATGTATCAGAAAACGGGAGGAAGTGAGTTTGTGTGTGTGAGTGCACATCATCGTCTATACCTTTTATAGGTCAGTTACCTTCTGGTATCTTTCTTTAATATAAAAGCCTTGTGGTGATAGAGCATTCAGTCCTCAACACCTTAGTATTATCAATTTATCAGATTGATATTTTTTCTATGCAGATACCAGGGTAGCAAAGGGTGTTGGGGATGCAACTGGGATTTGACTCAGAAGGGATGCAAGAAAAAGATCAAGGAAAGACAGAGCTCCCAGTTTTGACCTCTAGCATCTGCTTCATTGCTTCCCTTGACCTGTTTCAGTCTTCTCCAAGGCAAAATTTATAGATGAAGCCAATCCTGGAATTATCCCAGGTGCACCATAGTACTTTAATTTCAACAAAGGGCTAGCACTCCTGGCAGGTAAGAAGAAATGTGTGCCTTAAGGTAGAGGAACATGGATTGATAAAAGAAGAAAATCACAAAAAATGTTGGAAGAAAAATGGTTCAGTTAATACTCTTTGCAAGCATTTGCCCAATACACTTTCATGAAGTATCTATTATATGCAGGATACTGTCAATAAAGATATCATATGAGCCCTTGTTCAATGCCTTGCAGAAATTGAAAGTTCCTGGTGGTTTTCTAAAATGTTTACTAACCCTAGACAAGAAAATCTGGCTGCCCAGCAGGAGCATTTCTAGGTGAACCCCTGATGACCCCTATTGATCACAGCTCTCTGTTCAGTTATTCAGTATAGAATTTGGCCTGAGATCAACAACAGAATACATCAGTGAACTATTTACCAAATATTTCTTCTACTTTTGTAAAAAATCAGGCAATTGTCTGCTCTCTATCTTTTCCTTTTTTAATACTCTGATTTTTAATGTTCCCTTTGGGTGGATCAATATACTAATTTGCAAGTTTTCTTAGTGCCCTGATTTGTAGTTAAGGAACTAACAAAACACATTTATTGGGAACTTTGTGGTAGGATAGGCACTGAGGCTTCAACAGTGAACTTATGCTCAAAGTTTTGACCTTCTAAATGAGCAGTAATTAATTACAATAAATGCTGATGTTACAACAAGGTAACCCAGCATGTCATGGATACTTAAAGCCAGATGGAAGTCCTCCCAGAAACAGCAATAGTCACTGAAGCCAGACCTCATGTAGAGCAACCAGAACTCTTTTATATCCTTCTCACTTACTTTCCTTTTCAGTGTCCTTATTTCAGTGCTAGTTCTACCTTTTCTCACTATCATCCTTTAAAGCAGACAGTAGTGAGGTAACAAGTGAGAAGTTTTGATTATTTTTTCTTATCATCTAACCTTGCACTACCTTAATCAGTGGCCTATCAAATTTTTATCTCCTTGCTCTGAATATAGTTTACCTCTCCCCACATCCCTTTTTTTTGTTGTTGCTTTAAGCATTTTTACAATTCTTGCTCATTAGGGAATCTGTTTTCCTTGACTCTTGCTACTGGTCTGAGCCATTCCTTTATAGCTGGGTGTTCTGCAGATATTTTTTGAATATCAGTCGTATAGGGTCAGTCACTGTTCTAGGAACCACCAAGGAAGTAGCAGTGAACAAAACCAAATCCCTGCCCTCCAGGAGCTGACCTATGGGGATAAAAGGTAAAAACAAAGTAAAAAATAAAAATATTACATGTTAGATGATATGATAGGAAGTGCTATGGAGATAAGCATGAGGGGAAGACTGAGTGTCAAGGGTGAAGGTGGCAATTTTAAAAAGAGAGCCAGGGAAGCTGACATTGATTAGGTGACATTTAGAAATCCTTGTTTCTATGCTCTTTCTTTCATCGTTTATACCTAAACTAAAAAAAACAATTAAAAATCATTGTTTATTACAAAACCTTATTATAGAAAACAATAGAAAATACATACAAAGGAAAATTGGAAATACTTATATTCCCATCCTATACCTAGGGGTGTGTGTGTGTGTGCATGTATGTGTCTGTGTGCACAGACATAGAAATGGGATCAAAATGTACTTCCCCTCTGGGACCTGTGCTTTTCACTGACATTATGCCATGGACATTTGTAACAACATTTTGAATAAGTAAATAATCCTCTATTGTTGGGCATTTAAAAATAACTCAGAGGAACAACCTTGTAACTAAATCTTTGAATATATCCATCACTAAACATTTTCCTACCAGAAATTTTTAGAATTGTTGAGACAAGTATATACAGTTGGCCCTTGAACAACATGGGTTCAAACTGCGTGGGTCCGCTTATAAGCGGATGGTTTTCAATAATACTACGGTACTACATGATCTGCAGTTGTTTGAATTTACTGATAGGGAACGACATATCTAGGAACTTGGGATACGGATGTTCTGACCAAGTTCTACACAGATTTAAAAAATTTTTTTCTTTTCCAATATGGTTTATTGCAGTATATTGAATATAGTTCCCTGTGCTGTACAGTAGGACCTTGTTTATCCATTCTATAGATAATAGCTTGCATCTGCTCATCCCCAATTTCCACCCCATCCCTCCCCCACCCCCTCCCCCTTGGCAACCACAAGTCTGTTCTCTATGTCTGTGAGTCTGAACTTACCTATGAAACAAATATGTGTGTCATATTTAATGTTCCACATATAAGTGATATAATGGTATTTGTCTTTCTCTGACTGACTTCACTTAGTATGATAATCTCTAGGTCCATCCATGCTGCTGCAAATGGCATTATTGCATTCTTTTTTATGGCTGAGTAGTATTCCATTGTATATATGTACCACATCTTCTTTATCCATTCATCTATCGATGGTCATTTTGTATAAAGAAGTTATACACAGACTTTTGACTACACAGAATGTAGGTGGTCCCAACGTCCACATTGTTCGAGTGTCAATTGTATTTTCGCAGCTGATACATACTTTTTAAATTGCTCTCCCTGAGATGAAAGAGCCCAAAGTTGGAGGATGGTGCTCAGACGTAGTTTCCGAGAAACATCAACATGTGGGGCTAGAGCTGCTATGGCTGTATGGAATCCACTTCAAAGTGAAGGTGAGCCTTTAGTTGGGACAGGCAGCTGGAGGTTGAGGACACACTGTACATAGCTAAGGAGGCTCAGGCAAATACCTGGAGTTAGGGAAAGGCCAGCAGTTCCTTTAGTCATGTCCTTTGTCGTCTTGTGGTCAACGAGGCACACCTGCCTTCATGAGGGCATTTTCCAGGATTTTAGGATATAGAAATTTCTATTTTAGGATTTAGAAATAATCTTTGTAGCTGATTTACATACTTATAGATGCATATTCCCGAAGGCCAAAACCTCCCTGTTCAATCACCTCACTTAAATTGTTAAGCCAATATAATTTCGAATATACTTAGCTTTATGATATCTTTTAAAAGAAAATGATTTATTCTGAAATGCCTTTGCCATAAAGATGTGAGTAGACTGAAAGTCTTTAAGTCTTAAGAAGGACTTATTTAGAAAGTCTATAATAAGTCATTCATATGGTTCTTGAAACTGCAAACCAAAACTATCCTGAAAAAGTGCCTTTCAGAAAAATAGTGTATGTCTCTTTTCTACTATCCTGCTACCCAGTGAACAGAAAAAGGATGAGGCCTCAGTGCAGAGAATTTGTTGCCGTGGTCACTACATATGGATTTCTATTTGTGAGGACCTGACAGAAAGGAAACTGACAAAGCAATATAAATGTCTTAAAAATGGCCTTCTGTAAGTGCCTTGAACAGGCACTTGCTAACAAAACCTAACTTCTAAGGGGTTTGGGGAATATAAATAAACTAGTGTGTGTGAAGTGCCTAGCACATGGAAGTACTCAAATATATTGGTTGTTTTTACCATTGTTATGATGAAGTTGTCATTATTAAGATATGAACGTGAGCCAGTGTCAGCGATGACGTCTAAATCCAGCACAGACTCTTCTGATGACTCTTTTGCAGTTATTTTTCCCCTCTTGAATTTGCATCTCCTCGATAAGAAAATATGAGGGTTGGTCAAGATGGCCTCTGAAACATCTCCCAGCTCCAAATGTTGTCTTCCGTTAGCTCTACAATGTAAGAAATGTTTTATGGTGTTTTACATTCACTTTTTTAGATAAGCTTTATGTCATTTTAATTTGGGCCTGTTGGAGGTGAGTGATCCCTCTGTATTACTCTGTATTATTTATTTCTTCTTGACTGTGTATGTGCGTGTATTCATCGCCTGCTTCAGAGAGAAAGGGGTGGAGTTATCTATAACCAACCACAAAATACCAATTTTCATCATAAAATATTGTGTGAAGAAGCTGCCATCTTGGAAACAACAATTCCATGTTTTTTCAGGAAATTAAAAAGACAAAAGATTTGGATGCAAAGTAGTAGGTAGCAAAGTTTGTGTGGAAGGTGAGACAGGGGCACTGAGAACAAGCGTTTTGAGCCCAGGGAGTTTCATTTCAAGCCCTGATCCTTCTTCATCTAACACTTCCCATTCCTTTAGCCTTGAGGAGCTTTAACCGTCAGCTTCAGGAAGGCATAGGGTGTCTTAGTCATGATCTTTGAAGTGAGTGGGAGAACTTGAAACAAATGTTTTAGTGGAAAGTACTCCTTTGAGGTTTTTTTTTTATCAGCACAAAGTTGTTGGTCTTTATTTTACTTTTACTCTTTTTTAAATGAGTGTGTGTGTGTGAATATATATACGAAAGTACTATCTTCATTTTTCCTCCTTTCTCTGTATTTCGTCAACAAATGTAGTGTTTTTAACCTGTGCATAGTCAACTCTTATCAATTCCAAATTAGAAGAGATCCAAATCCAAATAATAATGTTTGCAGGTTTCTGGGTTAATATGAAGAAAATTAGTACAAACTGTATATCTTGATTTGCATAGAGAACCTCCAAAATATTCTACCGTTCTCTAGTTTCTTCCTGAAATTGATTTCCTTAGGTAACAAAAACTTTTAGACTTTTCTAACGTCTGACTCTGAATGCAGATCACCGGGGTTCAAACAGACACCACTTGGTAGATTTAAAATTTGGGATAAGTCACTTTTCTGTGCCTATTTCCTCATCTGTAAAATATGTGTCATTGTAGGGAATCACTGCATAGGCAACATGGTAAACACTTAATAAATGTTAGTTATTACTTTATGCATAAGAGCAATCTTAACTGTATCTGAAGGTCCTGTTCTCCCATCAGGGACTATAAGTTTGCATTCTCATTTAACCACATGGCATATTAAATACAACCACTATCTTAGACAGTAGCTCCATGTTTTTTATATTATTTAAAATACCTAAGTATTTAATGAGAGTATGCTGCTCAAAAATCTTAGCACAATGTTCATTAAATATTTACCCATTTAAAAAATTCGATCTCATTTGCATCTATGAGGTTCAAATAAAGATGTTTCTAAGAACAATTATTTGAAATATGTATATTAGTAGATTAAAAATATAAAATTATAGCAGAATAGAATGTTCTTATGTGATTGAGTTTTATCTGAAACCACATTGAGAACTCCCTAAATGTACTTTTACTCCAATTACCTTCCTTACTGCCAGGGTTTCTATCTGACAACTCCAGTCAATATGTCTTGTAGCAGAATAATAAATGCCCCCCCCACCTCCCAAAAGATGTCCATGTCCTAATCCCCAGAACCCATGAATATGTTACCTTACATGGAAAGAGGGGCTTTGCTGATTAAGAGCCTTGAGATGGGGAGATTATTTTGGACTATCTGGGTGGGCCAGTGTTATCACAAGGCTCCATAACAGGGAGGTAGGAGGATCAGAGTCCTAGAGAGAGTGGATGATTCTATACTGCTGGCTTTAAAGATGGAGGAAGGGGTCTATGAGCTAAGGTATGTAAGGGACCTAAGCAGCTGGATAAAAGAATGGAATGGATTTTCCCTTAGAGCATCCAGAAGGAAAGCAGCTCTACAAATACCTTGATTTTAGGACTTCTGACTTCAAGAGATGCAAGATAATAAATTAGTGTTGTTTTAAGCCCTGAAGATTCTTACAGCAGTGGAAACTAACGCAATGTCGAGTAGCTTCGTTCACCTGTATGGAAAAGGATGTTCTAGAGGATCCCTAAGTATCATGAAGAACATAATCTTATGGTCAATAACTGCATTTTGTGGGCCATTGAATGGCTCAAGAGATTTTGTTCTTACAATTGCAACCTTTTCATCTTCTCTAGGGCAGTTTTATGAAGCTATTTATATTTAGGATCATAGGGCATGTTTAAAAGTCTTTCTCACCAAAGGGTAAAATGCATATTTTATGGTCGAAAGTGTCGCTATTTTCCTATAACACTGAAGTAAAAATTTGCATCTCTTAGAAGTAATGTATTTTCATTAATCTCCAGAAATGAGATCATACCCTAAAGGATACTTTGACTTTTGAAAGGAACAAAAGCTGTGAAGTATAGGAGTTGGTTTCTTGTGGACCATTCCTTTTGGATTTTCTCACTGAGCTCATGCCTTCTTCATTGCCTGGGGATAAATGAACCACCCATTTTGTTTGCCAGGGCAGAATAGGGCATCAGAGTGTAGCCCCTGAAACACATCTTTGAATGATGTCTTTTGCACTAGAAATTCAGCTCTGTGACACTGTGGCCCGGTCACCACCTCTATCCAGGTACTGGTCTACCTAGATATGCAGAGAGTTTTAATTAAATGCATGGTGTTTACCATTCTGCCTTAGTTTCCTGTCTGATGGTTAAAAGAAGCCATATGCAAGCTAGTTAGAACTGAAGTTACTGAAGAAGAAAAACTGGAGATGTATCCCTCCTTTCCTGTGAATTTTCATTATTCCTCCTTCAATCCTTAAATCTCCTAACACAAGTCCTTTTTCTTCTTTATCTCACCTTTGATCTCACATTGTCAACATAAACATGGAGATTTTTCTTTCTTAGCCTCTGTTCAGGGTTGCAAGTTTATATGCTTACGGGAGTCCAGTGGGCAGCACAAATAAGTGAGTCAGGCAGTGGCCACTGAGTGGTGGAGATTATGGTGAACTGAAGCCCATATGCCCTCTCAAAGGGGTTAGCTGCTCCCCAGTTAATTTTTGGCATGTTGAAGCATAGGAGTAGTGTTGCCAGATGTTCTGACTTTTTAAAAAAGAGAAGCCAGAAATCT
Source organism: Neophocaena asiaeorientalis asiaeorientalis (assembly GCF_003031525.2). Taxonomy (NCBI): domain Eukaryota; kingdom Metazoa; phylum Chordata; class Mammalia; order Artiodactyla; family Phocoenidae; genus Neophocaena; species Neophocaena asiaeorientalis. The sequence goes on from NW_020172664.1 coordinate 3,311,125, forward strand.
TTATTCAATGTCACCCAATTTTTATACTCTGTGGATCAGACCTAACTTCCCTAGAATGGATTCAGCCTGTGGAAGGATAAGACCTTGGTTTATAATATTTCTATTTTATTTTAATTATACAAATGCAGTGTTTTCTGTGTTATTTTCTCTTCCTAGGACCTCATTTATTAACTCTCCAAAGAGTATGCAGTGGCAGTCCCTAGGGATGTCATTTAAAGAGAATCTAAGAGCATCAAGAAAGGAGTCTTTGAAAAAACTGCAGCTAAACTGAGGTCTGAGGGATAGACAGAAACTGGATGAGTAAAATAGGGGGAGGTATATATGTGAGACGTAGGAGAGTTCTAAGAGCAATGAGTAAAACAAAGTCACAGAAAAGAGGGTACTATACTTGAGAAGGAGCCAAAGATACTCAGTTTGGCTGGAATTTAGTGTGAGAAAAAGGGAATCATACGAAGTGACCCTGCCCTGGTAGGTAGGTGCCAAAATGGGGGGAAACCTCCTGTGCTGGACTTTAGCTTTAACCTGAGGCGATAAGGGATCCATCCAGTCCTCTCCTGAAGCTACCATTCTTCTCCATCCCAGCAATGCTTCTCTATTTGTTTGGCTCAAGGTTACCCAGTTCTCGTGTAATGGTGAGCAAAGAGCCAACTGGGGCTTGGGGTGGAAGGCAACCTGAGAAAACTCATTTGTTGGGCCAGGGATTTCCCTGGAGCTAGGGACTCAGTCACTGGACCAAATTGAATTGGTCTGGAGGTCCTGTTGCATGAAATGTAGACGAGCTCTTCCTTAGAGCAAAAACTGATTGAGGCATATTAGTTTTCATGGCGTTTCCAATGGCCGTTAGAATATCAACACAAGGAATGTGAACTCTCTGATGGTATCTGTGGTTTTGGACTTATGCTTGGTGTGGCTCAAAGAAGAGACCATGTAGACATTAACTATGGGCATTGCGAGGGGGCTGACATATTGAAACTTTTCTGACCTATTTCCTGAGGCAAAGGAGAATGGCTTCAAGCCTTTGTAGTGACCAGACATCTAGGAAAAAGGATGAAGGAACTAGCAAATGAGAAGACCATCTGAAATATGGAAAACCAAGTCAAGCAGCAGTCTGGTCATGTAGAAGTAGGTCATTCTATTAACAAAATACATAATTTTATGTTATTTCACTGGTTCAAGATGTGTTATGCATAATAATATCCTAATGGCTATTTTCTGGGCTGTAGTCTAATCATTTTCCTAGACTGAAATTGTTAGAAAAAGGATGACACCAAGTGACAAAGGTATTCCCTTTACCATTGAACAAGCCAGCTAACTGCTCTTTTTCATAAATGAGAAGCATTGGGTGGAAATTAGTTTGAAATTAGCATAATTTGCTGTGTTTTTATTTTCAGTATGCAGGAAATAGTATACCAAGCTCCATTATGAGTTGCAGAATGACTTCATTAGCATAACTGAAGTAGTTGCTGTTTCTTGAGATAATACATAAATGTGTGTGCTACTACCATTTTTGGATTTTTCTTGTGTTGCACTGTTTGTAAACAGACACCTTAACAATGAAGTCCAGAAGCATACAGTCAACAGAATAAAAGAAATTTAAAAATTGCAGCCAAGTTAGACTTTCCTTGGGAAGCACCAGGTTGGAAAATTAGTCACTTTTCTTGGCAAATTAGCATGATATAATTGGAATAAATTGTTTCCTTGAATATCTTAGCACAGTGACTACATACCTGTAAATATCTAGACTTTATCCCACTACTATATACATACTTATGTACATATTTTCTTTACATATGAAAAGGTACATATTCCTCTAAATAAAATGGCATGAGGTCTTCTGTCCTAAATTATATTCAAACTTATCTTTAGGTACTTATGTGTCTAAATCTGATTCCTTACCCTAACTTTCAATGTCTTTTTTTTTTTTTTTTTTTTTTTTGGGGACGCGGGCCCCCCCCTTACTCAACCACTGCGCCACCAGGGAAGCCCCTCACTGTCTTTTATAAATTACTCCTCTCATCATATATAAAGCTAAGTAGCCTTGGGACTTTCCTGGTGATGCAGTGGTTAAGAATCTGCCTGCCAATGCAGGGGGACACGGGTTCGATCCCTGGTCCGGGAAGACCCCCACATGCTGTGGAACAACTTAAGCCCGTGCGCCACAGCTACTGAGCCTGCTCTCTAGAGTCCATGAGCCACAACTACTGACGTCCGCGTGTCTAGAGCCCGTGCTCAGCAACAAGAGAAGCCACTGCAATGAGAAGCCCACGCACTGCAACAAAGAGTAGCCTCCGCTAGGCGCAACTATAGAAAGCCCATGCGCAGCAACGAAGACCCAATGCAGCCAAAAATAAAAAATTAACTAAAAAACAAAACAAAACTAAATAGCCTTCTCACTTATTTCCAGAAAAATATCATTGAAAAAAGTAAATTGGTCACCGCAAATTAATCCCACAATGATTTGCGTATTTATAATATTTGTAGCTTAGTTCACAATTTTTAATAACTACTGATTTTGAGCACTTTTGTGTCAACCATTATATGCACATTATCTCATCACAACAACCCAAAAAAATAGGTATTTCCCATTTTATTAATGGAAAAAGTGCAACTTAAAAGTGTGCTCAAGGTCACATAGCTAATAAATACCACTGCCAGAGTTTGAGCTAATGTTGACCTCACACCCAAACTTGGGCTTTTAACCTCAAATGCTACATAATCTCAGCTAGAAGTTCCCTAGTCTTTTCCCACCTTTTGGAATCCCCCTTTTAAGGCTCAACACAAGCCCCAGTATCTTCCAGATGCTTTCCTCTGTAAAGTCAATAGACATGATGCCTTCCTGAGTGTCGAGGACAGTGGATCTCAAACTTGCCCTCATGGTGCACGACCTTGGAGGTTCTGACACCCTTTGTTAACACTAGGGAGTATTACTATGTTTAATTACATTATAGCAGTTAGAAGCACATTTGTAAGTATAAAATATGATTCTATTAATTGCAGTATGAATATAGGTCTCCTTATCAAACAAAAAACCTCAGCAAACTGATGACATAGATTTAAGAAATCAGACTTCTAAATATTCCCATTACAATCTGAGTCTTTTTTTTTTTTTTTTTCTTTTTGCTGTACGCGGGCCTCTCACTGTTGTGGCCTCTCCCGTCGTGGAACACAGGCTCCGGACGTGCAGTCTCAGCAGCCATGGCTCACGGGCCCAGCCGCTCCGTGGCATGTGGGATCTTCCCGGACGGGGGGCAAGAACCCATGTCCCCTGCATTGGCAGGTGGACTCCCAACCACTGCGCCACCAGGGAAGCCCTCTGAGTCTTGTTTTACTGTGATATTTGTTAGCATATTCAAGCAAGCTCTTAAAAGCAAGAACATATGTTTTGAAAACGTATTGGAGAAAAAGCTAAATTTGAGAATTTTATGAGCTTATTTTCATTCCTTTGACTTGGGACAAATCCACCATATGGTTTTTTTTTTAATACACTGCCTTAGTGTTGCCCAGAGTACCCTGGAGAACCAAATGAGAAATTCACTGGCATGTTGTGTGAATTATCTGAGACAGTGATTGCAAGGCCATTATAAGTAGAATTCTTGCGTTGATAGCTTTTGTTTTTATGTCTGTAGCATGTGTATATGTCATTTTTCTATGAGGCTATCTTTTACTTTCAGTACTGCTTTTGCTTTCAGTTTTTAAGATCTACATTCAGTGAAATGCACAAATTTAATGCCTACAACTCAATGAGTTTTCTCAAACATATACACCAGCGTAACTGCTAGCCATATGAAGAGGTAGAACATTTTTGTCATTCCAGAGAATTCCTTCTCAGTCAATGACTCCTGCCCCCAGAGGCTACCCTTTTCTGACCTTTTTTTCAACGTAGATTAACTTTGTACTAGACTTTCACATAAACAGAATGGTACAATACGTGTGCTCTTTAGTGTCTGGCTTTTTCTGCTCTGTGATTCCTCCATGTTGTTGTATGTATCAGTATTTTTTTTTTATTGTGGAGTAGGGTTCCTTTTACAAAAATACTGCAATTTGTTCATTTTCCTACTGGTGGCTATCTGTGTTAATGAAGGAAGTCGTCTAGAGGATGTGACTGCTAGTTGATCTGCAAGCTGGACCTGGGCGATCAGAGGTCCTTCATTGCCTCTCCAGTCCCTGAAGGTACTCTCTGCCTGCCAGTCCCATGGTGGGAGCTGTTTTCAGAGACACAGATGTGTTGTTGAGAACAACGGGACTGAATACATGATTAAACATGGTTAAGGGGTCTATATAAACTTTTAAGATTCTGGTTGTCAGGTGTGAAGTTCTACTTACCTTGCAGCCGCCCAACACAAACCTGGTACTTATTTTCCTTGCTTATTAAAATTGTCACCTACCAACCTGGAGGGGCTGCCTCTTTCTGTGGTCATTCCTTGCCCTCTGTATATGGGGGCCAATTTGCAAACCGGATGTTGTTCACAAGGTTATTTTTGCATTATGAATATACGCTACGAACAGTCTGGAACAAGTCTTTTCATGGACATGTGTTTTCGTTCTTCTTGGAAAACAGGGATGGTATATGTTTAACTTTATAAGAAACAGTTAAACTGTTTTTCCAAGTGGTTGTACCATTTTACATTTCCACCAGCAGTATATGAGAGTTCCAGTTTCTCTATGTTATCCCAACATTTGATTTTGTTACCAAACTCAGGTTTGGCTGCTCGCCACTAGAAAGCCAATAATTGAGAGACTAGTGTTGGTTGGAAAGGAAAGGTTGCTTTATTTAGGAGGTCAGCCACCTGGGGAGAAGGCAGACTCATGTTCAAAAACCGACTCTGAAGATTCTGCTTGGCCATGAAAGTTTTTAAAGGGAGAATCATTTGGGGAGGAGGTCAGCATCTTTGTTACCTTCCACTGTGTGCAGACTTCTTTCTGATTGGTTGGTAGTGAGGTAAGAGGGTGCTGTTCCAGGAATCTTGTGTTCAGCCTGAAGTTACCATCCTCCACCTGGGTGGGGACCTTAGTTCCTGCAGAAGAACTCGGATACTGTTATATCTATTCCTTGAAGAAGAACCAGGACCCTGCCCCAGGCTACACTATAGTTTCTTGATCTCTCCTCCATTGTTTCTGCATTCTCTCACTTCCCTGATAAGCAACTGTTTAAGTCTACCCTTTGCAACGCAAGGAAGGTCAAGGAGGCTGAATGAAACCTATTTCCTCCAGACAAGAAATGGGGGACACAGAAATGACTTGTACCTGGGAGGGCCCCAGAGGGCCCTGCTTGGTGTCAGTTTTGTTAGTCTTGTTGCCATCCTACTGAGTGTGTATTGGTATCTCCTATGGCCTTAATTTGCATTTTCTGAGGGTTAATGATGATGAGTGCTTTTATTTTTGAGCTTATTAATCATTTGTGTATCTTTCTTTGTGAAGTATCTGTTCAAGTTTCACTCATTTTTATAGGATTGTTTGTCCTTTGGTTATTGAATTATAGGAGTTATATTTTCTGAAAGCAAATTCTTTGTCGGAAATATTGTTTCATAAACATTGTCTCCCAGTGTGAGCCTTACCTATTCATTTTCTTAATGGTATCTTTTAATGATCAGACATTTAAAATTTTAATTTGTCTAATGTATCAATTTTTAAAATGATGATTACCTTCTGTGTCTTGTTTAAGAAATGTTTGCCTGACTCTAGGCCACAAATGCACTGTTCTGTGTTTTACTCTAAATACTTCATTGGTTTAGCTTTTATGTTTAGGTTTATGGTCCATCTCATCACAGGTTTTACTTTTGGTGTGGAGTTTACAGTTTATATTTTTCCATGTGAATATTAAGTTGTTATAGCACCTTTTTTTTTTTTAAAGGAAAGACTTTCTTTTCCCCAGGTTATTAAATAACCTAGGTGTCTTGTGGGAAATTAATTGGCCATATAAGAATTTGTCTATCTCTGGACTTTATTAGGTTCCATTGATCTATTTGCCTGTTATTAGACCAGTATTACATTATCTTTATTACTGTAGTTTTCTGCTAAGATTTGAAGTCATGTGATGACAGGCTTTCAGTTTTGTCCTTCCAGATTGTTTGGGCTATTCTGTGTCCTTTGAATTTTCATATAAATGATAGAATCAGCTCATCAATTTCTATAAAATGTCTTATTTATTTCATAAATGCTTAGAGCTGGCCATCTCCATTGACATGGCTTTCTTCTTGTATGCATGTCTGTCTCCAAATATCCCCTTTCATTAGTATACCAATTCTGTTGGATTAGGTTCATCCTAATGTCTCTTTTTAACTGGATTTCCTCTCTAAAGACCCTACCTTCAAATAAGGTCACATTATTAGATACTAGGGATTAGAACTTTAATATAAATTTTAGACAAAATTCAACCTATAATACCTCTACTGGCTTTCTAGTTATACCTCTTTGGATTTACTCTTACGTTTTCTCTAGGAGTTGTAATGTATCTCCAACTCATCACAATCTTTGTAGAGTTGATAATATGCAAACCTTCAGTAGTATAGTGTCATTTAACCTTCTACTCTATCCTTTGTGCTATTGATACCATGTATATTACATATGTGTTATTATGAGTCTTACAATACAATGTTATGATGTTTTCTTTAAACAGCAAAGACTTTAAAGAAATTCAGTGAGGAAAAGTATAATCCGTTATATTTATCCACTTACTTGCTTTTCTGATGCTCTTCAGTTCTCTGTGTAGATCTGAGGTTTCACACATTGTGAGGTCTTTCAGCCTGAATAATTTCCTGTAGCATTTAATTTAGTATAACCTGCTGTCAATGAGTTCTTTTGCTCTTGTTGTCTTTATTTTTCCTTCATTTTAAAATAGTATTTTCTCTGTCTAGAGACTTCTGTGCTTGACAAGATTTTTTTCTTTCTGTTGTCTTTTGGCTTCCATTACTTCCATTATTTATAGGACATAGGCCATCATTCATATTTTTCTTCTATGTACTATATTCTCTAGCTTTTTAAAGATTTCCTCTTTGTCTTTGGTTTTCACCAGTTTGACTCTGTGGTGCTCTTTAATTTGTTTCTATTTTGGTCCATTGAACTTCAGGTATCTAAAAGTTTATATTTTCATCAAATTTAGGAAATTCTTGGCTATTAGTTTTCCAAAACTTTTTTTGTCTCCAATTTACTGTTAAGTTCATCAAGTGACCTTTTTACTTTAGATGTATACTTTTAGTTCTCGAATTTTGATTTAGTTATTTGTTTTCAGTTTTCTGTTTATTTTCCACATACTTTCACTTATGACTGTAATTTCCTTTAAATTATTGAATATATTAATAATAGGTATTTTAAAGTCCTTGTCTGCTAACTCTAACATCTGAGTCATCTCAGGGTTGGTTTCTCTTAACTGATTTTTTTTTCTCTTGACTACTGGTCAAATTTTCTTGTTTGTTCACATGTCTAATAATCTTTGATTATTTCACTGACAATGTCTGTTACACAGAGACTCTGAATTTTGTTATTGTCCTCTGAAGAGTGTTGATATTAGTTCTGTTATGCTGTTAGCTTGGTTAGACTCCAACTCCAAACTCCATATCTTTTGTGGTGGTTAGCATCTGAAATCTGCCTAGTTCTTTCAGCCTTCCAGTTGTTGCTTTCTACCAGGCTCCTTGGGATCTCCCACACAGGTGCTGTTCAGTGGCCAGTCAAGAACTCTGGTGTTGTGTATTTATGCATGTATGTATTTATCTGTTTATCTATATTTATTTTGGAATTCCTGATTTGACATCCTCCCTTATGAACTCATTCCTTAGATTTCAGGGACTTTTGCAGCCTTGAAATTTATCCCCTGACTCTTAAGCCAGCAAGACTGTAAGTTTCTGCTTGAGTACTAGATAATCTACTATTTTGGGAGCGTCCAAAGGCAAAAAGTCACATAAACACAAGTCTTACCCACTGTAGTTTCCTTACTTTGAATGTTGGCTTCTATTTTTTTTTTGACTGAATTTGACCACTGTCTTGTATTTTTAAACACTTGCATTTTATTTTTAAAAAATTTTTGTCTTGAGTTTGTAATTATAATCTATGGTAAAGTTAATCCAATACAAGCTATTCCACCATTACTGAGCAGAACTCTACGTGTCTTTTTGATATTAAAACAGTAAACTTTTTGAGCACAGCACTGAAGCATTTTTTCAAAGTCCTAAAAGAATCCACTAATATGCTATATATACACTGAGATATCAGTAAATATCTGCTGAAGTAAATGGCTCTGGCTTAACTGAATTATTTGGCAAATCTACGTAATAGTTCAATTAAATTGTTATTAAAATACCCCATGATGGTGTGAGCTAGGGGACTGTAACAATGCAAGAAATTTGTACAAGCCATTTTTTTAATATAATAGCTTAAGTTATGTTTGCCACTATTTGTGAATCTGAATTAATGAATTAGATTTAAGATACTGGTTTCCTTCTCCTGAGGTTATGGCTACAATTCAAGGTGTTGTCACCAGGTAAAAGCTTATTTCCTTGTTGTAGTTATATAAGTCAACAACCTAAGTCTAGGATAGTAGGCCAACACTAAATTTCTGTAATATTGGTAAAAATTCCAAATGAGTGCTAGTGACCCCCTGGAGCTCAGTATAAAGAAAGAGTCTAAAGTTAAATCTGGGTAAAGCAGGAAAGAATGACATAAGCAAGTAGTCCTGTCTTCATAGGCTCTGGAATGGGAAGTGATGTCATATATGCCATAGGTTTTTGACTTTGAACTAGATTTTCTACTGCATTAATTACTGAGAGACCTAGCCTACTTTACAGTCTAGTTGTTTTATTCTCTCTTGGTTCCAGAAGAGAGCCCCAGTCAATATTCTGCCTAACCCGTATAAAAATGTTACTTGCTTAAATGAATAAATAGCTGCAGTTTTAAACTTAACAAAAACTGTATGAAACCCAAAAATCTATTTTAATCTTTTTGCTTCATAACATGGTTTCTAGGAACACTTTATTGTGAAAAATAGAAATTTACTGTTTGTATTGTGGAGTTTACTTCTGTGATGATGCCCTAATTTTACCCAAGAAGGGAATTACTGAAAATTCTTCACCACAGGCAAAGAAAATTCTCAGAAATATCTAATAGCATACACAGTCAACCGTGGGGCACTGCCAACATTTTTGTAGAATAATGTTGCATTTAAGTATGCTTTTTAATTTTCCACTTATGCATACTCATAGCAAATGCTCATAACACACATTGCCTTTAGAGGGAAGGTAATAAGGTCTTATTCTAAGGTAAATCAAGGTATCTTGACAAACTTGTAATAATTGGCTTAGTTTTAGGAATTTTAGTCTGCATGTTCACTTCCCTATGTCTGGGCTATCCAGTGTGGGTATCCACTGTGGAAATCTCTCTCTAAAAAGTTTATATCCTGCATGTAATTTCCTTGTAAAACCCTCAGGAAAATAAAAGGAAAAAGTGTATTACCTTTTAAAATATAGTTATGAGATGAAAAAATAGAACATAAATATTTAAATTTTCATAAATAAAAACATTTGGAAATATGGTAGAACTCTATTGATACTTTTATTCATTCATTCATTTGTTAATTCTGCAAAGATTTATGGAGCACTAAATATGTACCAGGCACCATCCTATATGACGAAACATGGTTGATGCCCAGAGGGATCACAGTAGAGGAGAATGCACATAAAAACAAATTATTTCAATGGAGCATGTTACCTACTATAATAGAAGTTTGTGCACAGCGTCATGTGATTAGATAACACTTATCATGTATCAGAAGGTCTTAAAAAGGATGCAGGGGCAGAATCTAGCTTCTGTGAATATTTATCCAAGATTAAAACAGTATCAAAACAATCAAGAATAGACAGACATTAGTTAGATGAACAGGTGGGAGAACATAATCCTTGTCAAAAGGAATTGTGGATCCTTCCTATGGTAAGCCTTATGCCTCTCTGTCTAAATATCTCATGGCAGATACTACTGAGTAAACATTCATTCAAACATTCATTCATTCTCTCTTTTCCCGAATTTTATCTAGACTGAAATATGCCCACTGTTAAATTAATTAAACAAGGAGGCCATTATATGGAGATGGCTCTAATGCTGTGGCAACCTAGTTAAGGAAACAAAATCTAATCCTATAAATGCCTCAAGGTTATGAAATTGAAACCTAAGGACAACCAATCACAAAGAGCCAACTAGGCGTTAAGCTATAGCCAGTCAGTAATTTACTTGCATTTGCTTCCCTTTTTTCTCTATAAAAGTCTCTTCCCAAGTTCCTTTTGGTGGAGTGCTCCTAACCCCTTCTGGTTTGGTACTGCCCAATTTAAATTGATTTTTGCTCAAACTCTTAAAATTTTTAATATGCCTCAGTTTATCTTTTAACACCACTTGAAAGATACTTACTTCCAAGTCTCCATTCTAGTCTCTTAGACAAAGAAAAACTAAGCCAAATGAATCCAAAAAAGCAGTGTTTCTAAAGGCAGTGAAACAGTTTCAGGAAATAATTTCCCTGAGTGAAGAGATTTGCAGTTAGTTTTAAAGGCAAATAGATTTTTTAAATTGTATTATAAAACTAACTGTGCTAACTAAAATTCATGTCACCAAAATACTTTTTCTCTATTTAATTTCTTTGACCTTAATATTTGTTAAACTTCAGATTCTCCTGGAGAACTTTATTTTATTCTAACAATTGAAACCCATTAAAAATGCTCAATTAATACTCTTAAATATTCAAATAAAACGAATTTGCATTGCACTCATAGATGGTGAACAATCTCTAAAATCCATTAAAACCTTACCATTATGCTTAGTAAGCAGGTCTCCTTTTTACTAATGAGGTTTCAACAAAGGTATAAAAGGTTAAGTGATTAGTGACTGAGAGGTTGGGATAATGAAGGTAGGGACAGTTAATGTTCTTTTTATCCTAAGCTGGTATTTGCCTTAACTCAGTGTTTCTTTGCATGACAAATAGCACTTCTCAGACTTTATTAAAGATTTCAGTGAGGTTCATTCAGTCAGAGGTCTTTGCTTCCCATAATTATTGTAACAGAAACCAGTCTCCAGTTATTTAATTACTCTTAAAATCATGTGTATAATTATGATGCTACATTAGAAGAGAAAATGCCACTTATGGCCCTGATTGTATTAAAAAGAATATGACTTCTGGTGTATGGAAGGTACTTTATCTTTTTGGACACCATTATTCATTTGGGTATAAAGTTTAGCAATTACACTGCATAATGGTGGGAGAAGAATTTGAAACACTATCAGCAATCTTCAATGAGAGAGGAGAGGAGGGAAGAAGTCATGAGGAGGTGACAGATAACATCCTGCAATATCACTCTAAAGATAGTCCACTAAGATCATAGATACTTGTATAATCAATTTTTTGAGGAAATCAATATTTTCAGTTTCTGCATGAGCAGGAGCTGTCTCCTGCCTTTTTCTATTCTTGAGAGACTAACCCAAGGAGTTCATTAAATACTGAAAATCATAACATTTAAGGACCAGAAGAAGCCTTATTTGCCATCTTGTTCACATTCACTCTATCTTCATCTTCCTTTAATTGGTTGTTCATGGAAAACTAGGTTGTGGAGAAATGACATTTTTGTGCAACATTCTCCAGGGACCATTACCTAGGCTCCTGAGTGTCCACAGGCAATTGTGGTGGTGACAGTAGTGGCAATTGTGATAGCATCCTGATTCCACTGGGTATCAGATATGGATGTTAGATGTGTTGCTTCCTTCGTTCAAAACACTAAGTGGTGGCCTTGACAGTAGTGGCTTTCCTGGTGGGTCAGTTCTGTATTCTAGAACTCATTCCTAAAGATCCTGCCTAGATCTTGCTGAAGAGTCTGGCTCTTCACCAAAAATTGCCTTTGTATGGTTTTTCAGGCCTGACCATAGGCTTTACCTGGCAGACCTCACAGGGAAAACGGCTAGTCACTATACACAAGACTTGGTGCACATTATAAAGGAGTTAGAATCAAACACTCAAGCCCTCTGGCCCACCATGCTCTTAAGCATATTTGTGTTTCTAGACTAAGCACTGCATTCAGAAGTTTTTTTATCTGGGGTCTTGTTGCCAAGGTCCTCTTCAGGTGCTTCTGCTAAGGTCTCCTTATGGGAAAGAGGATGGAGGGGACCCTTGAAGATACTTTCCTCCACTCTGGCTCAGTGCTTTTCTAGTCCTAGCCCTCCCCCTCCCATTCGATTCCCCTGATCCAGAGTCCATAAAATTGCAGGAGACTTTTGTTTGGAGTGCCCTCAACAGTGAGAGCACCCCCCACATCTGTACTGGGTCTATCCCATGTACTGTATTGGTCTACTGGTTGACCCTCCACCTGTGTACCTTTCCATGGGAGAAAATGGAATATCGTGGGAGAGTCAGCATTTTCTGAGGTTTTACCCTCCTGCTTATATTACCACTGTAAGTGATCAAAAACTTGATTGTAACTTCCATTTTGGCTTGTTGCTTTAACCAGCATTTCTGACACTTGGCAGCTCAGTTTTCTTTCAAGCTCTACTGAGATCCTGACACTGCTACTCTAGTGATCTAATAGTTCTGTTTAATTTCTTATATAAAACTCCTTCCAGTTTAAAATCCCTAGAATGCTTTCTTTTTCCTATGCTGAACCACCACCATTACAGGATTTGTTGCTTAGAAGTGGAACTGCTTTGGCTTAGTGGTCAAGCACATATGGTAGGCTGGAAAGTTGATTATCCTTGTCATGCCGTAACAAATACTTGGTAAAACGAATACTGTGATCCCTTGAAGACAGGTGTGGGATTCCTGAATCTGAAGCTCTCTGGGAAATAGGTTAGTAGAAGTCAGAATGCTGGTAGGTGATAAATGCTACTTGCTTCTTTTAACCAAGTTTTAGAGAGAGAAACCAAAGTACGAATTAGCTCACTTGCAAGCAGGGATGAAAATAACACAGCTCTGCTAAGGGTAGCTTTTGCCAGCTGTGACCTGTAATTAATACTGACTGATAGTCCAGTATTTTGGGGCTTCACAGGTTGGAAAGGTCAATTGCATCTGTATCTTAGACTATAAGAGATAAAATTGTGATCTCTTCCTTCTTAAAAGTCCCAATAAGTATTTTTTTGGCCAGAAAATGGGAACCAACCCAGTGGCTGTTTTTGGAAGGAAGCTTGTTGTTTCAGATGGCCTCACCAATAGCCAAGCATAGAGACCAGTGTCTGACACATAGGAAGGGTCAATACTAGTTGTTGCTGTTGTTTTTTGAACTAGAAAGAGAGGGCTATGATTTTTATTCTGAGAATCTTGGGGCCTTTTGTTAAAAGAAACTGTTTCAACCAACAGTCATTTCTAATAGACTAGGATTTAGGATTTGTGGGTGATAGAGAAGATCTGTGATGCTGTTTTCTAGTTAATAATTCAATAGAGAAAATCAAATGACCACCATGCACATTTAATCTATGAAGTCTTTTTCTTCAAGCAGCTCATCAGCCTATCTAGGTAGACCAATATTTTATCCATATGGTATATTCTAGGACAATGTATGCTATTACAGAACTTCAAAAACATTAAGGAGCATGCATTAGTCTGCTAGGGCTACCATAACAAAATACCACAGACTGGATACTTAAACAATAGAAATTTATGCCTCATAGTTCTGGAATCTGGAAAGTCCATGATCAAGGTGTTGGCGGGTTGGGTTTCTCTTGAGACCTCAGGATAATGTCTTCCATTGATAGTCAACCCATTTCTGATAGGAAAGTGGTGGGTCAAATATCAGAGTATGGTTGCCAGCAAATTACTAGCAAAGTTAAGAAACTATTTAAAAACAGACACTTATTTTTATTAAATGCAAGTAAAAGCTAGAGAGAAAAGGGAATTTTCAAAGTAACAGGATAAATTTTTAAAAGTAGATATAAGAGGAGAGAGAATCTCTTGGATGTAGTTGGATTTAGTGGTTAATGGTCTCCTTTTAATTTAGATTTTATTTGAAAAATAACTTTCAAAAGGTAAATATATTCCGTTAAATATATAGAAATCAAAGGGTTTTCTTGAGCATTTGGACTAAAGTTGTGGTTGACAACATTTGACAATGCCTGGAGACATTTTTGGCTGTCACAGCTGGGGAAGGAGAGTGCTATTAGCATCTGATGAGGAGAGGCCAAGGATGCTGCTAAACCTTGTACAATGCACATTCCAGCCCTCACAATAAAGTCTCATCCAGCCCCAATTGTTAATAGTACAGAGATTGATAGAACTCTGCACAAGAGCCAAGGACATTTTCAATATGTTCCTGGCTTTAAGTATTGCTTCTGCCTCTTAAAAAGTCTTTGATATATATTTGAGATATATATATATATATATATATAACCTGTAAGGTTATCATGTGATATTTTTTTTTTTCTGAAGAATCTTTGCAGGCCAGCAGGGAGTAGCATGATATACTTAAAGTGCTGAAAAGGAAACCCCTACAATTTAGGATACTCTCCCCAGCAGGATTATCATTCAGAATTGAAGGACAGATAAACAACTTCTCAGACAAGCAAAAAAGTAAGAGCTCATCAATACTTAACAGACACTACAAGAAGTGTAAAGGATATTCCCTAAGTGGAAAAGAAAAAGCTGCAATAAGAAGAATGGATAGGAGAGGAAAAATCCCATTGGTAAAGGCAAACATATACTAAAGGCTGTAGATCAACCACTTAAATAAGCAAAGGGAAGATTATAAGATAAAAATTATAAAATAAAATATAACTACAATAAATAGCTAAGGGATAGACATGAAGATGTAAAATATGGCACCAAAAAACACAAAATGTAAGGGAGGGGAGTAAAAAATGTAGATCTTTTAGAATGTGTTTGAACTTAAAGGACTATCTGTTTAAAACAAGTAGATATAGGTCGATGTATATGAACCCCATTGTAATTACAAATCAAAAACTGACGATGAATACACAAAAACTAGAGAGAAAGCAACACAAGAAAACCACTAAAGAAAATTATCAAACCACAAGGGAAGTAATTAAAAGAAGAAAAGAACAGAGAAGAACTGCAAAACAAACAGAAAACAAGTAACAAAATGGCAATAAATACATACCTATCAATAATCACTTTAAATATCAACTGACTAAATGCTCCAATCAAAATACGTAGAGTGGCTGATAGGATAAAAAGCAAAACCCATCTATATGCTGCTTATAAGAGGCTCATTTCAGAGCTAAAGATATGCACAGATAAAAGTGAGGGAATGGAAAAAGATATTTCATGCAAATAGAAACAACAGAGCTGAGATAGGAGTCCTCATATCAAACAGAGCAGATTTTAAAACAAAGTCTAACAAAAGACAAAGAAGGGCATTATATAATTATAAAGGGATCAATACTAAAAGAGGATATAATATTTGTTAATATATATGCACCTAATACAGGAGCAACTAAATATTAATATATAAAGCAAATATTAAGGGACACAGGGAGAAATTAACAAAAATACAATACTAGTACGGGACTTGTCCACTTATATCAATGGACAGATCATCCAGTTAGAAAATCTATAAGGAAACAGTGGTCTTAAATGACCCATTAGTCCGATTGGATTTAATATATATCTGTAGGACGTTCCTTTCCCAAACAGCAGAGTATACATTCATTTCAAGTGCACATGGAGGGTTTGCCAGGATAGATCACATACTTGGCCACAAAACAAAGCCTCAACAAATTTGAGGATGGAAATTTTATCAAGCATATTTTTCCAACCAGAAAAATGTGAAACTAGCAATCAATTATAGGAAGAAAAGGGGAAAAACACCACCATGTGGAGACCAAATAACATGGTACTAAAATCCAGTGGGTCAATGAAGAAATCAAAGAGGAAATCAGAAAATACCCTAAGACAAAAAAAAAAAAAAATACCTTTCCCAAATCTATGGGATGTAGCAAAAGCAGTTCTGCCAGGGAAGCTTATAGTAGTACAGGGCTACCTCAAGAATCAAGAAAAATATTAAACAACCTAACTTACCATCTAAAGGAATGAGAAAAAGAAGAACAAACAAAATCTGAAGTCAGCAGAAGGAAGGAAATAATGAAGATCAGAGAGGAAATAGAGACAAAAAAGCAGTAGAAAAGATCATTGAAACTGTTAGCTGGTTTTTTTTTTTTTTTTCCCATTAGCTGGTTTTTTGAAGAGATAAACAAAATTGAGCCTGGCTACAGGCTTATCAAGAAAAAAAAAGAGGGTCTAAATAAACAAAATAAGAAATGAAAAATGAAGATAAAAAATAATCATGAGGATACTATGAACAGTTATATGCCAACAAAATAGACAATCTGAACAGATCAGTCACTAGTAGTGACATTGAATTAGTAATCAAAAAAACTCCCAGCAAATAAAATCGAGGACCACGTGGCTTCACATGGAAATTCTACTAAACACATAAAGAGGAATTAATACCTGTCCTTTTCAAACAGAGACAAAAAAGCAGTAGAAAAGATCATTGAAACTGTTAGCTGGTTTTTTTTTTTTTTTTCCCATTAGCTGGTTTTTTGAAGAGATAAACAAAATTGAGCCTGGCTACAGGCTTATCAAGAAAAAAAAAGAGGGTCTAAATAAACAAAATAAGAAATGAAAAATGAAGATAAAAAATAATCATGAGGATACTATGAACAGTTATATGCCAACAAAATAGACAATCTGAACAGATCAGTCACTAGTAGTGACATTGAATTAGTAATCAAAAAAACTCCCAGCAAATAAAATCGAGGACCACGTGGCTTCACATGGAAATTCTACTAAACACATAAAGAGGAATTAATACCTGTCCTTTTCAAACTATTCTAAGAAATCAAAGAGGACAGAACACTCCCAAATTCATTCTGCAAGGCCTCCATTACCTTGATACCAAAACCAGACAAAGATATCACCAAAAAAAATTACAGGCCAATATCTCTAATGAATATAGATGCAAAGATCCTCAACAAAATATTAGCAAACTGAATTCAACAATATGTAAAAAGGATCATAAACCATGATCAAGTAGGACTTACTCCAAGTATCGTTCAATATCTGCAAATCAATCAATGTGATACACCACATTAACAAAACAAAGGATAAAAATCACATGATCTCAATAGATCCAGAAAATGCATTTGACAAAAGTCAACATCAATTTATGATAAAAATGCTCACCAAAGTCGAGGGGAACATATCTCAACATAATGTAGGCCATATATAAAAAAAAATCCTGGCTAACATCATAATCAAGGCTGAGAAGCTGAAAGCTTTTCCTCTAAAATCAAGAAGACAAGGATGCTTATTCTTGCCAATTGTATTCAACTTTGTATTTGAAGTCCTAGCCACAGCAATCAGGCAAGACAAGGAAATAAAAGGCATCCAAATTGGAAAGGAAGAAGTAAAACTGTCACTATTTGCAATTGACATGGTACTATATATAGAAAACCCTAAAGTCTCCACCAAAAAACTATTAAAACTATTTAAAAAATTAAAGTTTCAGGATACAAGGTTAACATACAGAAATCTGTTGCTTTTCTATATACTAATAATGCACTATCAGAGATAGCAAAACAATCCTGTTTAAAACTGCATCGAAAAGAATAAAATACCTAGGAGTAAACTTAAAGACATGAAAGGTATATACTTTGAAAATTATAAGACATTGATGAAATTGAAGGTGATACAAAGAAATGGGAAGATATCCTGTCTTCATGGATTGAAAGAATTAATATTCAAATGTTCATCCTACCCAAAGAAATCTACAGATTTAATGCTATCCCCATCAGAATACTCATGCCATCTTTCATAGAACTAGCACAAATACTAAAATCTATATGGAATCACAAAAGACCCCAAATTGTCAAAGCAATCTTCAGAACAAAGAACAAAGCTAGAGATATCACACTCGCAGAATTCAGACAGTATAGTATATATATAGTGTAGTATAATGAAGCCTCAGTTTGGTACTGGCACAAAACAGACTCAGAAGTCATTGGAACAGAATAGAGAGCCCAAATATAAACCCACACACTCATGGTCAATTAATCTGACAAAGGAGGCAAAGATACACAATGGGGAAAGACAGTCTCTTCAATAAGTGGTATGGGGAAAACCAGACAGCTACATGTAAAAATGAAGTTAGAATATTTTCTCATACCATATACAAAACTAAACTCAAAGTGGATTAAGGACCTAAATGTAAGTCATGAAACCATAAAACCCCTAGAAGAGAACGTAGGGAGAACACTTTGACATAAATTGCAGCAATATTTTTTTGGATCTGTCTTCTAACGCAAAAGAAATAAAAGCAAAATAAATAAATGGGACCTAATTAAAAGCTTTTGCACAACAAAGGAAACCATCAACAAAACAAAAAACAACTTAATGAGTGAGAATATTTGCAAATATGACCAAAAAGAATGAACTTACACCATTTGTAGCAACGTGGATGGACTTGAGGGCATTATGCTAAGTGAAATAAGTCACACAGAGACAAATACTGTGTGATATCACTTATATGTAGAATCCAAAAATATACAACGAAGTAGTAAATATAAGAAAAATGAACCAGACTCACAGATATACAGAACAAGTTAGTGGTTACCAGTGGGGAGACAGAAGGGGGCAGAGACACAGAGGAGTAGGGGAGTAAGAGATACAAACTACTAGGTATAAAATAAATAAGCTGCAAGGATATATTGTGCAGGACAGGGAATATAGCCAGTATTTTATAATATATTTAAATGGAGTATAATCTTTTTTTTTTTTCTTTTTTTTTGCGGTACGCAGGCCTCTTACTGTTGTTGTGGCCTCTCCCGTTGCGGGGCACAGGCTCCAGGCACGCAGGCTCAGTGACCATGGCTCACGGGCCCAGCCGCTTCGCGGTATGTGGGATCTTCCCGGACCGGGGCACGAACCCATGTCCCCTGCATAGGCAGGCGGACTCTCAACCACTGCGCCACCAGGGAAGCCCTGGAGTATAATCTTTTAAAATATTGAGTCATGGGGTTGTACACCTGAAACTAACGTAATGTAAGTCAACTATAATAAAAACATGACAGAGCAGTATGTGACTATGTGATCTGTTATGAGTTGAATTTGTGTCCCTCTCAGAATTCATATGCTGAAGCTCTAACCCCCAATATGATACTATTACAGGGTGGGGCTTTGGGGAGGTAATTAGGTTTAGATGAAATCATGAGAGTAGAGCACCCGTTCTAAGATGATGAGGAGATGCTAAATCTTCCTCTCTCTACCACGTGAGGATACAGTGAGAATGTGGCTGTTTGCAGTCCAGGAAGTGGGCCCTTACCACGAACTGAATGTGTCAGCACTTTGATCTTGGGCTTGTCAGATGCCAGAACCATGAGAAATAAATGTATGTTGTTTAAGCATCCTAGTCTATGGTATTTTGTTACAGCAGCCCAATCAGGCAGTGTCCACAGAAACTTCTAGGTGAGGCCTCTTTTTCAAGAGACCATTTAAAACATAGAGAACAGACATGTGGTTGCCAAGGGGGGGAGTTGGTGGGGGAGGGATGGAGTTGAGAGTTTGGGGTTAGCAGATGCAAACTATTATATACGGAATGGATAAATAACAAGGTCCTACTGTATAGCACAGGAAACTATATTCAATATCCTGTGATAAACCATAATGGAAAAAGAATATAAAAAAGAACGTATATATGTGTAACTGAATCACTTTGCTGTATAGCAGAAATTAACACAACATTGTACAATTTTAAAAAAAGGAAAAAAGACCAGTTAGTTTTGCCAGAAGATTCTTGTCCTAGGTGTAAGTCAGATTCAGATTAAGCCAAATTTCACTATGAGGTAAATTGGGTTTCCTTGTGATTTCCTTTTCTTAGGCAATTTCTTTAAACAATGCAGATAATAGATTTGTCTTCCTCTTCAGTCAGTCATAGAGCAGTTTCAGACACAAGGCTACTCCTTACCCTTTGATCCGGAATAGTAATAACCTCATGATTGCTGCTCTGAAAATATTCTAAACATATCTTAGGAAACATGTTCTATTTGTGCTGCTTTTGTAAAGGGCATGTGTAGCTCAGAGCAGAGGTCTAATCACCAGGCAGAATAAGTTGCTTTCATGGAACATTGCTTGTATTTCTATTAGCATTTGTTTATTTGTACCTTATGTAATAATAATCATGGTAATTTTGCGTACTCCTACCTGGAGATGTGCTAAACCCTTTCCATGTATTATCTTCTTTAATCCTCACAGTACCTCAGAAGGAAGGCATTCTGGTTTATAAGTGAGAAAATTAAAGCCTGGGAGAGGTTAAGAAACTTGCTTAAAGTTTCTCAGCTAATAAGCGACAAAGCTGAATTCATGACCGTAGACTCGTAAGTTTTCCCCGCTTGTTATTTATATACCAGTGTCCCTCAAATAGATTTGAATTTCTTGTGAGCAAGAACTATGTTTTATCCATTTTTGGATACCCAAACATAACTTAGAACCATACCTGGAAAAGATGTTCATCACATTCACTCTTGATTTTCCCTCAATATATAAACTTGGTTATCTTTCTTAACCACATGTACAAATAATCCTTCCAATTATTCTCAACTTCTTAAGTTATAATTTTTATGGGTAGCTAATACTGCCAGAAGTCTGAGCTTATAGAATTACATAGAAGAAAAAATTCATTCTCACTTGAAACTACAAGTAATTATATATGCTGCTGAAACTCATTTGTGTTGTGGTTCTGAATTACTACTTGGCATTCACTTTTCCTTAGGCTAGGAAAGCCATTCTTGTCCTGAATCTTAAAACTCAGGTAGAGGAGAGACCATTTTTAAGAGCTCTTGTGGGAGAGCATGTGAAATTATTATTGCTTGTATATAGATTGTGGATGATGACCTTGCTGGTGAAAATCTCAAGGTCTGTTCAAATTGCTATTAGCTACCATGCAGCTCTCTATCATGAGGGAGCAGTGTAGTATGTAATAACAATTTTATAACTTAAAATATTTCTGTATCAAGAGCCAGCAGACTGATGTAGTAAGAACTATATGTCACTTTCTGTGGATTTATTTGTACTCTACCCTGATAAAATGAATCTGGTACAAAGTACCATTCTCCATTTATCTGAAGAGGTACTTAATCATCACAGATGTGAAGTGGATTAGGTCCTGCTCTCTTGCATAATTAAAAGAGGACAATTCCTTTGCTATAGCTAGTAATATTCTAAGTGATATTGTAGATCTTCAGATTTCTGAAGAACTTCCAGCTACATCCAAAACGTGCTCTCATCCCTGGTTTTCTCTCTCTGATCTTGTGTAGAGTGGAAATTCGTTACAGGTTTTTGAACACGTTGAATTAAATTGCTTAGATCATTGTAACCTATATTAACTCAGACATCCTAGTACAATTAAAGTACTCAATATTCAGGACTCACAATGAGGCCAGTACCTGAGACTTGAGTGGGTGGTGAGTAAGCATTGCAGACATGAAACTGAAGCCCCAATTTCTAGCCTCCACTTTGCTGCTAGCTAGCTCTGTGGCATTGGCACAGCCTTGGCTCCCTCCCTCCTAAACTCTAAAGTTTAGAGTGGCTTATTTCTGAATCTAACATTTTATATTTCTGGAATTGTATTATCGGAATGAGGGCGTGCAAGGCACACCATGGTCTATGAGGTTGCTACACTCCGATTTCATTAAAAAGTTTGAATATCCATAGCTCTGAGTTCTGGAGGGAACACAAGTGCCCGAAAATAATTTATGTACTTAGATTTTTATTTAGGAAGACTGGTATTCAGGAATATGTATAAATTAGGTCTTATTTACAATTTTCATGGAAGTACCTTATAAAGGGAAATTGATACTAGAAAGCTATGTGAATATATCGAGTTTAAAACACTGGCTCAATTAAGAACCTACCGGCTTACTCAGTTAATTTTCTGCTACTAAAAGGCTTTTTAAAGCTCTTGTTCAACTACTGCTTCAGAAAGTGCCTATTTTGGAGGTACCTCCTGCATTCTGTATGGTTTCTCACTTAGAGAAACAGATTTACTGGACAAAAGTAACGGATAGAAAGCACCAGATTGTAACAAGGGTGTGGGAGGGTCATAGAGCTAAGGGGAGTTGGAGAAATGAGTCATCAGAAAGGATTTTGGAGGTGTTGATTGGATTTGAACATGTTTTTTTCCCCAAGGTAGGAAGAATAGTAGAAGTATATCATATTTCTTATTTCCAGGTGTGTCCTTGGGTAGGCAGTAGTCTGGGCAGGTACAACTCATTTGTAGCCTGTGAAATTGCAGAATTTTATGGCATGTCTGCCCAACTAAACACAAGCAGTGCTGTCAATGATAAAGAGATAAAACAATTTTCCTGCTTCTTCCAAGAGTTAGAACATATTTTGTTGCCCTTGGAAAGCTGGGAGGCTGAACAAAGATGTAAATGTCAATGTTAAAATTATTAATATTTATTGAGATTTTTCTGAGTGTAAGAGCTGTGTGTCGTGTTATTTAATTAAGTCAATAAACATTTACTGAAGATCTAAATACTGGGTATAGTTTGGGCACTTGGAACAGAGGAATGGATAAAATATAAAAATCTTTTTTTCATGGACTTTATATTCTGATGGATAATGGTGATGAGACATAAAAAGTATGTTTGTAAATTACATAGTACATTAAATGATGACAAATGCTTGAAGAAAGCTAAAGCAGGAAGTTTAGGAAATGTTGCAGTGTCAATACACACACACACATTTTAAAAGTAAGGTGGCCACAGAAGGCCTGATTGAGAAGTTGACTTTGGAATCAAGACCTGAAGGAGGTAAGGGAGCAAGCCATTCGAATATCTGGGGGAAGAGACTTCTAGGTGAAGGGAAAAACAACTGCAAATACCCTAAGATGGACCTACGCCTGGTGTGATTAATAAAGATTGGGAGGTCAATGTGGCTGGAGCAGCAAGAGTGCTAGGGGAGTGTAGTAGGAAACAAGGTCATAGAGAGAATAGGGGGCTAGATAAGGGGCTTGGAAGGTCATGAATGGACTTTGAAGATGATAGAGGGTTTTGAGCAAAGGAGCGTCATTATGTGAGTGAAATACTTGCAGGAATGTAATGGATGCTGTGCTGAGAACAGGCTCTTGGGTTGCAAAGGTGGAAGCCCTGAGATCAGTCAGGATATTATCAGAATGATCCAAGTTAGAGTGTCAGCGTGGTAGCAGTGAGGTGGTCAGAAGTGGTCAGATTCTGGAGATCTTTGAAGGTAGAAACTAAACTACAGGATTTGCTGACATTTTGTATATTTGATATGAGAAAGAACAAGGAGTTGAGGATGATTGCGAGGGATTCAGCATGAGAAACTACAAGGTTTTGCCCTGAGGACAGTAGATTGAAGTTGTCATTTCATGAGATGAGGAAGTCAGTGAATGGAGCAAGTTTTGGAGTAGTAGAAAATCGGTTTGGTTTTGGATATTTCAAATCTGACATGGTTCTAACACATCCAGTTAGAGATTTCCAGTAGTCAGTTGTAAACACGAGTCATTTAATCCTCCCAACAAATTTATGAGGTAGGCTTTATTATTATCCTGGCAAGACATGTGATTATTATCCTGATTACATGTGTCCAAGAGCATGTAGATAATACAGTTGCCATTTGAATCCTGGCAGCTCGAGTCCAGAGCCATATTCCTTACCATGTTCCCAAGACCAATATCACATGAATACTGATGTAAAAGTCCTCAGAAAAAGATAATCCAACAATAGATAAAAACATCATGATTATTTGGGGTTTATCCCAGGAATGTACAGTTCATTCAGCATTCAAAAATCCATCAGTGGAATTCATCACCGGAACAGAGTCAAAGAGAAAAAGTATATTATCCTGTTAATAGATGTAGAGAAGGTATTTGACAAAACCAACATACACTCATGCCAAAACTCTCACTAAAATATAAACAGAAAAAATATATTCAATCTGAAAAAATACACAGGTGAAAAACCTTGTATTTAATGGAAAAACATTTGATGCTCTATTCCAAAGATGAGTAAAAAGACAAGGAGGTCCATTTTCACCCATTTAATTTCACTTTGGTCTGGAGTTCTTAGCGAGGACAACTAAGTAGAAGAAATTAAAAACACAAAAGTTGAAAAGAAAAGAACTATTTTTATTTGCAGCTGATGTGATTGCTTATGGAGAAAATCCTAAGGAATCTATAAAATAATAGTAGAATTAGTAAATGACTTTAGTAAAGTTACTGGATACAAGGTCAATATTCAAAAGTTAATATATTTCTTTATACATACACAAAAAATAGAATATTGCTTTTTATTTTCTACTATTTACAGTAACATCATTAAAAATTAGGATTCATGTAAAAGATGTGAAAGATTTCTACATTGAAAACTATAAAGTATTCCTGAGAAAAAGACCTAGACAAATGTTGATGGTTTGGAAGACTCAGTATTGTTAAGACTTCTGTTTCTTCCCAACTTGATCTATACATTCAAGGACATCCTAATCAAAATCTTAACATGCTTTTTCCAGAAATTGACAAGATCATGCTTAAATGCTTATATATATGTAGAAATTTGAGAACCATTTGAGAACTTGTGAGATTTATAAACATGGCAGAACTTTGGAGACCCTGATGGGATAGAACATAAACACTTACATTTTAAAAGTGCTCTCCTTCAAATATTAAAATTCTTCTTCTCTGGTACCAGCACCCTTAGCCCCTGATTTGATGTGGTTTCCAGACTTAATACGATCATGTTCATTTTTCTTTGTATAGGAATCAGTTTGTATAAGTCCTTCTTAAAAACTGACTTCTAGAGCTGAACAAAGTTCTTCCAGGTGTCTTCTGACTGGTGAATAATAGAATAGGACTTTCATGATTCTTTCTCTTGGTGGACACATATTTTTTCCTTTTAGTTTGAGTAGTGATTATTGAAAGAACTCTCTTAATTCAAAACAAAAGCATTAAAGCCAATCCAACTTTCTAAGCCTAGCTTAGAACCAATCTCTGCCACTTTCCTGCGATTTCCCTGTCAGAAGTGAGGAAGAGGGGCTATTAGGGAGAAGTTAGTAATTAAGAGAACACCATTGACTAATTGCAGCATTCAGGTCTTTGGCAGTCAGTCATTGTGTCAGCTAATGGGTACCACAGCTGGAAACTTACAAATATTATCAGGATGTGACCAAACATGCGAATAAAAAAAGGCACCTATCAGTTACGTCTTGTTAGATAACTTCATCCACATGGGGAGGCATAAGTGTTGTATACCTCAGACGGAACAATCTTCCCTGAACTCTGCTAAGCAGTACTGTTCAATGAGGTTGGATTAGCAAATCCATCTTTGCCTGTGCCCTGTTACAAAGTACTGTGACTGGATTAAAACAGCCTAAAATCTTAAATGTGGGGGGAATTAATTCTCTAAAATCTTGATCTGTTGTAAATAAATCATGCAAAATCCGGAACGTTTATTAGTATAGATTCAGCCTCTTCCATTCCCGTCTCTAACCTTGCACCAGAAGATTTTTGTCATTGTGTGGTATATTACAGAGAGCCCTCAGGATCAAGGAATAAGTGGGTACTTTTATTTTTCTCTTTTTCTTTTAGCTATTGCAACTCAGGCAGTGAGTGGAACTCATCATACTCCTGTGTATATATCACATGATGATAATTGATTCACACAGGATTTACTCCTACGTATTTAATTTTTCCCTTCTAATAGATCTGCTTTACATTCTTAACTATATTATATATGTTTATATATATTTCTATATATTTTAATATGTGTCCTTGTAACATATATAGTTTTGATTTGTGTTTGTTTATTTTTAATTTACACAAGTGATATTGCACTATAAATCCCATTCAAATCGTTTGCTCACTTCTTACAATGTGTTAAATGTTGGTCAACGTTATTGTATGTGTGTCTAGTTTGAGCTTAGAGCTTCGTAGAGCTTCATAGAATTCCATGATATACAGCTATTTCATTTTACAAACTTCATACTAGAAATATACATTGAACATACTTCCTATTCCTGTCATTATAAGCAATGTCATGCTGAACATGCTTGAACATGTACCCTTAAGAGAATCTCTGAGAGAGCTCCCCTGAGATGTAAATCTCCAGGAGTGCATCACTGAGTCATAAAGCATACACATACTTTATTTTCTTGGACACTACCATACTGCTTTCTGGCATGGCTGGATCAGTTAATTGTTCTTACTTGCAGTGCATGAGTGTTCAGGTCCACAACCTGCCAACATTAGATGTTACCCATCTTCCTAATTCTTGCATTCTGATGGGTGTACATTAATTTTTCACTGTTGCTTTTTTAGAAAAATTAGTATTTTTCCTATCAGTTTTGAGTTTGAACATGTTATTGTACTTGTTGCTCTTTCTCTAGTTTTCTATTATACTTCTTATCCTTTTCTTTATTGTCACGATCTTCTTTAGAATCTAAGTATTGTTTCCTTATCAGTTTTAAAGGTTGTAAATATCTTCTTTCAGTCTTCTATCTGCCCAATTTTTTATAGTATCTTTTAGGAAATCCTTATTTCTCCAACTCCCTTTAGCTCTATGACCTTCCCACACCCGTGTTACAGTCTGGTGCTTTCTATGAGTTACTTTTTCAGGTAAATCTGTTTCTCCAGGTGGGGGCGTCGGGAACCCAGGATGCACCTCCAAAACAGGCACTTTCTGATGATAGTAGTTGAGCAAGGATCTTAAAAAGGCTTTTTAGTGGCAGAAAATCAACTTAGTCAATAGGTATGTTCTTAATTGAGCCAAAAATTAATTTTTGCTTTTTTTAAAAAAAAAAAAGCTCAGTAGAGTCACATAGCTTTCTAGTATCTCTTCCTTATTGCTTTGTGGTAGCATCTTTATTATATATCAAGTTTTCATATGTGCAGGGATCTATTTCTGTTTCTTTTATTGTGTTCCATTAGTCTGCTGATGTAATTACTATGAATTAATAATATATGTTAATATCTTGTAGGGTTGATCTTCCTTCTTACTATTCTTTTTCAAAGTTGACTTTGATTTTTCTTCCATATAAACTTGAGAATGAGTTTAATGCCTCCAGCTATACTTTCTATTGCTATTGTGTTGAATTTGCAGACTACTTTGTGAGATAATTGACCTCAATGCCATATTAATTAGTCCATGCATAAACATGTTGTGTCACTCAAATTTTCTTTCATGTCCTTTAATAGAATTAAACCATTTCCTCTGAAAGATTTTCTGCATTCATTATTAGGTTCATTTCTATACATTTTACATTCTTTGTTTCTATGGTTAATGTATCTTGTTTTCAGACTGAGCCCATTTTGTGAAATGAATCAGGTAAATCGAAAGGTCTTAAATGTGGGAAATGTCCTGGCAGGAAAAGTTGTCCCTTAGCAACACAGATATTTGTCCCAATTCCTGTGTTAAGCCTCTTATTGAGGCAACAAGAGACCCTATTTTCCTGACTGAACTTAGACTGATTTAGACTTACATTACCCATTGTGACATTTTTTATTTGAATGTATGAAGATATTCTTGAGAGTTTTCAACCTCCTGAAGCATAGAAAAAATTTTCCAAAACTATAGGAATTAGTAGAATTAGGAAAGAAGTAAAGTAAGTTTCCCAGCCTTGGGAAACCTCTGGGTTAATTCATGTCCTAGATATATAGATATATTGGCACCAGTCAATTTGTTCATATTTTATATAAGAGAAAAAGGAGAATGATAATGTTATTTGAACTTTATTCCATAACAAGTGCACTAAAGGACAATTCTAAGGTCATGTACTTGATAAATAATATTATGGGATTTTGCAAAGCTAGGCAATGTATTAGAAGAACAATACCTTGCGGCAGAGTGCGTTATTGGTCCAAATTCTTCACTCTTACTGATATCAATACCCTTTGCGATGTAATTGTGCAATTCCTCTCACAAAAGGTGGAGTGCACTTCCTAACCATTTGACTTGGGATTTTTTTTAATGTGCTATTTTTTGGTCAATGAGAATTTGGTAGAAATGGTACGAGAGCTTGGAATGAGCATGTACAATGTTTCTTGTCCCTCTGCCATCTTCATGGGAAGAACACGCAAGGGCTAAACCTGCTCTAACCTGCTGGTCTTAGGGGTATGAGTTGTGTGGAGCAGAGCCAGTTGGCTAACATACAGACTGGCGACTTGATAGAGTTGCCCAGCTCAGCCCTGCTTAGATCAGCTGACCAGCAGACGTGAGCACAAACTCACACACTTAGGTTAACAGGTGTTCCAGATACCACTGGTGAGTCAGCTTCCTTCGCCGCTCCATCCACCTCAGCTGACCCAATGATCCATGAGTGTAAATGATTACTGCTCCAAGTCACTGTGTTTTAGGGTGATTTGTTAGATTGCCAGTTTGGTTTAGCTTTAGAAAATGTATTGAGATAATTTACCTCATCCAGATAAATGTAGACTGATATTTAATAAAATTCAACACCCTCTCATTAATTGAAGAAAAAACTTAAGACTTTGCAAACTAGAAAGAAAAAGACTTTGCTTAACCTGGCCAAAGAAAGATACCAAAAACTTACAGGAAACCCAAAATTTAATGGCAAAAATTTAGAAATATTTTCTTTAAAATCAAGTGGAAATGAAATTTCTCATTACCCAACTTTTATTCAACATTATAATGGGGGTTTACCAGTATAGTAAGAAAAAGGAAAAAAATAATGAGAAGATAGGGAAGAAATAGGCTGTTGGGTATGGCTATCCATATTGCATATGATTGTCTCCATAGAAAATCCAAGAGAATATACAAGCTTTAGAATTGAGAAGAGAGCTCAACAAGGTTACTGAACATAGATCAATAAACAAAGATAATTTGGTTTTCTATATACCAAGAGCAAAAGTTTAATTACTATATGTATACTATATAGCCACAAATATAACATACCTATGAATGAATCTTCAAAATGCAGTATAAGAACAAGATAATAAGGTAATATGATTTAATATCATTAATATTCTAGTTCTTCCAAGATTAATCTATAAGTTCTGCACAATTCCCATATAAGAAAATTTTTAAAACATACAAGTCTTGGGCTTCCCTGGTGGCGCAGTGGTTGAGAGTCTGCCTGCCGATGCAGGGGACACGGGTTCGTGCCCCAGTCCGGGAAGTTCCCACATGCCGTGGAGCGGCTGGGCCGCTGAGCCTGCGTGTCCGGAGCCTGTGCTCCACAACGGGAGAGGCTACAACAGTGAGAGGCCCGTGCACCGCAAAACGAAAAAAACATGCAAGTCTTTGAAAACCTGATTTAAAAAAAATATATTCAGAAAAAAAGGACCAAGAGTTGCTAAGACAATTTGTGGAAAAGGAAATTGGTGGGGCAATTTCTCTTCCAAGAGAACAAGACTTTAGTAAATAAAATAGCATGATTTAGGCCAGCAGTGTTTAAAGAAGAGAAATTGGTCCATTGAACATAAAAAGAGATCCAAAATAAACATATATGGAAAATGGATATATGACGTAGTTCTTCTGGCAAATCAGTTGGGACAGGATCGGCATCTTAACCCTAAGAAAATAAGAAAGAAATATGATTATATCTCAACATAAGCCATACAAAAAAAAAAAATCAATTCTAGGTGAAATAAAATCTAATGCTGAAAGTAACATTTAACAGCTTTAAATTAAAATATAGGATTATATCTTTGACCTAAGTTCAGGAAAGTATTTCTTAAATGACAAAGAGTAAACAAAGGAAAATGAAATCTGTACGTCTGATTACATGAAACTAAAAGCTTATATGTATCATGACATGCAAACTACCAGCAAAAAGGAAGTACCAACTGGGAAAAATCATTGGAGCCTATTTATCAAAGGATTAGATATTATCTAGAATATTTGGATAAATAACATCTGAAGAGAAATTGGTGAAGATTATGAACTGGAAGTTCACAGAAGGAAACTACATAGCTTACTCAACTTCTCTAATAATTAGGAACACAACAGCTATCAGTTCATAACTTATGGACTGGCCAATAACAAGGGTGGACAAAACACAAAGAAATGCTAGTATAGTAATGATAGTAATGAAAATAGTAATGAAAAATCACTCTGGAGAGCAATTTAACAAAATCTAGTAAAGATGAATTTGCATGTCCCCTTCCAGGCAGCAGTTCTGATTCTAGGCATTTACTTGAATGTAACTCTGGAACATAAGCCCAGGACACATGGGTTATAATGTTCATGGTAGCATTTTTTGAAATATCAGTGACTTGGAATCAACTTAAATGTCATCAAGGATAGAATAGATACATTTATTGTGCTGTATTAATACAATGTAACATTATTCACCAGTGAAAATGAATTAGAACTGTTAATATGGATATGGCTCACAAATAGACAGTGAAGGAAGCAAGTTGCAGAAGGCTCTACCCATTATGACATCATACGTATAAAATCTAAAGGTATGCCAAAAGAGTATATATTGTTTAGGAATACAAACTCACCTAACACAGTAGAAAGACATTCACAGAAAAGATAAATACCCAGTTCAAAATAATAGTTACCTGTAGTGAGGGAGAGGAATTTGAATAAAATTGTGGGAGTGTGCACATGGGCTTCAAGAGTAGTCGTCACATTTTATTTCTTCAGTAAGTGGTAAATAACAGGCGCTTTATTTTAAAGATAAATTTGGATGATAAAAATTTCATAATCAAAACGCTGATAAAAGTTGTTTGTAGTTAGACTCATAAGGTTATCCTGAAGAGTCTTCCTTGAGGGGAAATTTTGGGGTGCTTTCTTTTCCATATAAGTGAGTGGGTGCTTGGGAATTAATTTTTATAATATTTTCCCACTAGACTGCATTCCTCCAATAAAAGAATTATGCCTTATTCATCTTTGTACTCTTGTAATCCCCACTAATCTGAGAACGCAAAACAAATATTTTCTGAAGGAATGAATGAATGACTCAGGTGAACATAAAGTTTAGAAACCATCAGTATAAAACTGCAGATTTCCATGTACCAGCTCAAATTGTTTTGGCAACCAGGTAGAGGAACCATTCCAAAGTTTTCTGTCATCTCTCTCTAGAATCGATCTTATTTGCTCCTGAGGGCAAATTTGATCTGTTACTCATGAATAATTATTACCGTGATAAGTTTTTTCTGTGTTCCATGAAACACTATTCAGTGAAATATTAATAAGTGTACTTCAATCGAAGGTCCTCATGGCCAAATAAATTTGGAAAACAGGGAATTTAAAAAGTGAAAATAATCTACAGAAAAACCTACAGCTGACATAATACTTGATGGTGAGAAACTGAAAACAAGGAATGATGTCTTTTATCACTCTTATTTCATATCATGTTGCAAATGCTAGCTAACACAATAAAACAACAGAAGGAAATAAAAGATACACCTATCAGGAAGGGAGAAATAAAACTCTGATTGCAGATGACATGATTGGCTATGTAAAAACCCCAAAGAATCAACAAAAATCTCTTAGAAATAATAAGTGAGAATTCAAGGTCACAGGTTACAAGGTTAATACACAGAAGTCAGTTGCTTCCCTATTTACCAGTGATGAACAATTAGATTTGAAATTTAAACATATCATTTGCAATAGCAAAAATTAAAAAATACTTAATAAATATAACAAAATATGTACAAGGGCCATATGCAGAAAAATTAAGACTCTGATGAAAGAAAACAAAGAAGATCTAAATAAATGAGTTATTCTGTGT
Organism: Neophocaena asiaeorientalis asiaeorientalis; assembly: GCF_003031525.2. Lineage (NCBI taxonomy): Eukaryota > Metazoa > Chordata > Mammalia > Artiodactyla > Phocoenidae > Neophocaena > Neophocaena asiaeorientalis. The sequence continues at coordinate 3,342,803 of NW_020172664.1, forward strand.
TCATAGATTGGAAGACTTAATATCGTTAAGGTGTCTATTCTTCCCAACTAGATCTATAGATTCAATGCATTCCCAATCGAAACCCTAGCAAGCTATTTTGTAAATATTGTAAAGCTAATTCAAAAGTTTATATGGAAAGATAAAAGATCTAGAAGAGTCAAAACAATACTATAAAGAAAAAGTTGGAGGACTCACACTAACCAATTTCAAGACTTATGATAAGGTTACAGTAATTAAGATAGTGTGGTATTGGTGGAAGAATAGACAGAGATCAATGGACAGAATAGAAAGCTCAGAAATAGACTCACAAAGTATAATGACAAAAGAACAAATGCAATTCAATACAGAAACGATAGTCTTTTTAACAAATGGTACTTGAACAATTGGACATCTACCTGCAAAAAAAGGAATCTAGACGCAGACTTTGCATCTTTCACAAATATTAACTCAAAATGATCATAGACCTAAATATAAAATGTGAAACTATGAAACTCCTAGAAAATAACATAGCAGAATGATCCAGGTGGGTTTGGTGATGACTCTCTAGATACAACAGTAAAAGCATGATCCATGAAAGAAAAAATAAGTTGGACTTCCTTAAAATTGAACTTTTGGTCTGTGAAAGACACTGTTATGAGAATTAAATACAAGCCTAGATTAGAAGAAAACATTTGCAAATGCATATCTGATAAAGGCCTTGTATCCAAAATATACAAATAATTCTTAAAACAAAACAAGAAAAGAAAACAATTTAAAAATTGGCAAAAGATCTCACACACACTAAACCAAAGAGGATATAAAGATGGCATATGAACTACATCTTCTTTATCCATTCCTCTGTTGATGGACATGTCTTGGCTATTGTAAACAGTGCTGCAATGAACAGTGGGGTATATGTATCCTTTTGGACCATGTTTTTCTCTGGATATATGCCCAGGAGTGGAATTGAAGGATCATATGGTAGCTCTATTCTTAGTTTTTTAATGAACCTCCATACTGTTCTCCCCAGTAGCTGTACCAATTTATATTCCCACCAAGAGTGTAGGGAGGGTTCCCTTCTCTCCGCACTCTCTCGAGCATTTACTGTTTGTGAATTTTTTGATGATAGCCATTCTAACTGGTGTGAGGTGATATCTCATTATAGTTTTGATTTGCATTTCTTGAATAATTAGTGATATTGAACATCTTTTCATGTGCTTCTTGGCCATCTATATGTCTTTTTTGGAGAAATGTCTATTTAGGTCTTCTGCCCATTCTTCGATTGGGTTGTTTGTTTTGATGATATTAAGCCACGTGAGCTGTTTATAGATTTTGGAGACTAATCCCTTGTTGGTCACATCATTTGCAAATATTTTCTCCCATTCTGTGGGTTGTCTTTTTGTTTTGTTTATGGTTTCCTTTGCTGTGTAAAAACTTGAGTTTAATTAGGTCCCATTTGTTTGTTTTTATTTCCATTACTCTGGGAGATGGATCAGAAAAGATACTGCTGAGATTTATGTCAGAGAGCTGCCAAAGATATCAGGTCTTAGTCCTTGGAACCTGTAAATGCCACCTTATTTGGAAAAACTCTCTTTGCAGATGTGATTAAGGATCTTAAACTAGATTATCGATTATCCTGAATTATCCAGGTAGACCCTAAATGCCATCTCAAAATCATCCTTGTGAGAGAGAGGCAGAAAGAGATTACACAGAAGAGGAGCAGATAATGTGCAAATGGAGACAGGGATTGGAGTGATGTGAAGGAACGGTGGCAGGCACCAAATCTGAAAAAGACGAGATTCTCCCCTAGAGACTCCAAAGGGAGTGGAGCCAAGCCAATACCTTGACTTTGGCTCAGTGAAACTGATTTTGGACTTTGGGCCTCCAGAATTAAAAAAAAAAAAAAAAATTAAAATATCTTCTATGAGAGAATAAATTTCTTTTGTTTTAAACCACCAAGTTTATGGTAATTTGTTACGGTAGCCACAGGAAACTAATACAGGTGGTGAATAGTAAGAACCAGGTTTCTCACTATTGGAACAGAAGTTTACAGATGAGCAAGGGGAGGAGACTAGAATGACCCATATGGCAATTGATTAGGGTTGGAGACGTCAGCACAGCCACAAAGTAAGGAAGTGCCCACAAAACAAAACCTCTTATTGATGGAGGTATGTCAAAGAGATATAGGTGACAACTGAAAGAGCTCCCAATGGCCAAAACCGGAAAAATTTTGAGCAAGAAAATAAATATTACACTACAATCTGAAGTATAAAATAAATTTCCACAAATCCATATTGAAATAAATAAATACAAATTTCCCATTTAGAGGAATTCCAAGTAATTTATGTAGATACTCCGCCCTCAAGGAGAGGGAACATAACTTCACACGCCTTCAGTGTGAGCTGCACGTAGTGACTTAAAGAGGATAGTATGGAAAAGGGCAACAAAGAATAATGTTACAGTGGAGAAAACTGGTGAACGCTACCTCAGCCAAGTGATCAGAGTTAACATCCATAGTGATAAATCGTGTTGTTAGTTTGTACCATTGATGTGATGTGATAAAAATGGCACTTACCTCTGTGATCTTCCTCCAAACTCATAATCCCAATCATAAGATAAATCCAATAAGGGGCATTCTACAAAATACCTGACCAGTATTCCCTAAAACTGTCAAGGCAGGGAGAAACTGTCACATCCAAGAAGAGCCTAAAGAGACATGACAACTAAATGTAATGCAGTATCCGGATGAGATCCTGGAACGTGAAAAGGACATTAGGTAAAAACTAAGGAAATATGAAAAAAGTATGGACTTTTGTTAATAATCAGGTATCAACATTGGCTTATTAATCATTATAAATATAATCATACTAATGTAAGATGGTCACTAACAAGGGAAACTGGGTATGTGATGTATAGGAAATCTCTGCATTATCTTCTCAAATTTTCTGTAAATCTAAAACTGTTCTAAAAATTTTAAGTCTATTACACGTGGGGGAAAGAGTCAAAATAGCTTTTATACTGTAGAATTCCTCAGTGGTCTCTCTGTGCTAGGGCAGCATTCCACCATTTTCAAGGAAAAACGTTTTGGGAATATGGCTCTCTGCTTTTTCCTGGTCAGTGTAGGATTCATCAAAGTTAAGTCTGGAGCATCTGTGTTCCCAAATAGGAATTACCCTGCAGTGATAACTGGAAAATAAAAGGCATTTTCTCTTCTATATTTATAGAAGAGAACTCACTGTAAACCATTTCCCTTGTTCTGGTTCTTCTTTCTTTCCATACAAAAAGTGGGAGAGGAATTAGCTAAAAATAAAACTAGGCTAAAGCAAAAATTTACAGTAAAGTCTTGCAAGTCTGGTTGGCACACCACCCCAAAGGACGTGCTTTGTGTGAATTAAAAATAGTTAAGGACAGTACAAAGCTCTGCAAAAGCAAGCCTGAAGATCTCTGCAGGGAAGAATTCCCAAAGGAAGGTTTGCTTGCAAAGTGGTCAGAGGGTGAGGCCAATGGCCCCCTTAGGAAAGTTATATGAGCCTTTTATCTCTCACCCTTCACCCTGCCCTTCACTTTGTCTCACTGCTGATGTGTTCACGACGTCTCCTATGCCCAGGAGGAACACTGCAATCAGCGGTGACAGGCTCAGCCCCTTCCTTCCCAGCAGCTGTGTTCCTCGTCAGAGACACCCAACTCATTGGGACGTCTGCCTTGTGGAGGTCCAACCAGGGCTGCTGGAGGAGCGAATGACCTGGGTTGAAAGGAGCGTTCCTCTGGTTGAAATGAAATCATCATAGGCTCGAGCACAGACTGCCCCACATTCTCATTTCCGTTTTCACCTTCTGACATGATACGGCTAGTATGGCACAAATTCTGTTAATGTGTCAAGTTTAAAAGATATCCTGGCCCAGAAGAAGGAGCAGCAATGGAAAAGTTTGGTGAACAGATTCTGCTCTTAGGTAGGCTACTTAAGAAGAGATGACATTTATTGAGTACTTACTATGTTTTAATCCCAAGATGAAGATCTTTGCATTTGGCAGTTCATTTATTTTCACGAGTATGTGAGCTAAGTTCTGTGTACCCATTTAATGGATGAGAAGTAAATTAATCCAAGTCACACAGTTAGAAATTGTGGAGGCAGAGTTCTAACTTAGACAGTTTGCCTCCAGAGCTATATTTTTACCTATCATTGTCAACTCTCTCTACACAGTTTGAGCCTCAGTTTTCTCTTTTACAGAACAAAGTCAGTGCTTAATAATTGAGATGTAGTCTTAGTTATTAATTCTCTGCTTTTCCCGACAGGCATGAAATTTTGAGGGAGGCGAAAGATAAAACTATTTTAAAAAAGAATCAGTGTATTCCACTTGACATTATGGAAGCATTTCACTGCTAGTAAAAGAATTAACTGTCTAACAGACCAAAATGCTATGAGGCATTCAGTTAGGCTTTCGGATTTTGCCTTGCCAGAAATACGTTCATCAAGAATTGTAACTTGCCATGAAAATATGGAAAGAAATATGCCCTCATTTTCAACAAATGAATGTGATTTGGTTGATATAACTGTGTCTAACCAGACAAGACTGAGCGGTTCAGTGGGTAACATTGTAATCTAGACCATCTCAGAATGAAGCAGTTTCTTACTGGTAGACATAAAATTAATTGGCATATACAAAAGGGCCAACTCTTGTAAGATAAATGACTTAGAGGGATTTGATTACTGCTAGGGAGTAATTGGGTGCAAGTAATCAATGGCCGAAGAATAGGAGGAAAGCAGGACATTATTTAAAGTTGAAGCTTGTGCTCTAAGTGGAGGGGGTGCAGATAAGTCAGAATTCAGGGACGTGTAGACATTTTTCAGTGGAACCATATCCAGGGATGGGTTCAAGTGAGGGTTTCTTCTTTTGCCATGAGTGGTAAGACGTCATTTAAGACTGCTAGTGGAAGTATAATTTGGTGACTCTTTGTTCTTCTCTTCTCATTCTCTCTGGACACATCCCAATCAGATTTTCTTAATCCTCTTTCTTACTCAGTGTATCAGCAGCATCTGATACAGTGGTTCATTTCCTCTTTTTAAAATAACTTTACTCTTGGCTTCTGGCACACGCTCTCTTAGCTCTCTGAACTCACGGACCGCTCCTGTTTGGTCTCCACCACTGATTCTTCATCTCCCTCACCTTGCTGAAATACGAAATAAGGGAAATCATGCCAAACATGTCAGTTCTCAGCTGAAAGGTATAAGGTATGTGTGCGCTTTGAGAATATCTCAGCATTTAAAATGTTAGAATTCTCACAGGCAAAGTATAGTTGGGAACTATTCTGTATAGTTTTTCCAGTGAAGTGGAGAAGTTACAAGTACATTTCGGGGAGTGGGGAGGTATACATCAGAAGAGATGGGCGTAGTGATGAACATCTTAGTGCAATTTTAGGACTCAGTTCTCAGATCTGTTTTCTTAACCTATACTCACTCTCATATGTGATCTCATCCTGCTACATGACCTTATACATTATATTTACACAGGTGATCCCAAAATGTATGTATCGCCAATCCATACATTTACCTAAATTCCAAAATCCTATATTCATTTGCCTAATTGAATTTTCTCCACTTAGGTTCATGTCCAAAATCAAACTTCTATTTCCAATTGTCCCACAAGCTTCCATGCCAGGAAATGGAAATTCCCCCTTCCCAGCTGTTCAGTCAAAAACCTTAGGCAGCTTTGCCACCTGTGTCTCATCCCACTTGACAACCATTTAATCTTTTCACCTCTGCCTTCATAATATATCCAGAATGTGACGAACCGGCACCAGTTCTGCTGTAACCACCTTAGTCTGTGCCACCATCATTTCATAGACTACGATTGCCTCCTAACTACTGTGTTTCTTCACTGAAATTTACCCCTAACATAACAACAAAAGCCAGATTATATTATTTCTTTGCTCAGAAACCTCCAATGGCTTCCCTAGTTATTCAGAGTAGAATATAAATTGGTTTTTATGATTTACAAGGTCCTGCATTATCTGGGCCCTGTTTCAGCTCTAAGCTCCCCTCCCTAGCCTCTTTCTTACTGATTCTGCTCTCGCTCCATTGGCTTCTTTGCTCTATCTCAACACATCAGTCATTTCCCCCACTCAAGAGTCTTTGCATTTGTGTTTCCTTTTCCCTAGGTAACATTTCCCTAGATATCTACAAGGCTTGTCCCTTTACTTACTCATGTTTTAATAGTGACAGGCCTATAAAAACTAGAAATGCCTCTGTCCCCATCCCTCTTTTTAGCTCCTTAGCATCTATTGCTATCTCACGTATTTCACATTGACTTGTATAATAGTTGTCTGTCTTCCCCTATTAGAAAGTAAGCTCCATGTAAGCTCCAGCTTAGCAACTGTGGGATATCACAGCTTCTTGACCTACGTTTCAGTTTTCTCACCTACAGAATATAATCAATACCTCATAAGGGTGTTGGAAGGATCAAATGATATGATGCATGTAAAGTACTTAGCACAGTGCCTGGAATGTTGTATGCACTCAGTGATTAATCATGGTTGCAGGTCACTCACCTGCATAGGCAGCTATGTCCCAATAGCCTGGTGAAATCTGTGGTAGGGTCCTAGTGATATAGGTGTCTTCCTCTATACAATAATTACAATAAATACAATTCTGTGGGAAAACCATCTTGAATTCCATGATCTCATGGTGCTGGATCAGTAGCTTTGTCTCCTTAAATGATTTGAGACACTGTATTTGAAGACTCTACTAGGAAATGAATTATAACTACATCCGTATTAGCCTTTGGGTTAGAACTAAGGTAGCTGTAGAAAGTCAAACCTCTAAACCATCTCCAATAGGCAGCGGTCTTGGGAGCTCAATGAGTTTGAAGGAATAAAACATTTCAGTTTGAGATCTGGCCTTGCAGGCCAGAGACTTGTCATAGCCAACTCCTTTGATTGATTGCTAAGCTTCACATATCCTGTTTGATTAAATGAGTGCATTCAGGTGCAATTGGCTAGAGCTTGAGAAGTTTGGATGGAAGTATGTAGATGAAATATTTGTCTCTTATTCGTTGTTTCCGTGAAGCTCTTTATTCTGCCACTTTGAATTCTCCCACTTAGAATCATTTGGGCTCATTTATTTGCTCACGCTGCATCCCCAGCAGGGTTGTGGCCTTCCTTCTGTGCCTTGATCCCTAAGACACATATAAATAGCGTCTGTGGCAACTGAGATCTTAGTATCCTTCTACTTTCCCATGACCTTAAACATTCAGTGAACACACAGGTACCTGCTAAGTCAGCTGACCTAAAGAATTTTCTGGCATCCTCTTTGGAAATAAACGTATTCAAACTCAGTCAATGTTACTGGAATATCCATGCAGGGATATCAGATGATGGGACGTGGCAAGGGGATACCAGGAGGCTTCCAGTGGTGCTGATCCAATGGCTGGTCTCCCAGGCATTTCAAGGTCTTTTGCCTTTACGTTTGCCATCTCTTCCACCTCTTTCCACTATTTCCATCAGATGTAATTCTGCTCATCATTCAAGGCTCAGAATCAGCACTACTTCTTTTGATTTTCCTTAATGAACTCTCATTTCACTGTTTCATATACTATGTGTATACCTCTGCTATAGTCTTTGTATGAGAGTTCATGTTTTTTTCTGCCCTAGAGCCACCCCTCCCCCAACCCAAGGGAGAGGTCATGTCTGATTCATCTTTGCAGACAGTTCTGTGTATGGAAATCCTTACTTATTTGTGTATTTACTTCAAGTTACTTGACCTTACTGACCTCAGTTATGGTCTTGAACTCTAGGAGGGTTTTGTTTGTTTGTTTGGTAAAGAAATTATATTTTATTTGTATTTTTTTTTATTTTTGGCTGAGTTGGGTCTTCGTTGCTGTGCACAGGCTTTCTCTAGCTGTGGCGAGTGGCACCTATTCTTTGTTGCAGTGAGTGGTCTTCTCATTGTGGTGGCTTCTCTTGTTGTGGAGCATGGGCTCTAGGCACTCAGGCTTCAGTAGTTGTGGCACGCGGGCTCAGTAGTTGTGGCTCACGGGCTTTAGAGTGCAGGCTCAATAGCTGTGGCGCACGGGCTTAGTTGCTCCGCGGCATGTGGGATCTTCCTGGACCAGGGATTGAACCTGTGTCCCCTACATTGGTAGGTGGATTCTTAACCACTGCACCACCAGGGAAGTCCCACTAGGAGGGTTGTTTTTTTTTTTCTTTTTTGTGGGATAACTGGATTCTGACAAAATGAGAGGAAATAGGCACTATTGTCAGCTGACTTTTGGTTGCTGAGAAGGTGTGGGACTTTGTGTCTCTCAATTTTCTTTGTCCTACTCATTTCTTTATACGATTTTAAGGATTGATAAAGAATCTTGTCACAGAAGCCCACAGACCTGTCTTGCTTATCGTTTAGTGTTTAAAGGCTGAGATTCTTTCATTTTAAGGGTCAGGGAAGAGATGCCAACCCCTTAGGTCACGTTGTCCTCACAGATGGAAACACAAAAAGAACCAAATTTAAAGCACATTATTTTAAATATGCTTTAAATTTTCTACCCTAGGGCCTAATTTGAATCAAATTCTACACTTTTTATTTTTCTTGAAAGTTATTTGATTCTAAATCATTATTGCCCATATGTATAAAAAATAATTCACTCTTGGTGAATAACTTCTGGATTCATTGTAATTTAAAGTGACACCAAAAATGGTGAGGAAGAGCAGTGTTTCATTTATTAAGTTTTATAATTCAACAGCTGTTCCACATTTTGGGAGATAAAGATACTGAATCACTGAAATGTTCTGCATTTCAGAAATCATACTTTCTAACTGCCACAGTTAAGTCTTTGACAATTTTCATGTACAATCATGCAATATTTCTGAGACATTGACAAAAGAGTTTATTCCTGCTTTCTTTCTGCTTCCGAATGCTATTTCAAGTATATTGGTATAAAAAATGTAGGAAAAGCGTCACATTCTCTATGGAGTTTATCTGCTATCAGAAAGTATAAAAGATAAGTGAATTTTATAAGTAATTGTTTTGAGTCCATTTTCAGAAAAATAACCTCCAAAAAGTACAATATACATCTTCCTCTCAATACTTTCCCTTGTTCTTTAGGGTATGTATGCTTTCTTCTTCTCTCTGTGGCCGTTTCACCTGTTCCCCATTTCTTTCTTGATATGCCCCATCAGATACACTCACGGTTAGTGTTCTATCTTTCCTCTTTTAAATCTAAAATTCCTTAATTTCTTCCTCACCCCATGCCAGCCATTTTCATCAGGTTATCAGTTTCAATATGCTTTTTTTTTTTAAATCAAAGAACCTCAGGGATCATTCAATCCAACCATATCTTCTTTGTAAGAATCTTCCAACATCCTTGAGATCCATTCTCTTTTTCAGTCTCCTGTATTTCCAGGTGGTATTTAATCCATACATACCCCCATGGAATTATTAATTCCCTTGATCTGAAGTTCCTTAATCTTCCTTTGGCCTAAGATTGCATTGAATTTCCTATCAACTGTGTCACTTTTTTTTAGCTCATAACAAATTTTGTATTTAGCAAAGCCATTAGGTCTTTTACTCAAGAATTATTTTTAGGTATGACTTTCCTTATATGGTGTTTGGACAACTTAATTTTTGAAAAAGAAATGAGAGCTTTTCTTTTCGTTAAGTTGTAATCATTCGAACCAAATGAAGTCATCTGAAATCTTTTGTCATCCAATAGCAATTTTCAGCCTTTAAAATAAGAAACAAACAACCAGGAAGATGCACTTTTATTTGCTTGCCATTTCCTAACTTTAATTCAACACCTTAATTTTCAACTCAAAAACATGAAATGACAGTGAACGAGAATATTTGTTAACTTAAGTGAGACATAAAATCTCAAACTCTTTATTAAAATGGCTCTACCAAATTACTTATTTAATCTTACCTCCTTTCAACTGGGGAAAGAAAGATGTGTCCCTAGAATCTTGTTCTCACTCAACATTATGAGTATTAATAAATATTTATACTTTCCAGAAAATAAAACATCAATTTAAATGTTATTATCAGGACAAAGCAATACATCATTGGATAATATAACAAGGCTGGATATCTCATTTGCCCCCCAGCTTCACTCTGAAGTGATTTGTGCCCAGGGAGGCTGACCTGTATGAACTGCATCAAGGGCTATTTGTCCTTTGACTTCTGGTTAGGTCAGGGGTTGGAGACTACCAGAAGGAGAATTCGTACTGTTTACATAGAGATACCAGCGGGAGATTGGTAATACATAGAGGTAAGAGTGAGGACAGGGTATTAATTCTTCTAACACCTTCTTGGCTAGGTCCCCAAGCCCTGGTTATATCCCACTGTTAAAGGTGACAGCACTTCCCTCCAGCTCCTTCCCCAACCCCTCCAGGTTTATCATTACTTACCCTGAAGCATTACTCCATCTCTTATGAATTTCCCTTAACCTTGTCCACACCTTTGTAAATAGTCTCTTCATTGAAGTCTCCTCCATTATCCCCTTGATTGTGCCATCTGTTTCCTGCATGAACACTGAGTGACCTGGCAATCCATCAGAATTCTAGATTTGTAGAGGTTTAAGGTAACTTTCATGAGACTTATCTACTATGCGGCTTCTTCACAAATGGCATGTGCCTCTACCAACGTTTGTCTTGAGATGACTCGGCACGTCCAGGTTTTCTCTGCAAACCGTTGGAAGCTCTTCATCCACCAGCAAGTTCCAGCTTCATTGGACCTTCACTTGGTGTGCACTTAGTTGAAAATACTAAGGCAAATATGGGCCCTGTAATCGACTGTCAGTAGTCAGATGGAAGGTGCTCATCCAGCTAATTCACAGGTTGTGCTTTCATCAAAATGAAAGAAAAAAATATGCCTAGACTTGCAGACCCTTGAGAAAAAGACAGTTGACCCCAGAAGAACATGGATGCTGCTGTAGCCCTTTCAGGCTGCTATAACAAAATATTGCAGAGTGGGTGGCTTATAAGCAGTATTAATTTATTTCTCACAGTTCTGGAAGCTGGGAGTCTGATTTCAGGGTGCCAGTATGGTCCAGGTTTCAGGCTTCTCATTGTAACCTTGTATGGCTGAAGGGGTAGGAAGCTCTCTGGAGCCTCTTTTGTAAGGCACTAATTCCATTCACGAGGGTTCCACCTTCAAGACTTAAATCACCTCCCCAAGGCAGCACCTACTAATTCCATCACCTTTGGGAGTTAGAAGGTCAACATATGAATTTTGGAGGGACACAAACATTCAGACCATTGCAGATGCCCAGTTTAAGAAACACTGGCACAGCGAATAAGTACGTGAGCTTTGAAAACTTGATAATGGTCAAATCCTAACTTGGTCACTTTTAACAATGTGATATTACATAACAATGTTTTCTAATCTCAGTTTCCCTATCTGTGAAAGTGATATAATAACAGTGTCCACTTTATTATTTGGTGGATTAAATAAGATTTTGTTTTTAAAAATCTCAGTGTAGCCTGGCATTTTGAAAACACTCAACAAATATTTAAGAAAAATATTTTGATGGTGAGATGAGGTCAACTGCCTATTCACATGTTAAAAACAGACACTGGTCTTCAGTTTCTCATTAATAAAAAGGAAAGAGTTTGAAAAACGGTGAGAATGGGCTTATGGCCTGGTTACCAAATTTTAAAAAGAAAGGCCCACTTAAAAG
>NW_020172664.1:3354514-3395247 GCF_003031525.2 Neophocaena asiaeorientalis asiaeorientalis
AGTTGAAAAAATTTCCCCCCTGAAATAGTTCTTAAAGCTTTATAACAGGTAAAAGATATTTTTGTTTAATGGTATAATCATCATTAAAGGCAAAACTGTATTTTTTAATTTTTATTTAAAACAGTGTATTTTAAAGAAAATCAGGAAAGTTATTTTTAAGCATTCTATTACTAGATGCTGAATTAAAGAACTTGGATAGCAATGCAACAATATTTATATCAAAATTAATTAAATCACACAAACATCATTTCAAAAGTGGTAATGAAAAACCAACATTATACCACTAATAAAAATGAATAAAACTTGGGCCTATCACACATTGCCAGTGTGAAAGGACTTGGTCTTATTTTCCTAAATTCAGTTTTTTAATTGATTTACTCTAATGATTTTCTGGAACATTTTCCTGCTTTTTTCTTTAATCCAATTTAGATTGTTTTTAGTCTTTACAGCGATAGTGCCCTGAATTTGTTTGAGCTATGTTTGTCACAGCTGTTACCAATTTGATCCCATACGCTTTCTATCTTTCAAGGATTCTTCACAATTTGTGTTCCTGTCCCATTATGCTTCATCCATGTCTATATCATCTGTAGCTATATCTGAATAAATGTGTATATTTACATATATGTTTCTTTTCTCTCGCTTTAGGAGATTTGATGTAGAAAAGAATATTGGAACAGGTGGCCCGTCTATTTTGATTTGTTTCGACAGTATTTTTACATTTGGAGACAGTGAGATGTATGGAATGTGCTAGATTTTCTCTTGGCCATTTGGCAACGTTTCTCCCCGCTCTTCTCTTCCCTGTGTTGCAGAGGCTGAAAGCCTGGTACTGTATTCTCCAGAATTCCTAACACCAAGGTAGCATGTTACATCCTGCCAACATGGGCGCTTATAAGAATAGAAGAAGCGACTCTTGCTGCTGATGCTGAGGCTCAAGCCCATAGGCTGCAGACATGACAGATCTGAGGTTTGATGAGTGCCTTCCTTGTGTCAGCCTGTGAATTAGCAGTGGCAGTTTCCTGTGATTCTTAGTCTTCCTGAATTTTTGAACACTAGCAATGACTTCCCTGACCCTTGCTTCACTGGTCATCGCAATGGTTTGGTAACTCTCTAATCTCTATATGACATCTCTTTCTATTTGAAATGCCTTAAGCAATTTCTGCTTTCTTGACCAAACCCTGATACATAGGGTTTCAGTAACTTGCCCAAAGCTTCACAGTTAATTAGGATTTGAATCCAGATCTGTCCAGCTTTTGACAATGTGGATATTGGTGAGTTCTAGATCTTTTTTCAGACTCTTCTGGGAAGCTCTATGTCTCTCAGTTGTGAAAAGTATGTTTGGAGTTCTATAGGGGGGGAGATTATATATAAAAAATCTTAATAACACTTTGAGCTTTCTTAGGCCCATTTGAGAACTCTGGGGTAAATTAAAATGTATAGCTACAAGGGAATAAGAAAGAATTATTTGAAGATTTGAGTCATCCTCTTTGTTATTTTTTAAGCCATGGGTTAAAGAGAGAGGATACTAAAGACTAGTAAGAAGGGAAAACAAGAAATTTATTGTGATGTGAGGTGATAGGACTCACGGATCTAGCTATAACCAACCACCCCTGTATTTATATGTGTATGTGAGCATTTTTGAAATATTCAATTCTAGTCGTTGTCAATATTTGTTATATAATGTGACAGAGAGGTGGAATTGATTTAGTTTCAAGTTCAAGTCTTTAGTTTGACACAAGAAAAATAAATTAAAAATCACACTTTTTTTTTTTACTACAAGTAAAGATTTGCCATCATTTTATAAAAGCTAACAATTAAATTTAGAAACATGCTTATTTATGCATTATATTGTCAACATTTCAGAAGCAGTCTATTTTATTTTCTTGTAAATAACTAGTCTGTAACAACATTTTACTTTTCATCAGTATGCTTTAAGAATTCTCTGAAAGGACAGAAGTGAAAGTTGGGTTAACAATAAAGTAATTGATTTAATTGCAAAATAAATGCCTAAGATATTGTTTGAAAATTCATGACTGGGCAAAATATGAAGTGTGAAGGAAGAAATCTTGAGAAGTACTTGTGTCGCTATGGGGACAGGATTTATAGATCTTAAAAAGATAATTAATTTGCTTGGATGTTTGTTTTGCACAGTTTACTCTCAGTCTGAAAATGGTCAAATGTTGCAGGTTTGACAAAAAATGGATTGAAAATGGTTATTCTAGATATTTAGTATTTTCAAGAGTTTCATGACAGATCAGATAAATCACACAGGTGATTTGATCTATACCCCAAATAATCCAACTAATATAAATTGAGTGTGTTTCGTATTTTTAAATTTGTTCAAACAGTTTTCAGACTTCAATTTCCTATAGTGCTGGACCAGGTTTTCAGCTTAGTCCCCTCCCCTTCACCGCTGTTCATGTATATACCACACACAATTATAAAGAAAAATTGCTGGAGAAAATATTTTTTGAAAGTGTAATCAAAATCATGAAAAAGCTGATGAAATAACAAATAATCACTTGATTAAAATTGAATGAACAGTGAAAATTCAGAAAGATAGACTGATCCAAAGCTGCTCTTGCCTGGAGGAAATTTACCAACTTGAATTTTGATGTAAAGCAGTACCAAAGGGTAAAAGAAACAATAAAAAATGACCTAATTGATTTTAAATATCCAGTGAGAAATTCTATAAATTAAAATTACATTAACCAAAATTAAAACTCAAAGAGTAGGTGTAGCAGTATATTAGACAAAATCTGAGAAAGAATTAGTAAACTGAGAAAATAGGTGAGAAGAAAATACTGGACGTGTAACAGAGACAAAAACATGGAGAATATGGAAAAGAGGTTAAGAGGCATGGAAGACAGTGGAAAGTTTTCAAAGACATTTAGTTTTAAATAAATAAACTAAATAAAGTTTTTAAACAAACAAATGTTTTGCTTTTCAAAACAAAAATAGTCTTATAAATGATATTTTGTTTACAAAAATTTCTCTAAAACGGGTCATAACAGTGTTTAAAATCTCAGTTTCTTGCTTAGGTAACTTGCAACCTAGTGCACTGGTTTTATAGGTTGCTGAGAAGCTGATATTTTGAAAGTGTTTACAGACCTTTGTTATAAAAACGAATGTCCTAAAAAGGGGGGCTGCGGGTGCAAGTGTGGTTCAACAACATAAGAAACAAGAATGTAGTGGTGTTTAAATTTATAGTTGTTAAAAATGTCATCTCAAGTCAAGTCACTGGTCTGTTTGCATTTGATTCATTTTTTTTAACTTCAATCATTCTTTGACAAAGACTAGTCCTTTGTTTTAATTAATTAATTTTTGCTGTGTTGGGTCTTTGTTTCTGTGCGAGGGCTTTCTCTAGTTGTGGCAAGCAGGGGCCACTCTTCATCACTGTGCGCGGGCCTCTCACTATCGCGGCCTCTCTTGTTGCAGAGCACAGGCTGCAGACGCACAGGCTCAGTAGTTGTGGCTCATGAGCCTAGGTGCTCCCAGCATGTGGGATCCTTCCAGACCAGGGCTTGAACCCGTGTCCCCTGCATTAGCAAGCAGATTCTCAACCACTGTGCCACCAGGGAAGCCCTGATACATTTTTATACTAACTAGCATTGTAAAATTATTTCATGATTAGAAAATACCTGTGGATATTTGTATAAAAGAGTGAAATAAATGTTTTTATGAAAGTGTTCAAAAAAAAAGTTCCAAAATATGATAAAAGAGAGACTAAGACATGGGATTGCATTTTTGCATTCAAATTTATGGTACATTTATTTATAATTTTCCTGCTATTGTGAAGAGGCATGAACTGTATAATCTGTGGATATATATGTGTTTTAAGAACACCGCAATATGATTTCTTTTTAACACTTACAGGGTTAACACATCACGACTACATTACAGTACTACAAATTTAAACAAATGTTAAAACTACTTTTAAAATACTGACTACAGGGAAAAATGAACATCATTTAATAAATTGTAACTACTGAATTTAATGTTTTATACACTGAATTACAATCATTGTCTTACCCAGATGTGCAAACTCAAAAGAAGCAGTATTTCACAGGAACCTTTTCTGAAGTAAAACATTCTTCATATTAAAAAGAGAAAACAAATAAATGCACTGCACTTGGTATACACATGGCCTTTCAAGTTTATTGATCCATTGAATTCACAAGCATCACATTTTTTCCCATTTTATAAGAGCAGTATTTTTTTAAACAAAAAGAGCTAAAGTTACCAAAATAACTAACTTTGGATGTCTAGGGCAATTAAACCATTGTCATTACTTTAAAAGAGAACTGGAAAAGTCATGCAGAATTATGTAAGCAGGAGGTATAGCAGAATCATAAAGTAGCTGGTATTTTAAAAAATATTCATGTGAAATCTCTTATCTGGGATACGGAATGTCTGGAATGTGTCGACCTCTATGATAAAGACCATAGATTCCAAATCACAGAGATAAAGGACCTGAGATGATAAAGGACCTGAGATGACATTCAGTTCAATCTTTAGAAAATAACTGTCTCTGAAATGCCTGGACGATTTTCATTCATACTTTTTTAAAAAAGCTTTCCAGTAATGGGTAACTTAGTGTGACCAAATAATTCCATCACTTGTCCTCTGCTGCAACCCCTTTATCTTCTATACCTGTTTTTTTTTTTTTTTTTTTTTTTTGCTGCTGTTGCTTTTTAATCTTTCTTGAGTTATAATTGACATATAATAAACTTCATAGATTAAAGTGCACAATTGATGAATTTTGACACATGGACACACCCGTAAAATCATCACTGCAATCAGGAGATCAATATTTCTATGACCCCAGAAGGTTTCCTCATGGTCATTTGTAATCCATTCCTCCATTTACTTTTTTGTCCTTGAAAATATCTATTTGTAATAATACTCAGAGGCTTAGTACAAAGACTCCTTCTTCCAGAGAGGATTTGTTTACACTTCTGGCAGGTCTCTGGGGACATTTCTACTCTGGGATCACTTTTTGAGGGATTTTTCTTTATGACAAAGTTTTATGATTTATAGATGTGAATCTGCTGATACGGAATGTCTGGAATGTGCCAACCTCTATAATGGGAAAGGCCATAGATTCCAAATCACAGAGATAAGGAAACTGAGATGACATTCATTTCAATCTTCAGGAAATAACTGTCTCTAACAAGAGGCTTATGTTTTTTTTTCTTTTCTAGTGTTTTTGCTTATTTTTGGTTTTGATTAGGGTTTTTCCCCTTCTCTGCCGCACAACTTTCTTTGCAATTCCCTCTGGGAATGGGTGGGAGGAAATAGGGCACATATTTTCTTAAATTTATTTTACTGAAGTATGTTTGATTTACAATGTTGTGTTAATTTCTGCTGTACAGCAAAGTGATTCGGTTATACATGTATATACGTTCTTTTTCATATTCTTTTCCATTATGGTTTGTCACAGGAAATTGAATATAGTTCCCTGTGCTACACCGTAGGACCTTGTTGTTTATCCATTCCATAAATAATAGTTTGCACCTGCTAAACCCAAACTCCCAATCCATCCCTCCCCTGCCCCCTCCCCCTTGAAAACCATAAGTCTGTTCTCTATGTCTGTGTCTGTTTCATATATAAGTTCATTTGTGTCATAATTTAGATTCTACATATAAGTGATAACAGATGGTATTTGTCTTTCGCTTTTTGACTTACTTCACTTAGTATGGTAATTGCTAGGTCCATCCATGTTGCTGTAAAAGGCATTATTTCATTCTTTTTATGGCTAAGTAGTATTCCATTGTATGTATGATATACCACATCTTCTTTATCCATTCATCTGTTGATGGACATTTAGGTTGTTTCCATGTCTTGGCTAGTGTGAATAGTGCTGCTGTGAACATAAGGGTGCATGCATCTTTTTGAATTATAGTTTTGTCCAGATATATGTCCAGGAGTAGAATTGCTCGATCAGATGGCAACTCTTATTTTTAGATTTTTGGGACCCCTCCATACTGTTTTCCATAGTGGCTGCCCTAATTTACATTCCCATCAACAATACAGGAGGTTTCCCTTTTCTCCACACCCTCTCTAGCATTTGTTATTTGTAGAGTTTTTAACGATGGCCATTCTGACTGGTGTGAGGTGATACCTCATAGTAGTTTTGATTGACATTTCTCTAATAATTCGTGATGTTGAGTGTCTTTTCACGAATAGGGCACATATATATCGTGGTTCATCTTTGCCTGAGATGTTACTTCTCTGAGGTTCCATCTTAATATTAAGTGGGTCTCCTACTAGTCTCTCTACTATGGGAAAGCTCTAGGTTTGACTTCTTTCTTTTTTTACTGTATAACATTGTTGAATCTGGAGTTTAATTTAGCCAAATTTGGTCAATGCTGTAGGAACAAAAGCAGCTTGAGTGCTCCACTTACAATTAGGATTTCATGCTTTTCCTTAGTATTTGAACTGCTAATCTGTCTTCTCAACTGTTCTGAACTCTTGAGTTTTCTTTGTTTTTTTTGTTTTGTTTTGTTTTGTTTGCAGTACACGGGCCTCTCACTGTTGTGGCCTCTCCCATTGCGGAGCACACGCTCCGGACAAGCAGGCCCAGTGGCCATGGCTCACGGGCCCAGCCGCTCCGCGGCATGTGGGATCTTCCCGGACTGGGGCACGAACCCGTGTCCCCTGCATCGGCAGGGGGGAGGGGCACCACTGCCACCAGGGAAGCCCTGTACTCTTGAGTTTTAAAAAAGTACATTTTACCGAGTATTTTTAGGTTTTCTTCAGCAAAGGGATCAGTTTGATAATCTAACCTACCATTTTCTCTGAAATGGGACTTCTTACTTTGAATTTTTCTTATAGTTCTATCAAAGAAATTTCCCCTTTCCACCTGAATGGTTTTATTTAGACTCACTTATTCTATTCAGTTTAATCTTGGAATTCTAATCAACTAAGAAACACAAAGTCTTTTTGATAAATGAGGTTCTGTTCACTTGTTCAAAAAGGTTTTCTTTTTTTCTACTTATATTTGACAGATTTATCTAGAGTCTTGCTACTGAAAACTCAATCAAAAAGTACACTTTTCTTTTTAGTACATATGGGTTAAGACAGGAATGCATCTATTTCTCTTTAGTGAGATTATTATTCAATCAAGATTTTTCTTTAATTTCCAGTAAATGAATCTTTGATCAGTGGATGACACCAGAGCTGGTTATCAGCTTACAGTATAGTTTGTGGTGAGTAAGGAAGAGATCTAATTTTTTCATTCAGAGGGGAAGAAGTTAGAATACATGTTATCTTCTAACCATCAGAGTTTCTCTTACTTAAATAGCAAACCAGTCACACTTGGATCAAGGAATAGAATCTCTTTCCATATGTATTAATTTACTTTCATATAAGTTTTAATTTTGAATGAGGTTTTGGCTTGCTGTTGATGAAGCCATCCCAGAGGACCATTTCTGAATTATAAAAGTGAAATTTTAAGGTCCAGACTTTAGTTTTAGCGCTATCACTAGTTTCCATTCTCTGAGCCTCAATGCTCCCATCCAGAAAAGAAAGGCAGAAATGTTAAGTTTGCCAGTTTAGGATCAGCAGTGTCTGTTAAATATCATCTAAATGCATCCTAGATTTCATGAATTGGAAACCCTAGGGATGAGTCCTGGGGGACATTTTAGGTCCAAGGGCTATGTTACTTGTTTGTAATTGAATCCTTGCAACAAACCAGAAGGTGGGTATCGATATCTTCGTTTCACTAATGAGGAAATTGAGTCTCAGAGCAGTTAAGTGTGTGAGGTTACACAGCTAGAAAGAAGAAGAGGGAATTCCCTAGCGGTCCAGTGGTTAGGACTCTGTGCTGTCACTTCCAAGGGCCCGGGTTTGATCCCTGGTTGGGGAACTAAAATCCCACAAGTCATGTGTATTATTTGGTGCAGCCAAATAATAATAAATGATGATGATAATGATAATAATAGAGGAAGAGTAAGGTCTCAGGGCCAAGTTTACTGACTCCAGATTCAGCCCTCTTCTCACCATACCAGAGCTATATACTACATTTTAGGTTGTTAATGTATCAAGAAAGACTACAATAAGGGGGAAAAAATACATTGCAAAGTAATTATTTACAATATTATAAAAAATTATGAAACACTGGGTTAGAATAATATACTACCCTAAAACAAAATATCGTCATTCATATATTAATTTTATTTGAGAGTTACCAAACAATAACTTCCACAAATCATAATGCTATTAAATCTGTCTTTTAAAAACACAAATATGTTCTTGACATTACGTTGCTTAAATTTTATACATAGTGGCTACTATGTAGCCATTGAATGCAATTCAAACTTAAAACCTTAACAATCGGAGTCAGTTTTGACTTGACCCTGCCTAACTCCCAGCCGCGTTTCCACTCATATAAATTGCTGTAGGCACACCAAGTATCTCGTATCATTTCCCAAAGCTCCTGTGCTGTCTTATGACTCTGTTCCTTCTACCTGAAATGCCCTCCCCTAAACATTCCTCTCACACTCTCCTCCACTGCCCTTCTTCCTGTCCAATGAATTTCTGTTCTCCATTTAAAACTGCTCAAATGTCACCTTAGCTGTGAGCCCTTCCCTGACCATATAGACACAGTTTTCCAAATCTCAATTCTCTGGTGGTACCATGTTTATACTTCAATTAACCTTTAGCTCACTGCATTGAAATTAATTCTTTATGAGTTTGTGTTCCCCAATGGACAATAAGTTCTTTGAGAGTAGAGTGACTTATTCATCTCTGTGCACCAAGAGCATGGCACTGCATAAATGCTTAAATAAACTAATTTAAAATACCGGACTTCTATACATGAGACTGTTCTTTTACATGATTACAACCTTAAAAGTTTGCGTCTCTTCTATCTCTGTTCCTCCTCCCTGCCGCTCCTTCATGCCATTCCTAGAGCCATAGAGAGAACACTGAGGACCTTCTACACTCTCAGCATAGGAGTAGAAAGGCTCTAGAGATTTCTTCTGGAGGCACATTGCCAAGTCTGCTATGGTGGAAAGTGAGATAAGTCAGATTCGAGAAAGAGTTTGCGTCTATTTAAGACACGGGGGATACTCTATTATCTGTGTATCTGTGCCTAGATGCCTTCTACAGAGGTACTCTGATTGTGCAGGAATGAGATATTGTAGGGAGACAAAAAGTGTCAGCATGAAATGCTGAAAAGAGTAGAAGCATGCTTTGGTCAGTGAGGGTCCAGCACTGCCAATGGGGCAGAGTCTGGGTTTCCTTACTGAGACTGGCTTCATAAGCAGGAATTTATAACAGCAAAGATTCAAGAGCATCCTTCTATTTCAAGATTAATTCCACAGATCATCTAGTTCTCTGTGCTTTGATACTGTATTTCCAAGAGACTCTTTCAACTTAATTCGTTTTTCTACATTGCTTCCCTCTGGGGTCATCTACTGACCATTGACAGGAGGATTAAATGAGATTATGGCTAAGAAGGCCTCGAGCTCAGTGTTTGACACAGAGCATACTCGAAACAAATGGTAGCTCAATCTGAATCACTGTAAATTAGCAAAGTGCTTTTCTGGTTTACAGATCAGCCTTGGGTTAGCCCGAGCGGTGTGAGCCATTCTCCTATGGTTTTAATGAGTCAACCTACAAGGGCCTGGAATCTCAGGAGGTAGAAAACCTTGGCCGACAGGGAGAAACCCCTGCAGCTCAGCCAAGCATGGCTGGCCCTCACATGGCAAAGGACAAGGAGCAAATTCATCTTTGTATACTGCCCTTTAGCCCATAGCAAGACCTCCACTAGAGACTTCTGGAGTCCTGGGAAAGCAATTATTTTCCTGTCCTCTACTTCTGTCTGATCATAATCCCTTTCTCATCCTCAAAGTGAGACTGGAAGCATGTGATCTGAATTAGGAAACTTGGAGGCAGTGGAAGTGAGAGGTCATAGAATAAATCACTAAAATTATAGAGGCTCAAAAGAGCTGGGACAATTGCCAAGTCTAATCCTCAGAACTCTCCCACTGTTGGTGAAGTGTGTAAGATTTGTGCTAGTAGGTGCATAGCTCATGCTTGGGTTATTTCAGGTATTTAAGTCCTTGGAGTGTTTCTCTATTGCTGTATTTCTATTATTCAATAATTGTGAAAGATTTTGGAGTTTGATTAGACATTCTTACCTCAAATTTACATTAGAAAGTTTAAAAGATAGGGAATACTACATTAGTCATATGTATCCTGAATACCTCCAAGCTATCCAGCCTTTTGAAGGTAATTTGTTTGACATTCACATGAAATAATTCAAGCTTCCAACTTAAATAACCAGGAGCAGTCCAAGACTCTCAATATTTTTGCAGGTTCCTGAGAGGCTAACTCTGGCCTAAAATTATGTATAATTTCCTGCTTTGGATCACTGCGAACTTCCTACCTTCACTTCACCATGGACGTTGCCTGCTCCGATTCTGTCTTATCCCTTGTCTTCTAAGTGGAAATGAAAACTCCTCTCCTTTTTTATGCAAAGCAGTGCCATACTAATTCTATGTTAATATGGTAATAATTGTCCTGAAGATTTAGGGTTAGTGGAGGGCATTTCTGCCCAGATCCACGAACAACTAAAAATCAAATACCAGTCGTCACTCTTCTAAAAGTTTCTTGCCTCCCCACCGTTATTAATCAGTGCTCTCTCGTAGTACCTGTCCATTGTTCTGTTGCAAGAAACTCCTGCTCTACCTTCACCTTTCTTTCTTGAACTCTAGGGCTCCAATTCCTTATTTCTCAGCTAACTAACCACTACCTAGATATGTATATCTAGAGGGAGAGAGACAGAGATGGGTAGAGAGAGAGAAGAGATATCCAGGTTCATGCTATCTCTCTAACAGGATATCAACTGTGGCTTTTCCCTCTATCTAGGAGTTCTAGAAGGGATTCCAAAGGCTGAGAACAGTCGCTGCCAGATCATCTGTCCAGGGCATGCTAAGATTGTGGGTAACTGCAGGAAGGTATAGAAGAGATGAGTAGAGGGGTATTTAACTCTGGCCTCATATCTCCTGAGGGATGCTTTAGATTACCACCTGGAGAGCTTGACCTGTGTCTGCTGATATCTAGGAACCTGATTTATACCTAAATATTATAAAGGAAAGAGCTTAAGGGGAACTATTTGTAGCAGGAGAGCAAAGACACAGGAGTGCATTCAAGAAGGTCTGCTTGTCTAGACGTGGACAAGATGTAAATTGATGTAGGAGCTGAAAATGGGCCATCTTGAAATATCCTGCCCTGAAGGATCTCCTGGTGGGTATGGGGACCCCATGATGGGGGATATCTGTGGGGTAAACCACTGGATGCTAGAGCTGTGGGGAGGGTCATGAGCAACCAGCTAGAGGTGGTATGTCCTGTGACAAGGGAACGGCAGGTGAGAAGTGCACAGTAATTGAGGTTTCTGAAGATTCCACATGAGTTCCAGTGAGAGACCACAAATGAGAGAGGAAAGGGGCTGCTCTCTCAGTAGTCACCAATGTCAAGGGCAACCATACCAGTCAAGTAAATCTTTTCATCCTCATCTCTCTCCTCTGGAGCCCTGAAAAAACCAGAGACTGTCTAGTGGGAAAAAGGAAAATGAGAACGAGGGCAAAGTGCAGAAGTTGGTCCAGCTTCCCTCCCCCACTGCAACTCTCCAAGCCTCAATCAGCCCAAGATGCAAGATGGTAGGGAAGTAGATTGGACTCATGCAGGAAAATAGGCTTTGATATTAGGCCAGACTAAACGGGGCTTTTATATTGACTATTTACTTATATGTGAGAGTGACAAGAAAAGCTATTTTATGTTTTTGAGATTTCATCCAGAGGCAAGAAAATGATTGACAAAACTTGTCAGAAGGCAGTGGCATAGAACAACAGAAAAAGCTAAGTTAAAATTTCACCCCTACTGAATACAAATCATTCACTATAGCAATTTCTCAGTCTTTGTCTCTCTGCATCTTTGTCTCTCTGCATTTTCTCTCTCTGCATGTCACTCTCCTCTTTCTTCCGTCTTTCTCACACACGCTTCCATTTCTGTTATATTTTGTGTGCAAGTAAGTTTATCTTTCTTTGTCTCAACTTCTCCTTTCTAGACAAGCATAGGGCCTTCCCTTTCATAACCAAAAGTCCATGTACTTGTTTGTTTACTTACTTTGGTTTTTAAATAAAAGGACGTGTTGCCCTCCCCATATGAATTCTAATTGAATTCTGCTGACCCCCTCAAGTGTGAGCTGCCGCAGTTGTGTTCCTTGACCAGCTATACGTCTGTTTGTTCCTCCTTGGTATACATTACATCTATTAAATGCTGCATATCTGAACGTGGGGACTGGATCTCCCAGGATTATTTCTTGATGATCTTTGATCTAAACCTATATAAAACTTTGACATATATTCTGATTTTGGTGCAGACTTCAGAGTGTCTATAACCTGGAATTCCATAAGTGATGATGACTTAAGTTCTTACCATGGACAAATACTCAACACATCTTCACAAAGTTACGTACCATAGCTTACTCCCCCATGCCCTTAAAACACACACCAAACCTCAGGAGTTGGCAGAAACCCTCTAAGATAAAGCCCAGCAGAAACACAGCATTGCTACTCTTTGCCTGTGTCCTTGGGACTTGTGCTATAGTGTCATAGTGCTACAATGCTACTTTCAAACTTATGGGCCATCAATCCTTGCAGATTACTTATCAGGCTCCCATCTGCCTCCAAGCCAGAGAACTTTTCTGAGCCTGCTGGGAACAGGGTCACAATCTTTTTATTTATCCCATTATTTCCTGCAATCGTCAGCTTCCTTCCTGGCCTATTTCTTCCAATTAGTCCTCAGTGGGTCTCAGCTAACACAGACTCTAACCTCATTCTTCTTTTTAGCATATTCCTGTATTTTAACCTTTTACATATTCATATCAGTGTGGAATTAGCTGTAGAGTACACGTGGCTATTTTAACAGAAGGGGTCTCTCTTGTTTGGGCAAAAGAGGCTCTTGGAGAACAGAGTAAATATTTGGTTTAAAACAATGGTTGCAAATAGGCAGACAGGAACCAGAGACAAGTTTTGTTTTACCCACTCAGTAATTACATATGGTCTTAAAAATTTTGAAACCTTTAGAATTCTATTCATTTTCCAGCTCACCTCCTTTTTACCATTTTTAGTCTGTTTCATTCATTTATATTATCTGCCTGCCTTCTGTGGATTTTGGGTTTATAGCTTCTGGAATAAAGCCTTTATTGACAAATTTGTCAGTTCTAGACTGAATAATGGTGCCCCAAAAGATATCTACATTCTAACCCTCAGAACTTGTGAGCATGTCACCTCACCCGGGAAAAGAGACTTTGCAGATGTGATTAAATTAAGGATCTTGTGATAGGGAGATTATCCTGCATTAGCTGGTGTCCCCAATGTAATCACAAGGGTCGTAATGGAGACAAGAGGGTCCAAGTTATAAAAAGGAGATATGATACCAGAAGCAGAGATTGGAGTAACAATGCACTTTGAAGACAGGGGAAGGAGCTACAGTGAAGGAATGCAGGTGATCTCTAGAAGGAAAAACAAGAAAACATTCTCCCCTAGAGTCTCCAGAAGGAATGCAGCCTCACTCATATTTTGATTTGGGGCTCATGAAACTCATTTCAGACCTCTGACCTCCAGAAATATAATACATTTGTGTTGTTTTGTACCACTAGGTTTGTGGTAGCTTGTTAGAACAACAGTAGGAAATGTATACACGATCTAAGTTTAAAAACTGCCTAACCTTCATTTATACCAGTGTCTTCTCCACTTGGTCTTAGTGTCCATACTGATGTAGCTTTAGCGGCAAAAGAACTGATTCATTGGTGTGAGACTCAATGGTTAGGAGTTTGCTTCCTTTCTAAAACATGGCATATGAGAAGAATTGTTTCTTTCCATCTATTGGATAAATAATGACTCAAACTAAAGTTCAGTAAAGGAATGCCTCCACGGGCTCTAGGCTCTTACCTTTAGCACTCTTTCACCTAGTTAGTAACCAGAAAGGGACTAAGAGAAGCCTTTTCCTTCTTTTATCTAAGACTTTTAATAATCATCCACTAGTTGCTCTCCCTGGTTTGGTCCCTGAGGTGTCACATCAGAACCCGAAGGCACTAGGGATCACCATTCAAGAAGCACCCAGCTGCATGGTGTCTAAGGTCTCTTCTAACACTAACAGTATCTGATTCTCCATGTGACATCTTAGAAAAAAATGTGGAAGTTGAACAAATAAATTATGGACCCTCTGGCCTCTGGCCCGCTCAATCATACATATGAATAGATGATAACTTCTATTTTTCTTACTTTCATCTCTCTTCTCCCTACGTGTTATTTCTTGCTCACCCTTCCGTCAATGTCATCACCTCAAGGACACTCTCTTGTTCCTCGTGCTTGAAAACAAACCTTCATTTTAGCAACTGGGATATGGGCTCAGGAGAAGGAGCCTCTAGTGCTCATTTTAAAAAGCCGCTTCTTATGTTAGCAATTATTATAACAATCAGATGTGGTAAAGGAGATGAGGAGGAAAGTTTTATATTTTACCTCCCCAGTGGTGCCAAGGAAGATGTCTTTGACTATTTCTTCATTTCTTTCACTGCCAACTGTGAAATGTAATCTGGTTTGGCATATGGTGGCAAAGCCAGGAGACAAGTACATTTTGGGTTTCCGTCAACATTTGCAGATCAACACCATGGACCTGGATTTCAAGAGAGACTGTGATAACAGATGCCCTCCTTGGAGGGTCTCCAAGTCAACCAGGTGTAAAGGCTAAAAAAGAGACATAAATAGGAGTGTAGGATGAAACACCTGTTGGTATGATGCCTGTTGTTATTGGCTGCTAAAGAGTTTAATTTGAAATAGTCAACAGAGGGAGATAAAAATGGGTCATTTCCCACAGCCAGGTATTTAAAGCATATAGGAAGCAGATTGCATGAATTTGGATGGAAATTCATCGTTTTGTTTCATTATGAGAAAAATATCTTGAATTATCCAGGGTTCTTACATAGCACAGACTCAGGCAGTCACTATCTTTCCTTGCTTTATATCATGTAGACCTGGTCTAACCAAATAGTGGAATATCGTAGGGCAGGGATCCCAAAAAAGTATGATTGCCTTTAGGTAAGACATATGCAGTGCACATCATTCCCTCTTCTCTTATACAAAGCCATTTTGCATATTATGCATATTTTTGCATACTTGCTTATGATACACAGAATAATGGTCCCCCAAATATGTCTATGTTCAAATCCCCAGAATCTGTGAATATATCACCTTACATGGTAAAAGGGCCTTTGCACATGTGATTAAGTTTAGAATATTGAGATAGATTATCCTAAATTATCTCAGTGAGTTCAATGTAATCACTAGTGTCCTTATAAATAAAAAAGGTTAAAGATGGAGGCTGGAGTATCAGACACTTTCTGTATATTAACACATTTACTCCTCAAAACAATTGTGTGAGGCATGTACCAATATGAACCCCACTTTTCAGATGAGGACTGATGCCCAGAAACGACAAGTTTCTTGCCCAAAGTCAGGTGACAGTGACAGGGTATGAATTCAGGTACCTGGGCTCTAAAACTCATGTCCAAGGATGTTACCTCCATGTTAACGGACATTAGAAAATCTGGGCAGGTCCTAGTCATCTACTAACTTGATCAATCATTTAACCTTTCTGAACCTCAGATTCCTCATCTATAAATCAAGGGAGTATGGGGATATATGTATACATATAGCTGATTCATTTTGTTATACAGCAGAAACTAACATGACATTGTAAAGCAATTACACTCCAATAAAGATGTTAATCAATCAATCAAGGGAATTGATGTAAATCAGAGTATTTTAAACTTTTAAACAGAATTCTTTTATTCCTACCAACTGAAATCTTATGTGGGATTCCATTTTTAAAAATTTATTTTACTGAAGTAGAGTTGATTTACAATGTTGTGTTAATTTCTGCTGTACAGTAAAGTGATTCAGTTATATATATACACTGTTTTTCATATTTTTTCCCTTATGATTTATCACAGGGTATTGAATATAGAATACTGTATACTGTGCTATACAGTAGGACCTTGTTCATCCATTTTATATGTAATAGTTAGCATCTACTAATCCCAAACTCTCAATCCACCCCTCCGCCTTGGCAACTACAAGTCTGTTCTCTATGTCTGTGAGTCTGTTTCTGTTTCATGGATAAATTCATTTGTGTGTTATTTTAGATTCCACATATAAGTGATATCAGATGACATTTGTCTTTATCTGACTTGCTTCACTTAGTATGATAACCTCTAGGTCCATCTGTGATGCTGCAAATGGCATTATTTCATTCTTTTTTATGGCTGAGTAGTATTCCAATGTATATATGTACCACATCTTTACCCATTTATCTGTCAATGGACATTTAAGTTGTTTCTATGTCTTGGCTAGTGTAAATAGTGCTGCTATGAACATAGGAGTGCATGTATCTTTTTGAATTATAGTTTTGTCAGGATATATGCCCAGGAGTGGGATTGCTGGATCATATGGCAACTCTATTTTTAGTTTTTTGAGGACCCTCCATACTGTTTTCCATGGTGGCTGCACCAATTTACATTCTGTAGAATTTCATTATTAAGCAAACAAATGAAACAGAGAAGAGGATTGTTGCTTGAGTTGAAGCAAGGCAGGAAAGCTGGATCTTGCTCTCCCCGGTTTGGTCCCTGAGGTGTCACATCAGAACCCGAAGGCACTAGGGATCACCATTCAAGAAGCACCCAGCTGCATGGTGTCTAAGGTCTCTTCTAACACTAACAGTATCTGATTCTCCATGTGACATCTTAGAAAAAAATGTGGAAGTTGAACAAATAAATTATGGACTGTCTGGCCTGATGAAACAAAGGGTATGGGCCACTTTCTCTTTGATTCTATGTCATTTTATATTTGCATTTTTGGTCTTGTTCAAACGAGTTTGGAAGCCTCTCTGTGTTGGGCACATTTCCTATTTCCAGTCCTTTGGCACTGTCCTCTCTTCCGAGGCTGAACTAGGTCTGCAGTGGGCAAATCTCCAGTGTAAAGACAGAAAAAAAGAGCATTCCAATTTTGTAAGCTGATGCATTGTAAACCCTGGGTTGGTTCTTAATTTCACGGGAGGACGAAGATTTGCTTCATGTCATTTTTCTCACTCAGTTCTTACTTTCCTCATAATGTTTAGGAAATCCAGTTGAGCTGTGTGCCTGATAAATGGTCTGAAATAACTCATCAATAGTAACACACATCTGCGGGCTTCCCTGGTGGCGCCGAGGCAGGGGACACGGGTTCGTGCCCTGGTCCGGGAAGACCCCACATGCTGCGGAGCGGCTAGGCCCGTGAGCCATGGCCGCTGAGCCTGCGCGTCTGGAGCCTGTGCTCCGCAACGGGAGAGGCCACCGCAGTGAGAAGCCCGCATACTGAAAAAACAAAAACAAACAAACAAAAATAATAATAACACATATCTGCATTGGCACTTGACAGAGACCCACACATGCCAGACTGAAAGGGACTCTAAAGGTGATCAAAGGAAAATCCATCTTTGTATTCCACATCTGTTCTTCCCGTTCTAACCCTGACCGTTTTTAAAGGAAACGTCACAAAACTGCCTTTAAGGAATTTACCCAAGAGACAAGATTCAGACCTCAAATTTCCAAAGCAACTTAGGCTATTGGCATAATGGGTGGTAGTGTTGGAAAGCTGTTGAAGTAAAAATAACTTTTTCTTTTTCCAAGTCAGCCTCACCCATATTGGCACGTATACATTCATTTGAGTCAGTTTCTTCAGAATACTGCCTCTGAGTCTGTCTAACACAAAGTGATGAAGGTGCAAATTTGTATAAACAAAAATCTTAACTTCAAAGAAGGTATAACCTAATAGAAGATAGACAAATACAGAAAAAAATATTATGAAGGGACAATTATGTATTTTAGATATATTCAATGTGTAGAGGGAAAGGAGATTCTAAGATATCAGGAGTCAAGAAAAATTTGTAGACCAGATATTGAGTTTAAGACTTAAATTATAAGTGATAGTTTTATGGATGGACAAGAAGGGGTCAGGATTCTGTGCAAAGAACAACCCAAGTGTGCACAGGCCTGGAGATAAGAGTGAGCAAAGGCATTTTCTAAGAACTGGTAAACAAAGTGTTTAGGGTCATATAGGACTTGAGGTCACGGGGAGGGGGCAGGGTAAGCTGGGACGAAGTGAGAGAGTGGCGTGGACATATATACATTACCAAACATAAAATAGATAGCTAGTGGGAAGCAGCCGAATAGCACAGGGAGATCAGCTTTGTGCTTTGTGACCACCTAGAGGGGTGGGATAGGGAGTGTGGGAGGGAGACGTAAGAGGGAGGAGATATGGGGATATATGTATATGTATAACTGATTCACTTTGTGATACAGCAGAAACTAACACACCATTGTAAAGCAATTATACCCCAATAAAGAAATTAAAAAGAAAAAAAGACTGGTGAGAGAGGGGGCAGGAAGTCAGGTCAAAAAAGGTCTTGTAAGCCAAGTGAAGGAGTTTAGATAATATTCTGTAGTGATGAGGAACCATTACGAATGTTGACAATGGTAGTGATGTGATCAGATTCATGAATTAGATAAATCCCATGACAGTATGGAGCGCAGACTCCCATGACAGTATGACTGTCTGATGGGAAGGATGGACACGTAGAAGAAAAACAGCTATTTTGTAAAGCTGTATAAATTGTTCAGATGAGATATGATGAGGGCCTGAAATGAGGCAGCAGAGTTGGTGATGGAGAGGCAAGAAGGATTCTAGCTGTATTTAGGTAGAAGAATTCAAAGAACTTGCTGATGAACTGAATATGAAGGGTAAGGAAAAAAGAAAGACTCCAGGGTAATTTCTTGGCTTGTGGTTTGAGGTATTATTAGATTCTCATTCAAAGAAGCAGAGGATGTAAATGAGAGAATGGCTTCATTCAGGATAACAGGTTCTGTTTTCACCACGTTGATTTTGAGGCATCAGCAAGATAAGTAAGAAAATTAATTGATTAGCTATTAGATTCTGGAGTTAAGAAGTGAACTTTTGTCAAGAGCTGCAGGTTTTGAAGTCACAAACTTAGATTAGTTTAAGCCATGGGCATGGATGAGATTGTCCAGTTTCTGGGAGACCACAAATACTAGGCTAAAAATAGGGACCATTTCTTTTATGCACATGATTCCCGGTAAAAGTATTTTTCTTTTGGGAATGACAGAATAAGATGGTAGTGGTAGATTGGGCTAAGATTTTGAAATAATTTTGCCAGTAGTATATCTGATGAATATTGGAGGTCCTCTGAAGCACATTATTTTTCTTAACAAATGAAAATTTGGTGAAACAGGTTGAGGTGCCTTAAGATTAGTCTGTGACTCCTCAAGGGAGTCCAAGTAGAGTTGTACTTTGTACCTTGTAGAGGCTCAATCAAGATTTGTATTATTACTTTCCTTGAGAAGAGGATAGCACTTAACAACTGTAAGAAATTCTGCACAATAGAGGTCTCAGAGGGCTACTCTGAAGACTACCTAGCACCTGATTAATTAATACAAGAGAACAACATAACGGAATTTTCACCTCACAGAATCTGCTCAATTCTTCATTTCCCCTGTATCAGAAAACTGTCATTATAAATCAGTCTGAGAGTTGAACTATTCACTCTTTTCATTACTGTATTTTGTATTTGCGACAAATAGCTGTCATTGAAAGATGTGGCTTGGTTAAAAAAATGAATTCTTTTGACTGGAAGGCAAGGCCATATAACTAGGAATTTTTAAAAGTTAGAAAACCTTCTTGTTGTTTTTGCTTTTGTGATGACTCATTCAAATTGCTGCAGGATTTCATTGCTATACTCATCAGGCTAGATGGAGGGAAGGAAACGTGAGAAATCAAGTCCTGCCTCTAAAAACGAATCCCTCTACCGGGAGCCTTCACTGGCATCGCTAGTGTTGTTCTCCTAGTGATCCAGGTTTAAAAATCTTTCTTTTAAAAGATTACTTGATTTCTGAGTATGGACATAGTTTATTTTTTTGTAAAAATTTGGGCTACATATAAAAGAATAAAGAATAAAATAAAAATCACCTGTGCTTTATGGGGTAATTGTTAAGAGACCAAATAAGGTAAAAGTAGAGATCAGCATTGGCTTGGAGTATTGTTTTTCTCCTTTCGTGCACAGCCAAATACTACTCATCCTTCTGTCGTAGCTTAAATACTTCTTCCTTTCTCTCCTTACCAGCCTTGGCCCCATTTGCTAACATTAGTGTGTTCCAGTAGAGCTTGTATACTCAACAGGGAAGATGGAAGAAAGGTGGGGGGCAACCCCAGGCAAGCTGTGGAAGGTTCAAAATGTCCAATGAACAGCAGGCAGAGATTTGAAATAGGTTGGGCACATTGGTTTGTAGCTCAGTGGTGAGACCAGGCCTGGAAATAAACTAGCGATCTGCATAAATCACCAAGTGAGAGAATGTAGACAGAGAAGAGGACTGCAGGGCTGAGCAACATTTAAAAGTTGAGTAGAGGCTAAGCCTGCATAGAGGATTGAAAAGAGGTGGCTGGTGATGTCAGTCAGTCCAAGAAGGAAGACGCACCAATTCTGTTGGGTCTGTAGAGAAGTCAAGAGAGATGGTAACAGAGGGATTTCCTCATCTGAGATACTCTCTTCCTCCTCCTTGCGTGGCTCTTAACTCAGCCCTTTGATTCAGATGAATACCACTCCCTTGAGCAAATCTTCTACTGTCACTCTTTGGGGAAGTTTCTTCCAACCCACTCAACTTTCTCCAAGATAGCTCTTGCAATTTTGCTATTACTAGGCTAAACATGTGTCTCCTTTATTGGATTGTAAGCTCTTGGAGGGTAGGAACATATCTTTTTTGTTTACCATCATGTTTCCAGGACTCAGCTCTGCAATACCATAATAGTAGCTATGAAGAAATCTTTATTGAATGAGTGAATAAATAATGAACTAGACCTTTCACATTTTTCTTCCTTTCCCCCAAGTCAGGAGAGTGTATACAACTGCCTTCCCTCTTCCACAATTAATATTTTGCTGTTATTTTAAAGAATTAATGCCTAGCATGATTTGTATCTCCCTCCTTCCTTGACTTCCTTTCTAGTCACGTCTCTCAGGCAGTGTACTCGGACTAGTTCTGGGTGTATCTTGAAGAAAGCCTTGATTTTTAGCTTATAGAATAATGTCTAGGGGCTTCCCTGGTGGCGCAGTGGTTAAGAATCCGCCTGCCAGTGCAGGGGACATGGGTCCGAGCCATGGTCGGGGAAGACCCCCACGAGCCGCAGAGCAACTAAGCCCATGCACCACAACTACTGAGCCCACATAAAACAACTACTGAAGCCCGCGTGCCTAAAGCCCGTGTTCCACAGCAAGAGAAGCTACCTCAATTAGAAGTCCGCGCACTGCATCGAAGAGTAGCCCCCACTCGCTGCAATCAGAGAAAGCCCGCACACAGCAGTGAAGACCCAACGCAGCCAAAAATAAAAATAAATAAAATAAATACATTTATTTAAAAAAATATGTTAAGAGCACTGAAAAAAAAGAATACTTTCTAGGGCATATCTATATTCTGTGTTTCTATATATATTTTTTAAATTTTGGAGTATAGTTGATTTACAGTGTTCTCTTATCTTGTACAGCAAAGCGAATCAGTTATACATGTACATATCCACTCTTTCTTAGATTCTTTTCCAATTTAGGTTATTAGAGTATTGAGAAGAGTTCCCTGTGCTATATAGTAGGTCCTTATTAGTTAGCTATTTTATATATAGTAGTGTGTATGTGTCAATCCCAATCTCCCTATTTATCCCTCCCTGCCCCCACTTTCCCTCCTGGTAACCATAAGTTTGTTTTCTACATCTGTGACTCTATTTCTGTTTTGTAAATAAGTTCATTTGCACCATATTTTTTAGATTCCACATATAAGTGATATCATATAATATGTGCCTTTCTCTGTCTTACTTCACTCAATATGACAATCTCTAGGTCCATTCATCTTGCTACAAATGACATTATTTCATTCTTTTTTATGGTTAAGTAATATTCCATTGTATATATGTACCAGATCTTCTTTATCCATTCCTCTGTTGATGGACACTTAGGTTGCTTCCATGTCTAGGCTATTGTAAATAGTGCTGCAATGAACATTGCGGTGCATGTATCTTTTCAAATTATGGTTTTCTCTGGATATATGCCCAGGAGTGGGGTTGCTGGGTCATATGATAGTTGTATTATTAGGTTTTTAAGGAACCTCCATACTGTTCTCCATCATGGCTGTATCAATTTACATTCCCGCCAACAGTGCAAGAGGGTTCCCCTTTCTCCACACCCTCTCCAGCATTTGTTGTTTGTAGATTTTTTTGATGATGGCCATTCTGACTGGTGTGAGGTGATACCTCATTGTAGTTTTGATTTGCATTTCTCTAATGATTAGTGATGTTGAACATCTTTTCATGTGCTTTTTGGCAATCTGTATATCTTCTTTGGAGAAATGTCTATTTAGGTCTTCTGCCCATTTTTTGATTGGGTTGTTTGTGTTTTAATATTGAGTTGCATGAGCTGTTTGTATATTTTGGAGATTAATCCCCTGTTCACTTTGTTTGCAAATATTTTCTCCCATTCTGTGGGTTGTTTTTTCATTTTGTTTATGGTTTCCTTTGCTGTGCAAAAGCTTTTAAGTTTAATTATGTCCCATTTATTTTTTTTTTTAATTTTCATTACTCCAGGAGGTGGATCAAAAAAATCTTGCTGCGATTTATGTCAGAGAGTGTTCTGCCTATGTTTTCCTCTAAGAGTTTTCATCTAAGAGTGTGAGATGATATCTCATTGTAGTTTTTTTTTGTTTTTTGTTTTGCGGTACGCGGGCCTCTCACTGCTGTGGCCTCTCCTGTTGTGGAGCACAGGCTCCGGACACGCAGGCTCAGCAGCCAAGTATACTCTTGCCTCCTTTATCAAAGATAAGGCGACCATATGTGCATGGGTTTATCTCTGGGCTTTCTATCCTGTTCCATTGATCTATGTTTCTGTTTTTATGCCAGTACCATACTGTCTTGATTACTGTAGCTTTGTAGTATAGTGTGATTATATGGTTTTTATTTTTCAGTTTGTTAATGTGATGTATCACATTGATTAAGTTGCATATATTGAAGAAACCTTGCATCTCTGGGATACATCCCACTTGATCATGGTGCATGATCCTTTTATTGCATTGTTGGATAAGGTTTACTAGTATGGTCTTCTGTTACTTTTCTCTATTTTTGTAGGCTCAAAGTGGTAGAATGGAAAGAAGTTTGGAATAGGAGCTAAGAAACACATGATTTAGCTTCACCTCGGCCAATAACCAGCTGTCTCAGTGGAAGTGAGTCAAAGCTCTGGGGCTGCTTGTTTCCTTATCTGTGAAAAGCTGTATAAATGTCTTCTTGGGCTTCCCTGGTGGCGCAGTGGTTGAGAGTCTGCCTGCCAATGCAGGGGACACGGGTTCGTGCCCCAGTCCGGGAAGATCCCACATGCCGTGGAGTGGCTGGGCCCACGATCCATGGCCGCTGAGCCTCTGCATCCGGAGCCTGTGCTCCACAAAGGGAGAGGCCACAACAGTGAGAGGCCCACATACTGCAAAAAAAAAAAAATGTCTTCTCACTCTATTAAAAGGTCTGTATATTTTTGTTTTTCTCGTTTATGTCTCAGCATCTGTTGAGTATTCTCTACTGTAAAATGTGCTGAACATTTAAAAAATTCTTCAGTTAATATATTCAAGAAGTAGAATTTACAGTTTGCTTGGCTTTATAAACTTAAAAAAAAAACTGGAAATTATCTTCAGGGTTGGTGATTCCCACACCCTGATGCAATGTACACGTTTTCTTATGATCATTTTAATATGTGGTTGAATTCAGTTTGCTAGTGTTTTGTTGAGGAGTTTTGTGTCTGTGTTCATCAGGGATTGTGACCTGCAGTTTTATTTACTTGTAAAGTCTTTTTCTGGCTTTGGTATCAAGGTAATGGTGACCTTGTAAAATGAGTTTGGAAGTATTCTCTTTTCTTCAACTTTTGAACATATTTGAGAAGGAATGGCATTAATTCTTTAAGCGTTTAGAAGAATTCACCAGTGAAACCATCTGGTCCTAGACTTTGCTTTGTTGGGAGACGTTTGATTACTGATTCAAACTCCTTGTTTGTTTGGTATCTCTGGGCTTTCTGTTAAGGTTTTCTATTTCTTCATGATTCAGTCTTAGTGTGTTGTATGTTTCTAAGAGTTTATCCATTTATTTAGAAGTTCTCCCTCCACCCCAAGACAGCCTCCCCATCTCCACTGGGGGGAAAATGGTGTTTACTCTGTGGAAATGCTACACACTATGTTATTGGGAACAGCAGATACAGTTGGGAGTGCATGGTGAAAGTGAGGCACCATATGAAAACAAGGGGATTAAATGAAAACCATACTGAAAGGTGAGATACCCTGTCCCCACACCCAGGCCTCGCTGGACTCTCTGAACACTAGCAGCCAAGCTTCTGACCTCAGGACAAAAGACGGAGATGTATCTTTGGAGAAACCGACCAAACTGAGAGCAAAGGTGCTAATCCTTGGGAGTTGCAGGAACTACATCCAACAAAACTGCTGGATCCAGAGCTCCTCATTCATAATGTGGCTTGCCAATTCACCAATTCTTTCATCCAATCAGCTTTTTAACATCTCGCTCTTAAATGAGAGGCTGCCACCAATCTCCTGGGAGAGGAGAGGGATTGGAGGTTGAATCAATCACAAATGGCCAATGATTTAATCAATCATGACCATGTAATGAAGCTCCCATTAAAAACCCAAGAGGACAGGCTTTGGAGAGCTTCCAGGTTGGTGAACATGCAGAGACTAGGGGGAGTGGCGCACTAGGAGAGAGCATGGAAGCTCTGCACCCTTCCCCTATGTAACTCTTCCATCTGGCTGTTCCTGAGTTATATTCTTTTATGGTAAACCAGTGATCTAGTAAGTAAAATGTTTCTCTGAGTTCTGTAAGCCATTCTAGCAAATTTATCGAACTTCTGATTCATAGCCAGTCACTCAGAAGTAGGGGTGACAACCTGAACTTGTGATTCGTGTCTGAGTTTAAGGAGGGTGTCATTGGAACCCTGTTATTAACCCTGTAGCAGGTTAATCAGAAGAAGCAAAGGTAATAACCTGAAGCTTTTTCTGTTATTTATCAAGTTGAGGTGTCCCCTCCTATTCCTGGATCTCTGAGAGTTTTTATCATGACCAGGTGTTGAATTTTATCAAATACCTTTTCTGTATCAATGTGATCATGTGATTTTTTGTTTTTAGTCTGTTAATATGGTGGATTATATTGATTGATTTTCAAATAAATATTGAATGAGACTTGCTTCCCTATTCTAAACCCCATTTGATCATTTTTTATATATTACTGAACTCTATTTGATAATATCTTGTAACAAATTGTGCATCTATCTCCATGTAGGATATTACTCTGTGGTTTTCTTTTTCTGTTCTTTGTCTTGTTTAATGCCAGGGGAATGACTATTTCATGGAAAAAGTTAGAAAGTATCCCCTTTTCTCTAATATTCTGGAAGAATTTCATAGAATCAGAGTTAATTCCTCTTTAAACATTTGGTCAAATTCTTCAGCAAAACCATCTGGCTCTAGAGATTTCTTTTTTGGAGGAAGTTTCAAATTACAAATTCAGATGATCTGTGTAATATATTTTTAGTGTTATATATTTCATATGAATTTCATAGTTGTAAACAGTTTATACTTTTTGAGAAATTGGTACATTTCATCTAATTGTCAAATTTATCTGTGTGGAGTTATTCATGGTATTCCCTTATTATCCTTTTGATGTCTATAGGGTCTGTAGTGATATAGCCTGTTTCATTCCTGAGACTAGTAGTTTGTTTCTTTACTCTTTTTTTCTTTGCCAGTATTACTAGAGGCTGATTGATTTTGTTCTTCTTTTCAAAGAACCACCTTCCCCTCCATCCCATTAATTTTCTCTGTTTTTCTATTTCCGTTTGTATTTATTTCCATTCTTCTCTTTATTTCATTCCTTTTTCTTGTGTTGGGTTTATTCTCTTCTTTTTTTTCTAATTTCTTGAGTTAGGAGCTTAGAATATTGATTTGAGACTTTTAATTTTTTTCTAATATAAGCATTTATTGCCATAATT
Source organism: Neophocaena asiaeorientalis asiaeorientalis (assembly GCF_003031525.2). Classification (NCBI taxonomy): domain Eukaryota; kingdom Metazoa; phylum Chordata; class Mammalia; order Artiodactyla; family Phocoenidae; genus Neophocaena; species Neophocaena asiaeorientalis. The sequence continues at coordinate 3,380,693 of NW_020172664.1, forward strand.
TTCTGTCTGAGTATTGTTTTAGCTGTGTCCCACAAATTTTGATATGTTTTATTCTCATTTTCATTGCATGTTTATACAGATATCTTAAGACTTCCTCTTTGACCCATTATTTAGAAGTGTTGTTTTATTTCCAAATGCTTGAATAATCGGAGATTTTCTGGTTATCTTTCAGTTATTGCATTTTACTTTGATTCCACTAGTGGGCAGAACACACTCAGTATGATTTTAATTCTTTTAAATTTGTTGTGGTTTGTTTTATGGCTCAGGATATGGTTTATCTTGGAATACATTCCCTGAGCACTTGAATAGAAAGTTCGACATACCTTGTTTAAGCACACTTCACTTTATTGCCCATTCCAGATATTGCATTTTCTACAAATGAAAGGTTTGTGGAAATCCTGCATTGCGCAAACCTTTTGGCACATTCCAATAGCATTTGCTCACTTTGTGTCTCTGTGTCACATTTTAGTAATTCTCGCAATGTTTCATACTTTTCGTTACTGTATTTGTTAAGGTGATCTGAGATCAGTGATCTTTGATGTTACCAGTACAACTCACTGAAAGCTATGGTGATGGCTAGCATTTTTTAGCAATAAAATATTTTTAAATGAAGGTATGTACATTGTTTTTTTAAACATAATGCTATTGCACACTTAATAGAGCGCAAGATAGAGTAAACATAATTTTTATATGCACTGGGAAACAAAAATTATGTGTGACTTTATTGCAATATTCTTTTTTTTTTTTTTTTTTGCAATGGTCTGAAATCGAACTCATAATATCTCCAAGGTGTGCCTATATGATCTGCTGTTGTTGCGTGGAGCATTCTATAAGTGTTGATTAGCTCCTACAGTTTGATGATGTTATTGAGTTTTTTCTATACCTCTGATGATTTTCTGTCTAGTTTTTTCATCACTAGTTGAGAGAAGGATGTTGGGGTCTCCAGCTGTATCTGTGGATTTCTCTCTTTTTTCTTTTCTATCATTTTTTACTTTACATGTTTTGAATATCTCTTATTTGGTGCATACAAATTTAGGATTACTGTGTCTTCTTAGTGAATTTATCCTTTCATCATTATATAATATCCCTCTCTGTCCTTGGTAAATTTCTTTCCCTTTGTCTAATATTAATATAACTATCCCTGCTTTTTTTTAAACTAATATTTGCAAGGTATATCTTTCCATCTTTTAACATTTCAGCCTCTCTATATTTTTATATTTAAGGTGAGTTTCTTATAGAAAGTATATAGTTAGGCCATGTTTTCTCTTGTAGTTGTAGTTGTTCTTTTTAACCAACTGCCAATCTTTGTGTTTTAATTGGTATATTTAGACCATTACTTTTAATGTAATTAGTGATGTTTTAGAAATGCCATTTTTTGGTAGGCTCTCTCCTTTTTATATGTCTCTTTCTCTTCTTCACTGTTGTTTATTTGACCATTTTTAGATTCCCATTTGGTTTATTTGAAGTGTTTTTGAGTGTATCTCTCTTTGTGTAGCTTTTTTAGTAGTTGATCTAGGTATTAAGTTACACACACATAACTTACCACAGTCTACTGGTGTTAACATTTTACCTGTTTGAATGATGTGTGAAAATCTCCCCCCCTTTACATCCATTTACCCTTCACAGTTGTAAAATAATTGTCTTAAATAATTCTTACATGTACATTGAGAACCACTTGCTAGTGATATTAATTCTGCTTCAACCAACAAACATAATTTAGGAAACTCAAGAGAAGAAAGTCTATTATTATTTTCCTATATTTTTGTTCTATTCATTGTTCTTTCCTCCTTCCTGATGTTCTGCAATTCCTTATTTTATTATTTCTTTCTGTTTAGAGAATTTTCTTAGCCATTCTTTTTAGGGTACATCTGCTGGTGACAAATTCTCTTATTTTCCCTTCATCTGAGAATATCTTGATTTTCCCCTTCATTTATGAAGGATATTTTCACTGGTTATAGAAGTCTGGATTGACAGTTCTTTTCTTTCAGCACTTGTATAATCCTGTGCTACTTCTGGCCTCCACAGTTTCTGATGAGAGATCTACTGTTTTTTTCTGTAGTGTTTGACTGGGTTAGAACACTTACTGGCTAAAAATTTTATATCTTGGTAAGCTGTTCCTTTCCTGGCCCTTTGACTAGAAAGGACCAGGACTCTTATTTCCTTGGGGCTTTTCTTGTATCTTCCCAGTGCCATTTCCTGGTTACTGGCTTCTCTAGCATCTGGTTTGGGATATGTGAGTCAAAAAGAAAACCCCAGGCAACTCAAAACTATGTCACTCCTTAAGCCCCTAGCCAGATTGCCTTCTTCACTTTACCATTCAGAGTCTTCTTACATTTGTTTTACATATAAGGTCAATCATTTTTAGCTGTACTTAGTTGGAGGACTAGGAAAAAATGTCTACTCCACCTTTAAGGAAGCAGAAGTGGGGAACGAAGCTGAGGACATTCAGAGCCAGCTTTCATTGGAATCGAGTCAGGTTAAACAAAAAAAGGGAAAAGGGCCAAGAAAATTCATAGGACTGGAGCTGTGAGGACTAATTCTTATTTTTCGCTGACTATTGGTTTGTGGTTTAGCCTAATTTAAAAGCCCAGGCCCAAATCCTGTATGACCTTAAATGGCTTCCTGGCAAAATCTTCAAATTTCTTTGAATGGAACTGTTTAATTTTGTGTGCATACATGTGTGTGCATGTGTGCTCAACATTCAGGCACAAGCATGTTCACATGCACACGTGTGTGTCAGGGAGTGCAGTGGTAGTAATGGAGATACAAGACTGGGTGAAAAAATAACATCGAAGTAACTTTACTTCAACCTGCTTTTTTTCAGGAGGATTCTAAAAACATTGAAGATTTTTAAGTGCCTGTTGCTTATTTGCATTTAGAAAAGAAGGTCATATCATTTAAGAAAATTATAGCCTTAAATAAAGGATTTGTTTAATTATGAGGTGTGATATAAGGGTCAAATAGATCAAAATATCTTAAGTGGATCACAGTCTATCTTTGCATCACGATTAGTTGCATAAAATATGCAGAAATATAATGGCCAGTCTTCAAAATCATGACCTCCAAAGTGATGAAAACCAGAAAAAGAAGCAATTAAGTCAGAAAACAAAGATTTAATACTTATACAGAAATTGTTAGTGATTACTTAGGTTGAAGTCATTCTAGTGCCAATTCATTTAACAATGGTTGAAAAATTAAGCAATTTATAGTCTATAGCAAAAGTCCAGGAAAAATCTGGTCAGCTTGACTGATTGAAGCATAACTGAAATTTCTAATTTAGAATTTTAGAGATGCAGAGACTTCAGTGGTTACCAATATAAGAATTATTGGTTCTACTTCTCAGCCACCTCACTATTAATTTGACTTTTGAACTGAAGGGAGCTGTGCTTGTCTGTAAAACAAATCATCCCGTTGTTAAACAATTCAAAAAATTACAAAGTAAACATTCCCCCTAATATCTTCACATCTGTAAATTTGGCCACTGGAGAGGAAGTGACATCGTAGTGGCCAGGACAGTGGATCTGCAGTCACAAGTTCAAGTCGACATTCTGGCTCTTCCATTCACCAGCTTTGCTCCCTCGTAACACTTAATCACTTTTTGGCGGTTTCCTCCTGTATGAAATTGGAACAAAATATCATTTCTAGCCTATGGGGCTGTTACGAGATTTCAAGAAACATCGTGAAAGTGCCTTGGAAATCAGCAAATGTTAAATACATAGAAAGCATTATTGCTCATTCTAATAGACTTACATAAAATAAGTCTTCAAGCTCATCCACATTCACAATGTGACTTAATTTTAGTAAGTCAATGATCATAAGATTATACGCTAAAGGCTCATAAATCACCTACTACATAAGCAATTTCAGGATTCTGCTATGAATATTAGAAGCTTATAAAATCTGTAATTTACAGCATTTTGCCTTTTTTTTTCCTCTTTCAAGTATTATTTGCCAGTCTCTACCTATCTGGCAATGCCCCCATTCTCTCAAATTCAAGGGTACAAACTTTGAATTATAAAATGAATAAATTCTGGGAATCTAATGTCCAGCATGGTGATTATAGTTAACAATACTCTATTATACACCCGATTTGCTAAGACAATAGATCTTAAGTGTTCTTATTAACATACACACACACACACACACACAAACACACATACACACACAAATGTAAGGTGATAGATGTGTTAATTAGCTTGATTATGGTAATTATTTCATTGTGTATACTTATATAAAATCATCATCCTAAACATAGACAATTTTTATTTATCAATTATACCTCAGTAAAGGTGGGGGGAAAACAGTGGATCTACCATCACGTCAACTATCTGAGGGATATGCCATTTTCAAAGGAATCAGAGCTTCTTCTAATATTTTATGTTTGGTATTTCTGAGTCTTTTTGAAGCCAAAGTTAAATTAAGTGGGAAAGTACAAGATAGGACCCAAACCCTCAAAATAACTTCAAATCTTTCTTTTGGTCTGAAAATTATTGATCTAAATTGAGGCAGAAATAAACTAGGGATTATGCTTCTTTACCTTCTCTATGACTTCTGGAAAGTTCTTGGCACTGAGAGACCATGGGTTAAAGGGAATATTTAAAAAATAAAGTTCACATAGTGTTTGCCTGAACTGAAATATCTAGTCCGATATCACTCAACTGAATTATTTAGTCTGATAGAGAAATGACTAGTGTCTCCCAGGGTCCAGGGCCCAGTGATGGTATCTAACTAGCTGTGATAGTCCAGATGTGTGGCTGCTTCTGTGACTCAAGTGCCTTGCTCCTGCCTGGTTTTAATTCAGATTGTCTCTGCAAGGCAGGGAGAAATGAACAGAGTTGGCCTAACATGGAGGTAGACCAGGCAGCCTATCACATAGGGTATGATAATGTAAATGAGTTTGAAGGGCAACATCCATGGCTGTACATCCATGAATGCAATGTTTACAAATATATGATCTCTTTAAATCTTGTGAAGAAGCTATTACAGTTATAGTATTTAATATATTGACAAAGTAACTGAGACCCTTAGGAGTTAAGAAAAGTGAGCAAGAAAGTGGCAGATATGGGTCTCAAACTCAGGTCTTATGATCTCCAACTCATCTGACACCACTGATCCCTTAAACACATATTGCTCTGTGTTGTAGCTCACATTGTTGTTAGTTTTTAAAACTCTGGTATTAATTAGTTGTTCTTATTTATAGTCTCCCAAAGTTGGGTATAAGAGCCAGGCTTGCTATTTCTTTATTTTTCCCCAAGCACTTAACATGTACCCTTATAACAAAGTGTTTGTGAAAAAATTTCTACTGAGTCATAGTTAGTGTATTATCTCATTAGCATCAGTTGGTATTTAGCAGACATCAGGATGTACACATTTTGACAGGTAAGAGAGGTATAAATCCTGAGCAAAGGACATAGACAGAAATAATATGAAATTCTGGGAATTATGAAGTTAAATTCATAAGGGGAGCTGAGGTTGGGCTCCTGGAGGAACTGCTGAAGAAGGAAAAACAGCTGAATGATAAGAGTGTATCTGAGGTGGAAGTGATACAGTACAGTATTTTACCATCTGGCCAATAGACCGTAGGTATAAAGAAGAACTTAAGGAGAATTAAAGGACAAAGTCCTTTTGAGGATTTTGTCTTTTATTCTGATCTTGTTACTTTTTCCTCATGAGCACTCTTTTCTGCCAAATCTTTGAGTTAGGGGATGTCGCTACAGATTCTTCTCCATCCTCTTCCCAGCCTCCTTTCTTCCACGTCTTTCCAGAATGAAAATGATCATAATGTTTAATGTGTATCTAATTATAAAAGGAATGTATATTCACAAATCACAGAAAATATGACCAAATTGAAAAAGAGGAGAAGAAAATCTCTAAAAGGAGTTTCAAGAAATAACCACCATTCAGGGACTTTTCTGGTGGCGCAGTGGTTAAGAATCTGCCTGCCAATGCAGAGGACATGGGTTCGAATCCTGGTCCTTATGCTGTGGGGCAACTAAGCCCGTGCATCACAATGAATGAACCTGTGCTCTAGAGCCCACAAGCCACAACTACTGAAGCCCACACACCTAGAGCCCGTGCTCCACAATGAGAAGCTGGCGCACAGCAATGAAGACCCAACTCAGCCAAAAATAAATAAAGTTATTAAAAAAAGAAAAAGAAATAACCATCATTCAGATTATATGGCTCTTCAGACTTTCTATATGAATAAACACACAGTAGAATTCAATACTATTTTATCAACCTCTGTTTTAACTTAGCATCACTTCTAACAGTTGCAGAAGATGCCGTTGCAAGGTGTGGTCCATATTTAAAACCGATTTCCTGTTATTGGGCATTCAGGTTGTTGTAATGAACATCTCTATAAACCATCTTTGTCAGTTCTCATGATTATTTTCAATAGATAAAGTCATAGAAATGGAATTTCTGGGTCAAAAGAACTGCAAAATTTGAAGACTTTTCAAAAATACTTTTAATATTTCCTTGAGAAGTCTTCTACCAGGAATGTCCTTGTACTCTCTCCAATACAGGTCACTATCAAACTTTTTAATCTTTACAAGTATAAGAGTTTTAAAAAGATTCAATTTGTTGTTTTATTGAAGTATAGTTGATTTACAATGTTGTATTAATTTCTGCTGTACAGCAAAGCGACTTAGTTATACACTGTTTTTTATATTTTCCATTATTGTTTATCTCAGGTTACTGAACAGAGTTCCCTGTGCTATACAGTAGGACCTTATTGTTTATCCATTCTATATGTAATAGTTTGCATCTACTAAACCCAAACTCCCAGTCCATCCCTCCCCCACCCACTTCCCCTTGGCAACCAGGTGCCTGTTCTCTGTGAGTCTTTTCATAGATAGTTCATTTGTGTCACATTTTAGATTCCACATATAAGTGATATCATCTGGGGTTTTTCTGAGTTCACCTAGTATGATAATCTTGAGTTGTATCCTCAATTTGTATTTAATTACTAGTAAAGTTGATCATTTTGAAAATAGAAATGGGACATATTTTATATTATTTCTTAATTTTGTAAATTTTCTATTTGTGTTCTTGCTGTAGTAATTATATTTGTTCCTGATTTGTAAATATATTTTATATATATTTATGGCTGGGTAATGTTCTGAGATATAAATTTTATTTTTCTTCCTGCATTCTCTTGTCACCCCCTGGAATTTTCTCTTCCCCTCATTTATGACTTTGTGCTTTACTGCCTTAGGGGAGATATGAATTGTAGGAAACAGAAGTAGCTTGAAAGAAATTCTGGTTTCCCTTCCATCTCCCTCCACCTCAAATCCTTAGACTCATTGAAGAGCACAAGATTTGAGGAAACTGGTGTAAGGGCCAAGAGAAGTGGGAAGGGGAGAGAGTTTTCTCCTAGACCAAAAAAGTGATTCTTCTGTCTGGGGGAATTAGCAATATTTGATCTGACAACCAAATGTTTATATCCATATTCATGAGAGACTGTAACTAATCTGGGTAGTTTACAGGAAGCAGCTCTTTTATAGCTATCTCCGACATAGACACATCTCTGAGACTCATTACATTGTTTGCAGCCACTGTAGGTATTTAACTCTGTCACCATGAAGTTGACAGGTGATTGCTGGGAAATAGGATAGTGTCGTGAAAGGTCACTCTCAGGACATCAGAAAAGTCATCTAAGATGTGCTTCTGTCTGCCGCTGATTGACCTTGGATAGTCATGGAACTTCTTAAAACTTCCCTTCTTATTATATGAGAGACATAACCAGTAATACCAACAGGAGAAAATCAGAGTCCTTGGAATCTGTCATGTCACTTATCAGACATTGATTCAGTGCCTGCTGTGTGCCAAGCACTGTTGTATGCACAGAAGCTACCAGAAAGAAAGAAACAACTTCTCTGCCTTCAGGGAATATGGACACATATACACAGAGAATTCTAATACCTCATAAAAACCTATAATTTAATATTCTATATTTTATAGTTTTTATATAAAATGTTTATTGTAATTTTACAGCAGTATTATTCAGTGCTCCAATTGAGTGAACAAAAATCACAGTAGAGCAAGTAAAACAATAGCTAATTGTTCATAAATTATAAAAAAAATTTTCTCTAAAACATAAATGGTTTAGTACTACTGGATTTTTGGAAAAATAATTTTTCAGCGCTTGATGATCTAAATGGTAGGCAAAGTTTATGCTCAGGGAACAGTAAAACAATTGTAACCTCAAAATGAATGAGCAGAAGTATTTGTTCATAATTGAATATTAGGTATCTCCAAAGAAAGGGAAAATAATCATGAAGGGTAAAATGAGTATTTTATTGGGCTTCATCTCATTTCATCTTATAATTTAGAATCTTTTTTACCTTTGAAGGAAAAATGGTAGGAGCACCAAAGGGCTTCACCCAGTCATGCTGCCTGCAGTACCCTGATTTAGTGGCAGTCTATTGCAAGACTTGTTCCTCTGATATATGGATCACTCCGTGGACTCTCCTTGCAATTAATGGACATTTTATTCAAGCATTCCCGCTACAAGGTTAGCAGATGTGGGCAAAGGAGAGGAAAGCAAAAAAGCCTGATTTTGGAACTTGCTGGCAAGGGTTTTGTGGCAGGGGGCTATTCAAATGATGCCTTTCCTTGGCTTCTCTGCTATATTCATGTACACAGTTAAGAATTGGCCTTATATCTAAAATTCATTTGGGAACGTTCATTCCGTTAGGATTACTGTCAATGTCTCCAGACTCCCCACTTCCAAAGTGAGAGACCAAATAACAGGATTTTTCACAAGTCTCATTCTTTAAGAAGGTTTGCTAATGCTCAGTTGGAAAGGTTAAAATCTACAAGCTTGATGACTTAAATGTTTTTGAAAAATCAGTTAAAAAAAGGTACCTCCTGCCAGCCACTGGAACTGTAGATGAGTTGAAATGCTTTCAATTTCTCTTGTTATTCAAAATGAGTCTCTAGTGTTTTTGCACTTTAGCCAAAAGCTTTTAGGCTTAGTAAAAAGCCCTCTGAGTCACAAGATTAAATGTATGTGCATTTTCCCATTGCCTATCTTCAATCCAGATTTTCCGTGTTTAAAAAGAAAATAACAAAAATGCAAGATTGAAGAAGTCCCTGGTCACCTGCAGTCAAAACTGCATTTAACTCAGTTAACATTCTCTAAGCTGAACGCAGGACGGAGTGCTACATTATCCAAGTAGCTTCTTATTTTTAGCATCAGAAGAGATTTGATGGTCTATATTAGTCTGATCACTCTCTTTAGCAAGTTTACCGAACTATAAGAAAATATCTAGGGAAGGTGGGCTTTTTAATGATTGAAACCCATTGTGTTCTATATTGCTTCTTTGTGGGATGGTGCTCAACTCTGTTTTCTTGAGTAGAAAAGGAAGATGCGCAGGCTCAAACCAAGGCGGCGCCTGTGCATGAGTGGGACAAGGCAGTGAGGAGGTCGGTGGCAGGCACAAGCAGTAGGGTTGTACCCAAGGTCATGTGACACCATGCGCATATTACATATCTTGTCTTATTTCATCTTCATAACAGCCTTGAAGATGTGGGCATTACTATTCTTGTTCTACAGACGAATAGACCAAGAATTAGACAAGATCAGCGACTTGCAAAGATCAGGTAGCGAACACCTGGTTATGAATTAGTCTCAGCTTTAGTCTGCTCAAAAGTCTATATGCTCCGTGCTGGTTTTCTACATCTGCCTGGGAGCTCAGAAAAATGGAAATTATCCCTCTTCCTGCTGTGTTCCTCACAAAATGACCATATGATTATTCTGATGGGTTAGTGGAAAGTATACCAGATTTAGGATCAAAGGCACTTGGTCCTAGATCTGGGCCTTGATCCCACTACTGATCAACAATGTGATCCTGGCCAGGTAGAACTTCTCCTTAGTTTAGTTCAGTGCTGGGTTTAGAGAAGGTGAAAGACCAGACATCTTGTTGCCCTAGGAATCTAACAGTGAAGTCTGCTCCTTTCCTTCTGTTTTTATATTAGAATTTGCCTAACTCAAAAGTTGCTTTAGGACCAAACTAGTCTTGTATTCTCTGAGAAAGGACTTTGTATACTACAAAGCACAGTGTTGATCTAAGGATTTTTTTTTAGACTGAAATTTTCATATTATCACCTCTGCTTTAACGCACTGAAGACATTTATTTAAATTAAAATGTTATATGGGAGTGGTAAACATACTGAGCCACTGTATAACATTAACAGTTGAGCATAATTCATGACTAGATTAGCTTTCTGGTGATCTAATTTGGGTTCAAAGAGAATTATTAGGAGATAGTACAGATTTTCATTATTTTTAATACCTTTACATTAAGAAGCGTAAAGCCTTATGAAAAGTTTTAGAAATAAAAAAGTTAGGAGTAAAAGATATACTATTTTATTATCCAAAAATAAATACTGAAAGTTATTTGTATATTTCAGAAGCCTTCTTTTTCTCCCTTGCCTTCTCTCTCTTTGGGAAGTAGCTGTGTATGTGTGTTTTTGTGTGTACACGTACACATGTATGTGTGTTTTTGAGTGTACATATACACATGTATGTGTGTTTGAATATATGATATAGGGGTCATTCAATAAACACAACTTTATGTTCTGCTAATTTCACTTTATGTTACACTGAATTTTTCTATGCTCTGATTGATTTTAGATATTCTTTAATTGCTTCATAAGAGTCCCCTAATTTTAGACATTAGATTGTTTCCAGTTATTTACAACTCTAAATGATGTTTTAGCAAATATTCTTTAATGTTTGCGATTCCCTAAAATTCTGATTATTTCTTTAGAATAGATTTCTTGGACTAGGTCAAAGAATATAAGCTTTTTAATCCTTTGCATAATGCCTAGTTTCACTCTAGAATGTTTACACTAATTAACATTCTCATCAACAGTTTCTAAAAGTCTCAGTTTTACTTTCTCCTTGCCTACACTGAATATTTTTTTTTTTTTTTTTTTTTTTTTTTTTTTTTTCTTTCTTTTTTTTTTTTTTTGCGGTACGCGGGCCTCTCACCGTTGCGGCCTCTCCCGTTGCGGAGCACAGGCTCCAGACGCACAGGCTCAGCGGCCATGGCTCACGGGCCCAGCCGCTCCGCGGCACGTGGGATCCTCCCAGACCAGGGCACGAACCCGTGTCCCCCGCATCGGCAGGCAGACTCCCAACCACTGCGCCACCAGGGAAGCCCTGAATATTTTTACAAGCCCATTTTTTTAGTAAATTGAAAGGACATAAAATTACATTTCAAGAAATGTGATTAGAACAAACAACATAGGATGAAAGGAAATAATTACAAAAGTGCCCATTATTCATTGAAAGTATGCATACAGGTGATTAATATGGAGAATCACTCTTACACTCCCAACTTTTTGTCATTTCACTGTGATAGCAACTATACAAAAAGTTGGGAGTAAAGTAGCAATTCCCCACATTACATGCTATACAAGCACTGTCTACATTGAACGTCATTGTTCAAAATCATAGCTGAACTGGTAAGTAACAGCTTGCTGTTTGGTTTGATTTGTAGTTCTTCGATTATTAGGGATACAAGCATTTTTTTTCGATACTTATTGTCTCTTTCATTTATTCTTGGAAGACAGGACTTTCAGTCTTTGAGAGAGTGGTCTTTGGAGTCAGGCAGCCTGGTTTGAATCCAGGAACTGACGCTTTCTAGATATTTGACCTGTATCAGGTTATTTGCACTTTTCTATACTTTAGTTTCCTCACCTAAAAAGTGAGGGTGATGTTACTAGTATGTATCTCATAACATGAATTCATGTAAGTAATCAGTGTGTTAACCCAAGTACATATAATAATGGTATATTAATCCTTAACATATGTCAACTTGATTTTATTTGTTTATTTGTTCATTTTGTATCTGGATTCATCGATATCCTTTTGTCTATTTTCTATTACAGCTCTTTTCTCCTATTGATTAACAAAAATGTTAACATTAGCTTTACGGTTTGCTGTCTTCCTTCTTTCTGAGAGTGGGCAGTAAAGTAAGAGATCAGAAGGAAGATGAGACTCAAAACTGGCACAGAAAACACACACACTCTTCTTTTTGTACGAGGGCTGGCTTAGATATCGCCTTTCATCACTAGCCTATAACTAGCGCAGTGGAAAGAGTCTGGGATAGCACAGATCATTGAATCTCTATGCATGATGAATTCAGCCATCCTAAACACATCCAAGGTATCGCAAAGCACCCAAGGTATTGGTGTGTTCTTTTGAAAGACCTCATCTTTTGTGTAGGCAAAAGATGAGACTCTTTTACAATTTAATAAGGTGATAAAACTAGTGCAAGTCAGATTGCAGGACTTAAAGGTTTGGCTTGTTAGTCCACTTTTGAGATTGGGATCTAATATGTCATCAGTCTGTGCAGCTCCCTTATGAAGTGGTTGCTGGGCAACCAGACTGTGATTTGGTAGAAACAGTAGGCACTTCTTTGAATCATGATCTCACTGACCATTTTCACTAACATGTTTACTGTTCATCACAATTCCCTTCCATTTGGTTTTCTGACAATCTAATGTCAGTGTTCTCTGACTAAAAATACTTTCAAGTTTAATGAGATTTCCACTTTTTACTGTTCATTCTCATCAGCAAAACTAATGGGTTGCCAAGACATTTTATGTTTTCTGTCACAGAGGTTATAGCCATAACTTTACGTACACTCTGAACTAGAATTGGAACATCTCGATGATCTAGAGCTGCCAGCTTTCTGGATGGCTATAAGTCCAGAAGGCTATGCATGCCCCTATGGCATTCACTTACGAGTTACGTGTGGTAAATTTTTTTTGTGGTGTTGATTTAGGCAATGGTACCATGAAGTAGGAAAAAATCAGTAATCCTTTGATTAAATTCATCCAAGTAGCCTCATTCGTTCTGTCAGTCACCATTCCACAGATATTATCAAAGTGTCTGCTATGTGACTAGCCCTGTGCTACTGGGCTCTGAGGATTCAATTATGAGTATCATAGAGCCTCTGTCTCCAATTTGCTTGTTGTCAGTGAAAGAGGCAGAGAAGAAGAGAAGCTTTCATCAATCAGAGGGACAAGTACTAAGTGAGCACAAAGGAGGAGGGGCACTTAACCAAGACTTAGGAGGTCGGGGAAGCTCTCTCAGAGTGACAGTATAAAACATGAAGTATGAGTTAACCAGGAGATTAGGAGAAGAGAGCATAAGGGAATAAGATGTTCAGAGACTGAAAGAGACTTCGCAGCAGGACTGGGGATCTGCAAGTGGTTGAGTGTGACTGGAGAATGATTGGCGGGTGAGAAAATTCAGACTAAGAGTGGCTGCATTTGGAGGAGAGGTGTTAGGTCTATTCCCTAAACTGCTGTCTCCTGACTTCAGTTTTCCATGCCAGACAAAAGGTAATATTTTATGCCCCTTGGCTACTGCCCTAAAATTTTAGGAACTTAATCCCATAGAGAATACGGTGCTATAATTATATGATCCAAGCTTTTCCATATATATTTCTTATAATAAAGATGGTAGATTTTCACTGCAGTTTAAGCATGGATTCTCCACATTTTATTTACAGCAAATATAACAAGCAGTGTACTTTCAGTTAATTATCTCCTAGCAGCAGCTTTCCCAATTGTGCACCCACAGCACTGGATCTTGACTCTTCGCTTTTGCAGGACCACGTTGTATAGGTAGGCAAGTAGGCAGAGAAACACAGGTAGTTTTCAATGAATGTAGTTGCCCACAAAACATACTTTAATGGTCCCTGCCAGAAATAAGTGACTGTCTTTTGGATTATCAATCTGTACTGCAAAGCAGCTGAAATATATCAGTTCTCTTACCAGTTCTCAATTTTCTGGTTTGGGAGAAACTAACAGTTGTATTCAAATGAGCGCCATACTTTTTTCTTTTTTTCTCACACACACACACACACACACACACACACACACACACACACACTGTATTTTACTTTTACAAGAGATAAACAAACTGACACCAAGCATTGTAAATGGATGACCACAACAAAAACAACAATGATTGCAATTACCAAACACGAAACACACTCATACTATGTCATAATAGTGACATTCAGTCCGGGAATCCTCCACTGTAACAGCAATGGAGGATTTTTACATCTACGTTCATCAGTGATATTGGTCTGTAATTTTCTTTTTTTGTAGTATCTTTGTCTGGTTTTGGTATCAGGGTGATGGTGGCCTCATAGAATGAGTTTCGGAGTGTTCCTTCCTCCGCAATTTTTGGGAGGAGTTTGAGAAGGATGGGTGTTAGGTCTTGTCTAAATGTTTGATAGAATTCACCTGTGAAGCCATCGGGTCCTGGACTTCTGTTGGTTGGAAGATTTTTAATCACAGTTTCAGTTTCATTCCTTGTGATTAGTCTGTTCATATTTTCTGTTTCTTCCTGGTTCACTCTTGGAAGGTTCTAACTTTCTAAGAATTTGTCCATTTCTTCCAGGTTGTCCATTTTATTGGCATAGAGTTGCTTGTAGTAGTCTCTTAGGATGCTTTGTATTTCTGCAGTGTCTGTTGTGACTTCTCCTTTTTCATTTCTAATTTTATTGATTTGAGTCCTCTCC
>NW_020172664.1:3395661-3438901 GCF_003031525.2 Neophocaena asiaeorientalis asiaeorientalis
GGTGGTGCTGAATTCTCTTAGCTTTTGCTTATCTGTAAAGCTTTTGATTTCTCCATTGAATCTGAATGAAATCCTTGCTGGGTAGAGTAATCTTGGTTGTAGATTCTTCCCTTTCATCACTTTATGTATATCATGCCACTCCCTTCTGCCTTGTAGAGTTTCTGCTGAGAAATCAGCTGTTAACCTTATGGGAGTTCCCTTGTATATTATTTGTCATTTTTCCCTTACTGATTTCAATAATTTCTCTTGGTCTTTAATTTTTGCCAATTTGATTACTATGTGTCTTGGTGTGTTTCTCCTTGGGTTTATCCCATATGGGACTCACTGCACTTCCTGGACTTGGGTGCCTATATCCTTTCCCATGTTAGGGAAGTTTTCGACTATAATCTCTTCAAATAATTTCTCTGGTCCTTTCTCTCTCTCTTCTCCTTCTGGGACCCCTATAATGTGAATGTTGTTGAGTTTAGTGTTGTTCCAGAGGTCTCTTAGGCTGTCTTCAGTTCCTTTTATTCTTTTTTCTTTATTCTGTTCTGCAGTAGTGAATTCCACCATCCCTCTTTGAATGTGGTTTTTGTTCCACAGACTGCAGGATTGTAGTTCTTGCTTCTGCTGTCTGCCCTCTGGTGGATGAGGCTATCTAAGAGACTTGATGCGAGGGACTGGTCGTGGGTAGAGGTGACCATTGCTCTGGTGGGCAGAGCTCAGTAAAACTTTAATCCACTTGACTGTTGATGGGTGGGGCTGAGTTCCCTCCCTGTTGGTTGTTTGGCCTGAGGCAACCCAACACTGGAGCCTACCTGGGCTCTTTGGTGGGGCTAATGACAGATTCTGGGAGGGCTTCCACCAAGGAGTACTACCCATAACTTCTGCTGTCAGTGTCCTTGTCCCCATGGTGAGCCACAGCTCACGCCCCCACACACCGCCTCTGCAGGAGACCCTCCAACACTAGCAGGTAGGTCTGGTTCAGTCACCCCTGGGGTCACTGCTCCTTTCCCTGGGTCCCGATGTGCACGCTATTTTGTGTGTGCCCTCCAAGAGTGGAGTGTCTGTTTCCCCCAATCCTGTCAAAGTCCTTCAATCAATTCCTACTAGGCTTCAAAGTCTGATTCTCTAGGAATTCCTCCTCCCGTTGCTGGACCCCTAGGTTGGGAAGCCTGACATGGCACTCAGAACCTTCACTCCAGTGGGTGGACTTCTGTGGTATAAGTGTTCTCCAGTCTGTGATTCACCCACCCAGCAGTTACGGGATTTGATTTTACTATGATTGTGCCCCTCCTACCATCTCATTGTGACTTCTCCTTTGGATGTAGGGTATCTTTTTTGGTAAGTTCCAGTGTCTTCTTGTCGATGATTCTCCTGCAGCTAGTTGTGATTCTGTTGTTCTCACAAGAGGGAGTGAGAGCTCGTCCTTCTACTCTGGCCTCTTGGTTCTTCTCCCTCAGCACCATACTTTTGATTGAGAATATTACTGCAGGATTGAGGGAAGAAAATGTTGATTGAGAATTCCTTTGCTTACTCTTTGGTCACCCATACAGGTTCTACTCATTTCGGGTATGAGCTTTGAAGAGGAGCTTGTTTTCTTTCAGGGCGTGTCTTTCATAGTCTTCAAACAAGTTCAAGAGAGTTTTCTAAAAAGAAATGTTTTGAAGCAGCATATTAGCTGGGGCAGTGATTTCTCCTTCAGTTACCCCTAAAGCCATCTCCATACCCTTGAGTTAAAGAGCAGAAGTCAATTCACAGAAGGGGAATCATATGCTAGTAAATGACTCATTCAAGATAGCACAACCAGTAGGGTTGGGGCTGAAATTAGAACAGGCTCACCAGGGTTGCTGATTGCACAGCAGTTATACTTGGCCAGAAGTTGGTGCTTTGTACTGTGGTTTGCTATCTGCAAATACTCTCAGAATGTGGACAGTCTTTCTTTGGTTGGAGTAACCATTTGTCTCAAAGGATAGAAATCCTATAATAATATTGGCTAATATTATATCATTGGCTTTGTACTACACACTGTGCTAAGTTCCTTACATGTATTATATCATTTAATTCTCGCCATTTACTATCTATGAGGTAGATATTATTCTTCTTACATTACAAATGAACCAGTTATAACGTAGAGTGGTTAAGCAGCTTTGCTAAGGTTGCACAGCTAATAAGTTTTGGGACCAGGAGTGCAGATGTGTGCCCATCATTTCCATAGCTTTATCCCTAGTGTTTGGCACATAGTAAGCATTGTTTGAATATATATTACTAAATAGCCAGGAGCTACAGGAATTGGCGATAATTTTGATGCAGTGAGCAGATTTATGTCACCCCGAGCTCCTCAATTTCCCGTCTGTACAGAGCCCCCTCATCCTCGTCTTTTCCACATGAGCTCATGGACCCTCAGCACACTATTTCCCTCTTCCCACTCAGCCTATCATCTTTCTCTTTCTGATAATTCCTCTTCATCTCTCTGCCTAACTTTGGGTGGCTCATGTTATGGCTATCTCTTTCTTCACTCAACTTACTGTCCTTTTAGTTTCCTATCGTGTTCCTCCCTCTGCTGGACCTCTGTCTTGCTCTACTTTCCCAAGATCATACCCCAGGATAATTTTTGACTTGTCTTATTCTCTTAATCTGTTATAACATAGACTTTGGAGGCAGACAGTCCTGGGTTTTAATCTCAATCTAGCTATATTCTAGCTGTAGTAACTTTGAGCAAATTATTTAATCTCTCTTTAAAACACTTGCCTAAACATCTACAATAACTCATTCACAAGTACAAAATCCAAAAATGCCTGAAAAAATATTTTGTAAATATATGGCAAGTTTATTGATGATTACTGACGTACCTTTTGTAGTGTGTGTGTTTTTAATCCCACTTAATATGATGACTCATGTGTTTCACTGCAAATATTTTATTTGCCTCCAAAACACTGTACCAGATCTCACTTGGTTGCAAAACATGTGATATATACACCTTATTATCTTTTTTTATTTTTTTGGCTGTGCCGAGGGCTTGTGGGATCTTACTTCCCCAACCAGGGATCGAACCTGGGCCCTCAGCAGTGAAAGCGCGGAGTCTTAACCACTGGACCGTCAGGGAATCACCCCCTCCTTCTTTACTTATTATCTTTTAAAATCCAAACAATTCTGAATTCTGGAACACACAGGGCTGTAAGGATTTTGGATAAGGGATTGCATATCTGTAATACTTTCTTACATCGTGTTGCAAGGATTAGAAATAAACTATATAACCTGTTTAATGCATTGGCACACAGTAGGCACTTAGTAAATTGTAGCACTTAATTCCAAAATGTTTCTTTTAAGTTCCTGTTTGTGTTTTACGTAGGAAGAAAACCCCAAAAAGGATTATGAGAGTACAATGAAGCAGAGTGAGCAAAAACCCTGCGTTGCAGTGTTAAAAAAAAAAAAAAAAAAAAAGAATCACTATTCTTATAAATTATTTTTAGTTCACTCATGACTACTGTTATGTGTCAGTAAGCTACTATCTCTATTAATGTCCACCCCAAACCTAAAAATTATTTCCAGGCTTGATTTGTTACCTGCCTACCTCTTAAGGAACAATTTGGTCACAGAGAAAACATTGATGGGGAAGCAATGTGTTTAATTAGACTTGAATTCTCTGCTCTGGGAAGTCACTCTATAGAAGCTGGGCTTGCTTTAAGCATAAATCAGTATTTTGAAGCAGAAAGTTAAGTGTTACTGCTCATCTGGAAGAAATTATACATAATGGCATCAAGTTAACTACTGCTAATAGGAAACATGGTGTCCTCTGGTGGGTGATAAAATGGGATAAATGCAAGACCGTGCTGCCTCTGTGAATAGTGGCAGTGACTATGCATTATGTATTGTGAGGTTATAAAAGAGGAAAAAATAAACTTTCTTTATTGTTGGTGTTAAAGGAGTGAAAAAATGAAAGGAACTACTGCATAAACTGTCACAGCTGTCTATGACAAAATGTGGTTAAAAATGGCCTGACATTTCTTCTAAACAACTAGAACTATGCTTGGAGGAACAAACTTATCCTACTCCCAAAAGATAATTGCTGTACCAGCCTCCTTCAATATTTCTGTATATTATCTTCCTGAGTGGTCCTAAGTCTCAGATCAGAGGATGCTTCCTGGCAGTAAAGCAACTGGAACACCCACACCAAATGCCTTTTTGGTACCCAGCTTTGTGCTAGAAACTGGAGCAAGGTAGTCACCAAAGATAAAAACTGATCAGCAGGACAATTTCCACCTCTGATGAAATCCAAACTCAATTACAACCCAGGCAGTGTTTTCCTCATATAAAACCTGCAGTCTGTTTGCCAGTCTCATGGAAGTAATTCAATTTCCAGTGACTGTAGAAGGGCAACTTCTGAGAACACCTTCGTAATCAAGACACTTGTTATTAAAGCAGACCATTAGAGCCAGACCTCAAAGCTGTACAGTGTGGAGGAAAGGTGCTTCACTAGTTCTTCCTACATTTAATCAATCAAGAGAAAGAAAAAAGATAATACTTCCTGTTAATATATCCAGTCCAAGCACAGTAGCATTTTCATCTAATTTTTATTTTAGTCCTCCAAACAATGTTATCTAAAAACAGTTCATCATGAAAAAAGTCGGACTAGAAGGCTAGAGTTCAATGAAGAAGTTAAAAATAACGAAGATGGCAAAATCGATGTAACATGAGGTTAAATAGAGATAAGCAAATATAATTTTTGTTTGCTGGTTTCTGAAAACATCTTGGAAGGAACGAAAACATAACTCTCCTCCAATTGTTAGAAATTATCTGTTTTGTTTTTTCTAAAGTCCTTCTCTTTATGGCCTATGTGATTTACTATGGAATGAAATAATACATTCAATGCCACCCCCCCATTCATATATTAAAGCCCTAACTCTCAATGTGGTGGTGTTTGGAGATGGCTTTTGGAAGATAATTAGGTTTAGATCAGGTCATGAGCCTGGAGCCCTAATGATAGGATTAGTGCCCTTATAAGAATGGTCACCAGAGGTTGCTTTCTCTCTCTGCCTCCCTCCCTCCCTCTCTCCCTCCCTCCTCCTACCATGTGAGGACATAGTGAGAAGGCAGCTATCTGCAGACTAGGAAGAGAATCCTCACCAGAAAACAACTGTGCTTGTGCCTTGATCTTGGACTTCTAGCTTCCAGAGCTATGAGAAAATAAACTTCTCTTGTTTAGGCCGCCCAGTTTATTTTGTTATGGCAGCCTGAACAGACGAAGACAAGATCCAACCGGTCAAATCTGAAATTTAGTTCATGTGGACGTGAAGACCAGGTCTATTGGACTGTGTTATTTAAAAGGTTTTGGTAAATTGTTAAACAACTGAACAAATATGAGCCATCAATTTGTTGTACAGAGAAACAGCAACACCATGTTAACTCATAACAGCTGTGTGGTTCTTTTGGAAATCTAGCAATTGACAGATTTACTACAATGATGCCCTCAGTAGCTAATGACATCTTAAAATGGGAATATTAGTATGTAGATGCATATATAGAAATGTAGCTAGCTATATGTATCTATCTATCTTAAGAGCAGGAGCAAAGATAAATCATGCAATCATAGAATGTCAGAATTAGAGTCTTCATATTTGTCTACCATAGAAGCTTTCAACTTACGCTTGAAGTTATGATTTCTTGGGCAGAGATGTGGACACTTTGGTTGACTCAGGATCACTCTTGTGAGGTAAGACTCGCTGATTCTAGCTTTAACAAGAGTGTCAGTAGGTTAATTTGCTTTACATATTGGAGATCCACAAGACTTCATTTGAAGAAAGTGTTCTCACAGCCTTTGCTGTACTTCAGCCTTTAGTTTTGCTAATGAGGAGAATGAATTCCTGAAATTAAAGGGTCACCTCCTTTTTTCTCCAGTCCAGGCAATATCTATGTAGTTCCCTCCAGCTTCTATGACAGATCCACTTTCCTGTTGGCTTTAGCATTACTATAATGCTGTGGTCTTCCTTCTGCCTTCTATTTCCTGCTCTCCTGATCAAGAGCCTATTGTCTTGTGACGGACATTAACTTAAGCAAACCTCTTACCCTCTCCCACCCTAGGCAAAAAGAATAGCCTAAGCCAGAGGTTGGCAAACTACAACCTGTGGGCCAAATCTGGCCCACTACGTATATTTGGTTAAAAAAAAAATTATTGGAACAAATCAGCCACCCTGATTTGTTTATGTATTGTCTATGTCTGTTCTCATGTTACAATGGCAGGGCTATAGCAGTTGCAGTAGAGATCGTGTGGCCTGCAAAGACTAAAACATTTACAATCTGTCCCTTTATGGGTAAAGTTTGCCAACCCCTGACCTACATCTTGAAGGCTGTCCGGCCTACTGATTATTTAGAATTGAAAGCTACAGTTTAGATAAATTTGATTCTGATATTTTTCCTTCTTGTTTCACAAAGTTCCCAGTTAGGTTATCTTCTAATTAGACTCTTCACCAATGGAAGCAGTCACCCAACATCTAAGCAACATTTAGAAGCCTTCAGAAAGCACCAAAAACATCTTAAAGTTGTTTTTCTTTTTGTTACGTCTTATTTCTTTGATTTATAGTCCACCGCTCAATATTTGGAGAGTTAGTTTCCAAGTGTTGTCGTCGTCTCTATTTTCTGGGATGTATTCAGTTTGATAGATGGTCTAAAAGGAAAACTTGACATCATGATGATGATTTTATGTATAATTTTTTGTTAACCTGTTGTGAATTGCATTGATTTGCACTGGGCTTTTTGCCTAGATTTCAACCATGCTTTGTAGGAACATAGTCAAATCTATTTCCTTTGACCTTATGCTAACAAGCTTAAGTCTACAACTTAACCAACAAGGAAAGTAAGTGACACATAGGAAGTGAGAGGCAGGAGGATGGAGTCGTATGGGCAAAGGCTTTAGAATGAGACAGACATGATTAGAATTCCAGCCCTAATACTCATTAGTTGTGTATTTGGGGGCAAATTATTGAGCCTCCTGGAATCTCAGTTTCTTCATCTGTAAAACTGAAGTTATAGCTCCTTCTGTACTGTAATGATTAAATGCAATCATGTATGTGAAACTGCTCCCCAATATTTGGCACAGAGATGTTCACAACGTTATAATTACCTTCTTTTGTTCTCTTCCTCCTTTTCTATCTACTAGGCTTAATTATTAACATTTTAGAATACAGAAATTCATCACTACTTGGAGATAGTAAATATTGCTTCTGTTTTATGTTTTGGTTTTTTGGCTGCGGGGCATGTGGAATCTTAGCTCCCCGACCAGGGATTGAACCCTCACCCCCTGCACTGGAAGGCAAAGTCTTAACCACTGAACTACCAGGGAAGTCCCAGTATATGTATTCTTGAAAGTGACCAAATATCCCTTATTGCCTCGATATTCCAGGTGAATATGTTTTGTGCTATAGATGTCCCAGGATAATTAAGTTACTTTTCATTTTCATTGGGGCATACACAGTCCTCATGGCTTAACAGATTGGATAACTTGTATTTAGATATAATTTGAGCAGATTATTTGTGGTTTACTTAGAAGTCACATGGACTTTATTATCTCCATCAGAGTTACCACTCTCTTCTGTAAAAATTTCATTCATACCAGCCTTCCTGAGAAGAGTCGGGGAGGGAGAGAGAGAGAAAAAGAGCGGGGGGAGAGGGGAAGGAAGAGAGAAGTAGAGAGAGACAATATCTATTGGCACTGTCTCAATTCTGATAGCAACCTTTCCCTATTGCTATTCTAATAATGCAGGATTTGTGCTTCCACAGTGATTCACCAGCATCTAAAAACAGTTTAGCTATACTTTGGTGACCTGGGGCTTAGAATAGAAGTAATAGGAGAGTACTTTAAGAGGTACAATAAGAGTGACCATATCGGTTAGATAATATGGCTTTATGCTCTATAAGTTACATTTATTATCAGAAAATGACATGATATGTTTTATTATTTCTCCAAACTGATATAAAACCAAAAGCCTAGTGGGCTTTAATCTTGGTCAATATAAAATAAATAAAATTAAAAGATGGACACAACAACTTTCCTAAAATTATTTACCTAATTAACTCTGTAATTTACATTTATATCTTCTGAATTAAATGTCTTTTTTCCTCATTTTTGGTACAGACTCCTTTTGAAGTTGTTTGGTAGAAAAATCCCTCTTAGTTGTGTGTGGACCACCAAAAAAGGTCTTACATGACTAGAATGGCAGGGGCCAATTTTGCTGGCCCCATCATATCAGATATAAAAGCACAGCTATCCAAATGTTCTTCAAATGGACTGTCTTAGCAGCCCTGGGTATGAGCTGCTGGATATTGGAACTCTGTAGATAGTCAAGCAGTACTGCATGGATAGAGTGGAATTGACAATTGGCTTTTGTCTAGGAGACACTTGACAGCCACCGTTCTCTGCAGCAGACTTTATTAATTGTGCAACATAATGGTTATTGGGGGCTCAACTATAACCCAGAAAGTCAGCTAATGCCTTATCATTGAGGTCAATGGATAGTGGCTCTAGGTTCTTTATAGCAGGTACCAAAACTCCTGGTGCTTGGTAATTAATTTGGACTTCCCATCCCTGCTTTTTCCCCCACTTAGCTACTGAAGTATGTCTCCTGCCATTTGATGCCATAATTAGCTTCCCAATAACTTTTATCTGTCAAATTGTGCCTTATCAATGTCCATTAGAAAGTTATGTATGGCAGTGTTTCTTTGATTGGACTTGGGGACAAGACAATGAAATTTCAAGGGGACACAGAGGCTGGAACTGGCTGTCTGCAAACACATGATCTTCTCTCTCTTCCTAGGTGTGTGAGGTCTAGAGGAGTAGGGGGGTTTATAAGGTAGATAGACACCTTAGCTAGGCAATCGAGTACAGTTCCAAGGACCCACAGATTGTATATGTGCAGTTAAATGGTAATTGCCTAAGATAGAGTTCTAGAGAGTTCCCTAGTCAGTAACAAGGTAGTCATGTAATCATTCAGGGACCTAGGCTAGTTATGTCCTCTGCTTTAGCTTTCTCTTTTCTTTCATCCAGCACCTCTCCCAACCTGAGGGTGACACACGCCACTTCCTCTCACATTCCACTGGAAAATTCTAGTTACAGAGTTCTACCTGCATGCAGGGAGCCTGGGAAATGCAGTCACTGGCTGCCCAGCCTTTCCTTGGAAACAGCTCTATGTGAAGGAGGACATGAATGGTTGATTGTAAGCCATCTTTGCCACAATAACAGATTTGAGTAAGGTTGAGTCAGAAAGGGAACCAAGATGGACGAGGTGCACTAGGAGGAGAAAGGGGAGTCTGAAGGAATTTCCTAGGTCAGTCAGAGTTCAGATGACTGCAGCAAAGTGTATTACATTTCTGAATCTTTTAAAACATTTCTGAATCATTTACCACAGAACATTTTGGTAAATGTTCTGTGAAATTTTAAAGGAGTAGATATGGACCAAACATAAAAATCCAAGAAAAGATTCTTTTCCTTCTTTCATTCATCTTGACCTAAAGTGTGGATCTTCTTCTTTCCACCTCTCTTTACATAGTGCCCTGGAAGTCAGAGCTTTTGCAGAATCCTGTCTTCCGCATCATTACACACATTAACGTTTAAGAAAATCCAGCTTATAGAAGCTGATTGGCCCAGACTCCCCCTTCCAAACTGCTTCCATTACTGAGTGCTTGGTATGTACCTGCCCTTTATTAACGTTATCCCATTCAGTCCTCCCAATGACCTAAAGAGGTACATATTTTAACTTTAACATTACTATTAAAATACACTTTAAAGGTATTCGGTACGAACAAAATGGTCTTCTTAGATTTTGCTTGTACATCCAAATCTAAAACATTGCTAAGAAGATTCTCTCAGATGGATCAGAATTAATAATGGGAATAGTGACCTTAGTAAAAGAAGTAAACAGAATAGAAAAAAAAAGAATATACTAAACAAAGGTAATAGGAGGCTGAACTCAAAAGAAAAATTGTTGATTTGTTGTATCGTCTTCCTTAAAAAAAGGCTCATAAGTACTTTCATAATTCTTCAATCCAGTTAAGAGGAGAAAATACCCTCTGCCTTCCTCTCTTGGCGTTTCATTTATTGGTAAACCATCATTGTGGCAGTTGCAGACGTTCCACAAAGAATAAAAAAGTTACCACAGGCTCACAGTGTGCTATGAACCAAGTGATTTTTACAACTATTTCCTTCAAGTCTATGTCCACATGCCTGCAAGTGAATAAACCATCTTGACATGCACTTCACAAGATAATATTTCCAGCTTTATTTGCCCTTTGGTAAATGCTAAAATGTTGTCAACCAAATGTGAAAATTTTAAATGTAGAAAATAAATACACATATAAACTAATTTTTAAATAGGCTAAACGGTTAAAAGTAGTTGTTCATGAAAGGTTGAATCATAGGTAAATTTATTTTTCTTATACTCTCCTGGGTTTTACAAACTTTATAAATGGCTATTTGTTACATTTTTGTTACATTTTAAAATCTACAAGAGGGGTATCTCATCACAGACCTGGTATTGCTTTTTTGGAACTCTAAAGGAAATAGCTCTTTTCCAGATTTAAGTAGTTGATTTTTTAAGAGAAGCTAAAGAAATGCATCCATTTAAAGTAATAGCTTCATGAAAGGCTATTATTTTAGATTTTTGATGGATTACTAAATTTTTCAAGTTTTTCATGCCTTCAGTTGAAATTATTTAACAGTAATTTGTAGAGTGAAGCCCATTTTGCATGTCTAATCTGACAGATTGCTAGACAGTGCAGTAGACCCTCTCTAAGATAGCCTCCAATGATCCCCACCTCCTGGTTTTCATGTCCTAATGTAATTCCCTCCCCTTGAATAAAGACTAGACCTAGTGACTCAGTTCTAACAAATAAAACACGGCCACAGTGATAGAATGTCACTTCTGAGATTAGGTTACAATGAGGCTGTGGTTTCCTCTCTACCTCCTTCATACTCTCTGCCTCTCATTCACCAGCTCTAAGGAAAGTCAACCATGTAGTGAGCTCTCCAATGGAGGGGATCATGTGATAAGGACCACATGTCTCTGACCAACAAAGACCTAAGGTGGTCTGTTCCAGCCATGTGAGTTAGCTTAGAGGCAGATCCTAACCTGGTGGAATTTTGGTCTTGAACCAGAGGCACCCAGCTAAGCTATGCCTGTATTTCTGATGGACAGAAATTATGAGATAATATTTGTTGATTTTGGTCACTAATCAACGTTATGGTAATTTAAACAAAGCAATGGATAATTAATGCATATTAGTACTGGCTGCCTGGAGTAGGGTGCTGCAAAGGATTTTGAGGCTCTTTTTACTCCTTAGGAAAGTACAGTCCATCAATTATAATTGTCTGCCATGGACATAGGACAGGAAGAATTGTGACATATGTTATTATTTTAAATTCATTGTCTAGTTGGTCTTGCTTATAGTGAGCAGAATGGTAGTCAACAGAATGGATTTACTTAGGGACTCTGAGAACACGCTGGCATTAATATGACCTATTATTCCTCTGTCAATCATTAATATCATGACATATTAATTGGTCAGATTGGTCTGTGTGGGACCTGATTTGGGTCTATCTCCTGGGGAGTACTGATTATATGATTCAAGGGGGCAGGCAGGAACAGAGGCAAGATTCTGTACAGCCCAAACCAGCCCAGGGTACTGGTGCTTCCTGGAGTAACCCCCAGAACAGGGATACAGACAGTGAAAGAAAGTGGAGAGAGAATGAAAGATGATTTTCTTATACTGCATAGCCAGCTTGATGTCAGTCCCAACTTCTAGAAGATTAAAGAGCTCATGAGTGCAAACCAAGTAGTCCACAAAAAATATGACTCTTACATGTGTTAGAAGGATGACTGGCTCTGAGGAATTGCTGCTTTCCAAATATTGACACTGAAATATCCCCAGAAGACCTATAAACCCAAGCTCATCAAAACACATCTTGGAACACTGTTGAAATGACAATATGTTCCCTTATCCCCAAGGTTAGGAGGGCTGGGGGGTTCCAACAAGTCTCTAATGAACATTGACTTGTGATCCAAAGGAGTGAGAAACTTTAATAAATTATATTGAATGAAAGTTCCATATATGTCAGACCCATTTCATTTCACAGGCAACTCAAAGTTCAGGCATGTTCCTTGTTTATGGGTGGGGGGTGTACTTTGCACAACCAAATGCCATAGTTTTGAAAGCCTGAAAGGAAGTTTTCTGTAATTCCTTAGAAGTTGAAATAAAAATGAGTTTTTTTGTGAGCTATGCCTGAGAACTGCTGAGGATATACTTACATAGATGAAGCATGAACAGTGCAAAGAAAACGTTTATGTAGCTGAAGTATACTGAACCTATTCTTTAATGTCTAGTTTGAAGGCTCTCCTAGAATTTAAATGACTTTAGTTAGACACTTAGAGTATTTTCATGGACATTATGTAGAGAAAAATAAGTGTGTGTGTGTTTAACCCAGGTAGGTTATACTTGCTTCTTATCGAGTTATTTGCGGTTCCTGAAGAATCAACTGTGATGGGAGCTTGCACATTCCCATATTTAAAGAAATTCTGAAAAGGATAACAAAATGTGTGAGAAGTTTGAGGTTTCAGTGGTATTTATGTTCTGCTTTCTTATCTTCTTAAACTATGTTGAATATAAATATGAATATTATAAAAGACCCCCACATGAGATTTCTCCCCATGGCTGGAACATTCCTTTATTTCTCTCTATTAAAATGTTCTTATTTATTCAACCTCAGAAACCTTTGTGCATAAGGGAAATATTTTTCTATTTCATTTTCTTCTCACCCCTTTGGAAGTTCCTGGAAGGCTTTTTGTCATGTAAGTCCATTGGGAGACACACACATACGTACACACCCCCTCACAGAAGCAGAGAGAAAAATGTCTTGTTTACATAAAGCTGACAAGAGAAATGCTAATAATTTCCTTAGCTTAGTCCTGGCAAGTCCAATACAATGGAGAAGGTAAAAAGGACCTAGAGGGTAAATGACTGTTTAACGCTTATAGTGGAAAGAATGAGGCCATCTTGAGTTTGAATCTGGGGTCCTAGCTTGGCACTGACACATTCATTATCCCTTAGGAAGCTGATGGTGTTTTAAATTTTATTGATAGAAGAGGTAAAAGATGCTTCCCCTAAGACTTTCAAGACATACTTGATTTTTTTAAGCCCAAGAATAACATATTCAGTTACTTGCCTGATGTTTTCTCAGATTGTTTCCTGGACAGACTTTGAAATGCCAGCTGGTTTGGATCAAAAGTCAGGGCTTGCTCCTTATCCCACATTGTTCCTCCGCAACCCCTCTTGTTTCTTCTCCACCATTTTGATCACCTATCTCTTCACAATAGAGTCTGTCATTGCAAACTGGATTCAAATTTTAGTTTCACCTTAAAGTGTTAGCTTTCACAAGAACTAGTGGAATTGAAGATGATTAAAATATTCAGTTATTCTCCGGCCAACTGAACAATCCCCAAGGTGGTAAAGCAGGTATATCTGCTCCCTCAATCTTGTGAACTCCTATGGTTCCTGTGGTTCTTTTCAACTGAATATTGCAACCCTATCCATTCCACCATGCACACCGATTATATATTCTACATCTTCCTGACAACAGAATGTATTATTTCTTAATAAGGCTCCAAAGGAAATCTATGCATTTTCTATACTACTCAGAGGGTGAACTTTGGACTTGCTCTGGTTGGTGCCACCTGAGCTGTGGGTGTGTCATCTGGGGTTATGAAACAGAGTCAAACACTCAGCCAGCTCAGTAGAGACACAATTAGAATTAGGAAGTCATAGAATATCCTACTAGAGTCCTAGGAAAACAATGAAACTGAAAGAACAGTTTTCAGTTATCGGTACAAAAAATTCTGGCCCCAGACTAACTTCATTTATTTACGGTCTGTCTGAGCAGAAGCATGAATAGACACCCTTTCCCGTGTCCTTTCATTGAGTCAAAACCAAAATGTCAAGAAGTGAGTCTTGATATTCCTTGAAGTTCCTAGGTGCTTTATTTATAAGTTACAATGGATTGAAAACCTGGTTGCTTTGAGGAAGAGGCATAAATAAGATCCTAATGTGGGACAGTAATGAAACTGTTGCCCATCCCAGTTAACAGCACTGTCATGTTCTTAGTTGCTCAGTTGCCCCAAATTGGATATCATCCTCAGTACCTCACCCTGTCAACCCTGAAATCCAATTAACCACCAAAAAATATTGATAATCGCCTCCAAAATATATCTCGTCTCCACTGTCACCACCCTAGGTTTGTCTACAATCAGCTCTTTTTTTGCTGCTTAGTTTTTATTTATTTTTATTATTATTATGATTTTTACATTTATCCTTTTTTTTGAAATTGGAGTATAGTTGTTTTACAATGTTGTGTTAGTTTCCACTGTACAGTGAAGTGGGGTTCCCTGTGCTATGTAGCGTGTTCTTATTAATTATCTATTTTATACATATTAGTGTACATATGTCAATCCCAATCTCCCAATTCATCCCACCCCCACCCCAGCTTTCCCCCCTTAGTGTCCATATGTTTGTTCTCTACACCTGTGTCTATTTCTGCCTTGCAAACTGGTTCATCTGTACCGTTTTTCAAGATTCCACATATATGCATTAATATACGATATTCGTTTTTCTCTTTCTGACTTACTTCACTCTACGGCAGTCTCTAAGTTCATCCACATCTCTACAAATGACCCCATTTTGTTCCTTTTTATGGCTGAGCAATATTCCATTGTATATGTACCACAACTTCTTTATCCATTCATCTGTTGATGGACATTTAGGTTGCTTCCATGACCTGGCTATTGTAAATAGTGCTGCAATGAACGTTGGGATGCATGTGTCTTTTTGAATTATGGCTTTCTCTGGGTATACGCTGAGTAGTGGGATTGCTAGGTCATGTGGTAATTCTATTTTTAGTTTTTTAAGGAACCTCCATACTGTTCTCCATAGTGGCTGTATCAATTTACATTCCCACCAACAGTGCAAGAGGGTTCCCTTTTCTCCACACCCTCTCCAGCATTTATTGTTGGTAGATTTTTTTGAGGATGGTCATTCGGACCTGTGTGACGTTATACCTCATTGTAGTTTTGATTTGCATTTCTCTAATAATTAGTGATGTTGAGCAGCTTTGCATGTGCTTCTTGGCCATCTGTATGCCTTCTTTGGAGAAATGTCTATTTAGGTCTTCTGCCCATTTTTGGATTGGGTTGTTTGTTTTTTCGGATATTGAATTGCATGAGACGTTTACATATTTTGAAGATTAATCCTTTGTCCGTTGATTTGTTTGCAAATATTTTCTTTCATTCTGAGGGTTGTCTTTTCGTCTTGTTTATGGTTTCGTTTGCTGTGCAAAAGTTTTAAGTTTCATTAGGGCCCATTTGTTTATTTTAGTTTTTATTTCCATTTCTCTAGGAGGTGTGTCAAAAAGGATCTTGCTGTGATTTGTGTCATAGAGTGTTCTGCCTATGTTTTCCTCTAGGAGTTTTACAGTGTCTGGCCTTACATTTAGATCTTTAATCAATTTTGAGTTTATTTTTGTGTATGGTGTTAGGGAGTGCTCTAATTTCATTCTTTTACATGTAGCTGTCCAGTTTTTCCATCACCACTTATTGAAGAGACTGTCTTTTCTCCATTGTATATCCTGCCTCCTTTGTTTAAGATAAGGTGACCATATGTGCATGGGTTTATCTCTGGGCTTTCTATCCTGTTCCATTGATCTATATTTCTGTTTTTGTGCCAGTACCATATTGCCTTGATTAATGTAGCTTTGTAGTGTAGTCTGAAGTCAGGGAGTCTAATTTCTCCAAATCTGTTTTTTTTCTCAAGATTGCTTTGCCTGTTCGGGGTCTTTTTTATCTTCATACAATTTTAAGATATTGTGTTCTAGTTCTTTAAAAAAAAAAAAAATGCCATTGGTAATTTGAAATGGATTGCATGGAATCTGTAGATTGTATGGGGTAGTATAGTCATTTTCACAATATTGATTCTTCCAATCCAAGAACATGGTATATCTCTCCATCTGTTTATGTCATCTTTGATTTCTTTCATCAGTGTCTTTTACCTCCTTAGATAGGTTTATTCCTAGGTATTTTATTCTTTTTGTTGCAATGGTGAATGGGATTGTTTCCTTAATTTTTCTTTCTGACCTTTTATCATTAGTGTATAGGAATGCAAGAGATTTCTATGTATTCATTTTGTATCCTGATACTTTACCAAATTCACTGATTAGCTCTAGTAGTTTTCTGGTAGCATCTTTAGGATTCTCTATGTATAGTATCATGTCATCTGCAAACAGTGATGGTTTTATGTCTACTTTTGCAATTTGTATTCCTTTTATTGCTTTTTCTTCTCTGATTGCCATGGCTAGGTCTTCCAAAACTATGTTGAATAATAGAGGTGAGAGTGGACATCCTTGTCTTGTTCCTGATCTTAGAGGAGATGCTTTCAGGTTTTCACCATTGAGAATGATGTTTGCTGTGGGTTTGTTGTTTATTGCCTTTATTATGTTGAGGTAGGTTCCCTCTTTGCCCACCTTCTGGAGTGTTTTTATCACAAGTGGGTGTTGAATTTTGTCCAAAGGTTTTTCTGCATCTATTGAGACAATCATATGGTTTTTATTCTTCAATTTGTTAATATGGTGTATCACATTGATTGATTTCAGTATATTGAAGGATCCTTGCATCCCTGGGATAAATCCCACTTGATCATGGTGTATGATGCTTTTAATGTGTTGTTTGATTCTGTTTGCTAGTATTTTGTGGAGGATTTTTACATCTACATTCATCAGTGATATTGGTATGTAATTTTCTTTTTTTGTAGTATCTTTGTTTGGTTTTGGTATCAGGTGATGATGGCCTCATAGTATGAGTTTGGGAATGTTCCTTCCTCTGCAATTTTTTGGAAGGTTTGAGAAAGATGGGTGTTAGCTCTTCTCTAAATATTTGATAGATTTCACCTGTGAAGCCATCTGGTCCTGGACTTCTGTTTGTTGGAAGATTTTTAGTCACAGTTTCAAATTCATTACTTGTGATTTGTCTGTTCATATTTTCTGTTTCTTCCTGGTTCAGTCTTGGAAGGTTATACCTTTCTAAGAATTTGTCCATTTCTTCCAGGTTGACCATTTTATTGGCATAGAATTGCTTGTAGTAGTTTCTTGATGCTTTGTATTTCTGCAGTGTCCCTTGTAACTCTTCCTTTTTCATTTTTAAATTTATTGACTTGAGTCCTCTCCCTCCTGTTGAGTCTGTTTAAAGGTTTATCAATTTTGTTTATCTGCTCAAAGAACCAGCTTTTAATTTTATTGATCTTTGCTATTTTCTTTGTTTTTCATTTATTTCTGCTCTGATCTTTATGATTCCTTCTACTAACTTTGGGTTTTGTTTGTTCTTCTTTCTCTAGTTCCTTTAGGTGTTGATGGATAGATGGTTTATTTGGGATTCTTCTTGTTTCTTGAGAGGTAAGATTGTTTTGCTATAAACTCCCCTTTTAGAACTGCTTTTGCTGCATCTCATAGGTTTCAGGTTGTCGTGTTTTCATTGTCATTTGTCTCTAGGTATTTTTTGATTTCCTCTTTGATTTCTTCAGTGATCTCTTGGCTATTTAGTAGTGTATGGTTTAGCCTCTTTCTGTTTGCGTTTTTTTACGTTTTTTTTCCTGTAACATTTCTAATCTCATAGCACTGGGGTCGGAAAAGATGTTTGATATAATTTCATTTTTCTTAAATTTACTGTGGCTTGATTTGTGACCCAAGATGTGATCTATCCTGGAGAATGTTCTGTGTGCACTTGAGAAGAAAGTGTAATCTGCTCTTTTTGGATGGAGGGTCTTATAAATATCAGTTAAATCTATCTGGTCTATTGTGTCATTTAAAGCTTGTGTTTCCTTATTAATTTTCTGTCTGGACGATCTGTCCATTGGTGTAAGTGAGGTGTTAAAAGTCCCCCACTATTATTATGTTACTGTCATTTTCCTCTTTTAGAGCTGTTAGTATTTGCCTGGTGTATTGAGGTCCTCCTTTGCTGGGTGCATATATATTATAATTGTTATATCTTCTTCTTGGACTGATCCCTTGATCATTATGTAGTGTCCCTCTTTGTCTCTTGTAACATTCTTTATTTTAAAGTCTATTTTATCTTATATGCGTATTGCTACCCCAGCTTTCTTTTGATTTCCATTTGCATGGAATATCTTTTTCCCATTCCCTCACTTTCAGTCTGTATGTGTCCCTAGGTCTGAAGTGGGTCTCTTATAGACAGCATATATATGGCTCTTGTTTTTGTATCCATTCAGCGAGCCTGTGTCTTTTGGTTAGAGTGTTTAATCCATTCACATTTAAGGTAATCATTGATATGTATGCTCCTATTACCATTTTCTTAGTTGTTTTGGGATTGTTTTTGTAGGTCCTTTTCTTCTCTTGTGTTTCCCACTTAGAGAAGTTCCTTTAGCATTTGTTTTAGAGCTGGTTTGGTGGAGTTGAATTCTCTTAGCTTTTGCTTGTTTGTAAAGCTATTGATTTCTCCGTTGAATCTGAATGAGAGCCCTGCTGGGTAGAGTGTTCTTGGTTGTAGGTTCTTCCCTCTCCTCACTTTAAATGTATTGTGCCTTCTGTATTGTGTACCTTCTGGCTAACTCAGCTATTAACCTTATGGGGATTTCCTTGCATGTTATTTGTTGTTTTTCCCTTGTTGCTTTTAATAATTTTTCTTTGTCTTTAAGTTTTGTCAGTTTGATTACTATGTGTCTCAGCATGTTTCTCCTTGGGTTTATCCTGCCTGGGACTCTCTGCACTTCCTGGTAGCAAATTCCTTTCCCATGTTAGGGAAATTTTGAACTGTAATCTCTTCAAATATTTTCTCAGGTACTTTCTCTCTCTCTTCTCCTTCTGGGACCCCTATAATGTGAATGTTGGTGTGTTTAATGTTGTCCCAGAGGTCTCTTAGGCTGTCTTCATTTCTTTTCATTCTTTTTTCTTTATTCTGTTCCATGGTTGTGATTTCCCCCATTCTGTCTTCTGGGTCACTTATCCATTCTTCTGACTCAGTTATTCTGCTATTGATTCCTTCTAGGGTATTGTATTTTTCATCTCTGTTTGTTCTTTAATTCTTCTAAGTTTTTGATAAACATTTCTTGCATCTTCTCGATCTTTGCCTTCATTCTTTTTCTGAGGTCCTCTATCATCTTCCCTATCATTATTCTGAATTATTTTTCTGGAAGGTTGCCTATGTCCACTTCATTTAGTTGTTTTTCTGGGGTTTTATCTTGTTCCTTCATCTGGTACATAGTCCTCTGCCTTTTCCTCTTGTCTATCTTTCTGTGAATGTGCTTTTCATTCCACAGGCTGCAGGATTGTAGTTCTTGCTTCTGCTGTCTGCCCTCTGGGGATGAGGCTATCTAAGAGGCTTGTGCAAATTTCCTGATGGGAAGGACTGGTGGTGGGTAGAGCTGGCTGTTGCTCTGGTAGCCAGAGCTCAGTAAAACTTTAATCAGCTTGTTTGCTGATGAGTGGGACTGAGTTCCCTCCCTGTTGGTTGTTTGGCCTGAGGCGACCCAACACTGGAGCCTACCTGGGCTCTTTGGTGGGGCTAATGGCAGGCTCTGGGAGGGTTTACACCAAGGAGTACATCCCAGAACTTCTGCTGCCAGTGCCCTTGTCCTCACGGTGAGACACAGCCACCCTCCGCCTCTGCAGGAGACCCTCCAACACTAGCAGGTAGGTCTGGTTCAGTCTCCCCTGGGGTCACTGCTCCTTCCCCTGGGCCCCAATATGCACACTACTTTGTGTGTGCCCTCCAAGTGTGGAGTGTCTGTTTCCCCCAGTCCTGTCGAAGTCCTGCAATCAAATCCTGCTAGCCTTCAAAGTCTGATTCTCTATGAATTCCTCCTCCCATTGCCAGACCCCCAGGTTGGGAAGCCTGACATGGGGCTCAGAACCTTCACTCCAGTCATTCGACTTCTATGGTATAAGTGTTCTCCAATCTGTGAGTCACCCACGCAGCAGTTATGGGATTTGATTTTATTGTGATTGTGCCGCTCCTGCTGTCTCACTGTGGCTTCTCCTTTGTCTTTGCATGTGGGGTATCTTTTTTGGTGAGTTCCAGTGTCTTCCTGTCGATGATCGTTCAGCAGTTAGTTGTGATTCCGGTGCTCTCACAAGAAGAAGTGAGAGCACTTCCTTCTGCTCCACCATCTTGAACCAGTCTCCCTGCCTGTATCTGTTTTTGAAAATCATATTTTGATGATCATGCAATTTTATTAGATTCATCATTTATAGGCATAAGCTCAACACCACGAACAGAAAATTCAGTCAAATTTTCAAATAGTTATGCTAATATAATAATGTCTGAATTGCATCTGGATGTGATGGGAATTTTCCTTTCAGCATTTTGATTGTCATCTGAGTCCTCAATTTAATGGATAGAAATGTTTACGAATCCTGGATTTTTTTAAACAGGATTTTTTTCAAAAAAATCCATGCTCCTCCCCATATGAGTACCTTCACACTATAATTCTTATAAAAATATGTATTTCTTTATTTTTAATAAAAATTGTGTAAATTTTTAGGTATACAACATAATGATTTGGTATACATATACAAAGTGAAATCATCACTGCAGTCAAGCTAATTAACACATCTCCCATATTTACCTTTATATATATGTGTGTGTATGAGATAAGAGATAGATAACCTGAAATCTACTCTCTCAGCAAATTTCCAGTATTCAATACAGTATTTGTTAACTGAGTCCCATCAAGTCCATACAGCAGCCAGGATCTTCTAAAATGCAAATCTGATCACATCTCTCCTCCACTTAAGGTTTCCCTTTGTACTTAGGCTCCATGTGGTGTGCCTAATACTTAGTGGTCATTCAGTGAAAGAATGACTGAATAAATTAATGTATTTTGGCTGATCATACTTTGTGGTCTAGATAAGTAGCAAGAATTTTTTGTTTTTTAAAAAAGGGGAAATTCACATACCCCAAAATTATAGAGTCTGGCTCTAAACTCTATAAAAACTGCCCGAACACCTTCAAAATCATTATCTTCAGGGTCACTTATGACAACAGATCATCACTTTGCAAAGTATACTATTCTCAAGACAGTGAAACACATTGTTCTGTGTGTTGTTGACTTCTTATTTATAAAGAGGAAAGTATTGGCAGTTTTCAAAACAGAAATAGACCCACAGATGTAAAAAACAAACTTAAGGCTGAGAAAGGGGAAAGGTGGGATAAATCAGGAGTTTTGGATTAGCAGATACAAACTACTATATATACAATAGATAAACAACAAGGACTTACAGTATAGCACAGGGCACTATACTCAATATTTTGTTATAACCTGTAAGGGGAAGGAATCTGAAAAAGAATATATATATATGTGTATATGTATATTTCTTAATTAAAAAAACTAGTTTATCTCTTGATGTAGAGAGAGCTAATATTTAACTCTCATTTTCCAACCACCTTCAATGGACTTCCCCTCTGCTCATTCACTCAAATACAATTATATCAGAATTTTTGGTTAAATCAATATCCAGTGTTTACATCATCATGATTATGAAAATACTATTTCTAGCTGAGTCACCTAATATATTATCACATTTCCTTTCTCGCCTACTTTATAGAATTAATAATTGCAGTTTTTTTTTTGGTTTTGTTTTCCATATGCTTATCGCTGCTACTCCGTACTCTCTGACTGAGTGAGATTCCTCACTGTGATCAAACACACTAGGTAATCTTGATCAGTACAATTTTTTTCCCTGTTGAAAGCAATCTATTTTTCTACCCAATCTGAAATACTTAATTTTTAGGCCTGCTTCACAGTTTTTATCCCAGAATTTCCTACTACTGTCATTCTAGAAATATCTTCCTTGTCTCTCTCCTTTTCCTTTCTCCTGGGCTAGCTCCCTTGTTTCCTGATACAATACTGCTTGCTCTGGAGAAGCATACCCGCTGGTATCTTTCTGACCTTTTGTGTCTGAACATGTCTATATTCTGCCCTTAAACATCCAGCATGGTTGCATTGAGTATGGAATTCCAGGCTGAAAATAATTTTCCCCAGAAGCTTAAATACATGACTCAGTTGTTCTCTGTCTTCCAGCATTTGTGGTGAGAAATTTGAGAGTGCTCTTATTTCAGATTATTTGTAAATTATCTATATATTTTTCTTCTCTGGACCTTTTTGGATCTTCTCTTTAAACACAGATTTCTGGAGTTTAAGGAGCATGTGCCTCAGTAAGCTTTTTTCGGTCATTAAGCTGAACCTTCAGTGGGTTTTTTTCCTTCTAGAAAAGTAGGTTTTGAGCATTTCTTTGTGAGTTATTTCTTCGATATTTTTTACACACCATTTTTTCCTACATTATTTTCCTGGTGTTTGAACTCTCCAATTGATTCTAGTTAGAGTTGATCCTCTCATTTTCTTTTTAAAAAATATTACTTTTCATTCTCTTTCTTACTGTGTTCTGTTTCCGGAGAGACAGCTTTGAGATCATCTTAGTTGTATCTTCCAATTTGTATGTGCACAAGTGCGTGTTCCTTCTCTCACGTATTCTTAATTTCTAAGAGCTCTTTTGGAAATTCTAAGACTGTTACCTTTTATAGATTTTTTTCTTTTTTCTCTGGAGAGATTAATTATCGTTTTGGAGACATTCCCCCCCCCCCATTATTTGCTATAGCTTCCGAATTCCCTTTCTTGTTAGAGGCTTTTTGCTAGTATATAGTTGGTGCATATGTGTATATTTAAGAGTGAGATATACACACACACAGACACAAACACAAATCTGGTGTGATGTTTGTTACGCATATGCAGCGCTTTTCAACTAACCATGCACTGTAGAATGATTAGTTGGGGATCCAGCCATTTGGGGACTCAGCTTTCTCTGCTAGCTCAGGGTTTTTCAACTTCTGAAAAATTGGCATTTGTCTATTGTAGTCTCCTCTCTTGTGCTCTTTGTTATTGTCAGTTTGCCTTTTACATTTATTTATTTTTATATATTTGCAATGTCCTGAAAGATATCATACATTTTATATTAAATAATATATACGGAGGGTTACATTTTAAGTTATGGAGGAGAATGTCTAATAGGGAGCTGTCAGTTCTACTTGAAGAGAAGGTGAGGGTGCCTTGAAAATACTTCATTAAGAGTTTGACTCTTGGCCAAGTGTTCAGAGATGAAGATGCTGGGCAGACAAGGGGCTGAAGAGGATATCATGCAGATGGCAGAGTAAGAACGAAGGCCCAGGCGATTACACGGCATAGTTTTTTCCATAGAACTTCAAGTAGAACAACATGAATTCAGGTAGTAGGTGAGAATCAGAAACGAGGCTCTTAATCAAGTTCAGGTTATAGAGCTCCTTGTGTTCCATTCTGAGGCCCGGTACAGAGCATCATAGGTAATGAAAAGTGGACAAGACTTCATTTCTTCCTCAAACAGCTCACAATCTAATACAGATGGAGATATATAAAAATAAATTGCAGTAATGTTGGGCATAACTGTGAATTGAAATGTGTTTTCCAAGGAGAAAGAGATTGCATCAGAATGAGAGAAAAAGTTTTATGAAGGAGGAAACATTTGTAAGCCCTCAAGTTTAGATAAAGAGAGCTTTGGCAAGAACAAACTGAGATGGAAGGGAATAAAATGAGGATAAACATGGCACTGGACACGGAAAGGATAATTAGAGAACAGGCAGTTCAATCTTGTTGGTAGGCAGGTAGGCAAGATAAATGCAACAATTTGCCTGGGACATGAGGTGGATGTTCTTGGTTGCCAGGCTGGGCAGTCTGTGCTGAATTGTCTAGGCCAAGAGGACTTGCGCACACAGTCAAACCTACTTAAAATGAAAATCAGTGTCCCCAGGGTACACCTTTATCTCTCTTCCTCGTTTCTGGTGAATAGCCTTCCTTCCCCTTTAAGCATAAAACATCCTCGAACAAGTAGCAGTTTTTAAACTTGTTTTTCTCCTTGTGTTCATCCTCCCCTTCAGTTCATTCTTCACACTTTTATCCAGTGAGTGGAAAATACAAATTGAGTAATCTAATCTCTGTTCTTAATGGCTGACCATTGCCCTTTGTATCAAGTTCAAACTCCTTACTGTGGCCTGCATGTCCCCATAGGTCCTCACTCCAGGCTGCAGCTCAGACCTCATGTCATACCACTTTCCTTTTCACTCTCTACCCTCCCATCAGATGTCAAATTGGCCTTCCTCTACTACAAGCTCACTCCCATCTCCAGGCCTTTGCACTTGCTACTCCCTTTGCCTGGGAGGTTCTTTTACCAGATCTTTGCATAGTGGGTTCCTGTGTGGGTTTTAGGTGTCAGATAGAATGGCATGTCCCTTCAGGGGCTTTCCCTGGCAGTCATGTTGAAACTGTCTCTGCCCCTTCCTCCTCTTACCCTATTGCATTGTCCTATTTATTTCCTTTGGAGTGCTTTTCTTAGTGTATCGTTATATTGCTTAGTTATGTGGCTTAATCATTAATTATCTATTTCTCAGTCCATTAGAAATCACCCTTCAAGAAGTCAGGGACCTCATCTTTTGTATTTTCTGCTGCATCCCTGATGCCTAACGTAGTGCTTGGCACAAAATAAGTACTCAATAAATATTTGTGGAATAAAGGAATAAATGGATAAGTGATTATGTGAAATACCTTTCCTCGTTATCGTTACACCAATTCCGTAAATATTGAGTGGATCCTTAAGGACTTTTTTCTTTAGCCAAATCATGTCTTTCATTGTTTTTATTCTATATACTTCCTTGTTCCTATAAATACTTATATACTGTAAACTCCATGAGGGATGAGACCAGGTTCTGTCTTTAAACATTTTACTCTTTGTGTCTTAATTATAGTAGATACTCAATAAATATTTTAAAGATGCCTTCATGCTGAGGAAATGTACATAAGGAAGTAAGAGATAAAAAGGATGGATGGGACTCCCTCTTGCGTGGGAGGCAGGAGATTTGTTTCTAATCTTCCATAAAACACTTAACAATTTCTTCTTCTCCTTCCCCTCCTACTCCCCCCTTATCATCATCATCATCATCATTATTATTATCATTAGTAGTAGTATTAATGATTACTTGTCCTGTGTTGCTGATAAGTGGCTCTTTGACCTTGGGCCCACACATTTGTATTTCTGAAATGCAATTTTTTCATCTGTCACGTAGAAGTAACGTTGCTTCAAGTGTGGTCTGTGGGCTAACCGCATCAGCGTTCCCTGGTGTGCACATTAAACGTGCATTTTCTTAGTCTCTAACTTCATGTCCACCTGCCCAGCATCTCTGGGGCTGGGGTGAAGGGATCTGAATTTTTAGCAAGCTCTTTCAGTGATTCCTATGCAGACTGAAGTCTGAGAAGCACTGCTGAGTGGTTGTATTAAACGATTTTCTATGATTCTGATTTCGCTCACGGAGCTGAATTAGTATATATTGGCCATCTGGTGAAGAAAGAGCTATATTCTTTGGTTATTGCTCATGTAGATTGCTGTTGCAGGAAGTCTCCTAGTAATTCTTGTCAGCTGCTAAGCAATATGTTGTTTCTTGTGAATAATGGTCTATTCTTTGCATTATATTGTACTAAATTACATTATTTCTCATGCTTTGTGTCTCAGGGAAAAATAAAACTGTGGTATGGTAATTTCTGTTAGGAAGTGTTTCTGCTTATATAGATCACATAGTTCATGAGTCAGATTCTTCAAATATATAACTTTGGGGGAGTGACCCATATATTTTGGGGAAGCTTCATTAACTTCTTCCAGCTATGGGTTCAACTTGCTACACTGATGCTGTTTAATCTGCAACATGATGACAACAAGGCACCATGGGAACTCAGTGGTCATTGAGGACCACTGAAGACGCAACTGGGGAAAAGTGACTATCAAGGCAGAATAGATGATACCAAAGTTGAAAAATAATTGCAAAAATACAAACAAGGAGTAATTTCCCTCTCCCTGGCAAATTTAGAGAAGGTCTTAGGGAGAGGGTAAATTGGATGAGCAATAACCGCTGATCCATGTTTCCATGGAAGGAGGGGAGTACAGAAACTGCCAGTGATCACTGTGCACAGGTGCCGGAGTGGGATAGAGGTGGACTCAGGAGGAGAAATACCTCTTCCAGAGGCCCAGCTCAGAGGAAATTAATTTCTGTCTGCATCCATGATTCAGCAGGTTTAATAGAGTTCTAGAAAATGTTCATAAGCTGAAAATGGAAGCAAAGGCACCCCTAAGAACTCACATGGACATTTGAGCGAAGCCTGACTCTAACAGGGATTTGGCATGAAGGCAGTGTTTCTCAGTCTCAGTATTTCAGACTGAATTTCATGTCTGTATGACATTTACCCACTTAATGCTTGAGATACACACACATACATATATAATAGTTTCTATTAATTTCACCTCTTAATATAACTTGGCTGAGAACTCTTGCCTTATGTTTCAGATATTCCCAGGAATGCTGAGAATCACTCAACAGTAGCTCTAAAAATTAATTATGTTGGGAAACTCATCTAACTTTCATTTATGCATAAACTAAATTAAACATAAATTATTACTAAGAATAATGACATGACACTTAATATTGGTGCCACAATTTTACAATTTATAAAGCATTTCGAATTCATTTTTGTCATCCTCATTTGCTAGCATCATCTCATTGAATTCTCACCACAGTCTGGTAAGGCAGGTCTTATCTCCCAACATTCAGAAGGCACAAATGCTTTGTCCAAAGTAAAAATATTACTTAGTAGTTTGGATGGCTAAGAGAAATAGTCATCCACCTTTGCATCAGGGTAGGCTTATACCCAGCCTCGTTTGTGTTTTAAAAGAAGTGTCTGGAAGTTGTGAGGTCCTGGATAGCAGGCGGAATTTTCTCTTTTGAATTTTGGGACCCATCCTCAATGGTCTAGTGTAGAAACTCTGAAGGAGAAACAGAATGTAGGAAAAATGTTTAGAGTGGAAGTTAGCTGATACCCAAGAGCACCACTGGGGGGATTGGAATTGGACAGGGTCTCATAGCTCCTTTTTCATGAACAGGGAAATGGAAAGCTGAAGTGGGCATTGACACAGTGATATATGATAGTCAGTGCCCAGATTAGAGGACCAGTCTCAGCATCACTTTTCCAGCG
Source organism: Neophocaena asiaeorientalis asiaeorientalis (assembly GCF_003031525.2). Lineage (NCBI taxonomy): Eukaryota > Metazoa > Chordata > Mammalia > Artiodactyla > Phocoenidae > Neophocaena > Neophocaena asiaeorientalis. Next base: position 3,422,779 of record NW_020172664.1, read on the forward strand.
ATAACTTGCCTGGGCAGATTGCCACTCTGAGGTCAGATACAGGACTCTTTCTGCACTTTGGTAACGCCACCTGCTAATTTTCCAGTTACATTCTATGTAGTATTGACACACCCTCAGTACTCATGAGCCTAAGGGGATCACAGAATAGCTCATGGAAAGTGGGAACAAGAGTTTTTTTCTGACTTGATGTTATCATGTGCTGGGGCAGAGCTTGAGTACCTACACTCTAGCAAAGAAATGGTACACCGTATGAATTCCTACCTGAGGAAAAGAATGAACGTTGCTGTATAAAAGATGTTTGGCAGGCATGTCTTAGCAACCAGCAAAGGGCATTGAATGAGGACAAGCAAAATGGAACTGCCACATCGAGGAAGAATCTATGCAGTTGATTTGAAAGGTTAACAGCATGTTATAGTATATTTGTGACTTTCAGCTATCAGAAAAATTAAGCCACTTAGTGAACACCACACAGGAAATCACTGGAGAAGCCAGGAGAAGAATCCCCAGCCCAGAGTTCTTCCCTGGTTTCTACTCTGTCTCCCAAGGTGAGCGTTTCATCCATGAGCAAAATCATAGGCACCGGTCTGCCCAGCATAACAGAGAAGCCCCAGAGTGCTGACCTATGTCTTTCCCAGTTCAGGAAAGCATGTTAATCAAATATTCATACTAATCATTCCACTGAAAGCCCCACAGTTCCCTTTTTAATGCAGAAAGCAGAGTGTAAAGACCTACAATTGCACTGCAGTGGAGAAATACATGAGCTGTACAAAAACAGTTCTTGGTAAATTGTGCATCCTCTCTTTTTAGTGTGCCATAGGTCATTCGGGGTGAAAATATCAGAGCTCTGAAAGTCATCTCCTCCTGCAGCCTGTTTCCCACATGGATACCTAATCACCCCTGCTACAGTGACTCTGGGTCCTTGGCAGTGCTTGGTATGACTTACGGGTTTTAGACCTCCAAATGCGGCGATACCCAGCAGGAGCAGATGGACTTCTAAGCAACCAGACAATAATTTCCTAATGCAAGTACTGGGAGCTGGAGCCAAGCACATTTCGTTTCTTACCCTCCCTGTGGTGCAGAGATTGATGAACAGACATGAGGTTTTCCAAGATAACGTATGCAAGCAACCTACTTACGGCAAGCTTTTCCCATGTGTCACTCTCTCTCTCTACTTGCAAGAGGAGCCAGTTAGATGATCCAACAGTGACCCACAAGGTGGGACAGAAAGCTTTAGGGGTTGAAGACTGTGGTAGACAGCACAGAGGATGAATTAAATATATCATACTTGTCCTTCTTTTCCTTGGGTTTAGTGTGACTAATGTATGGGACTTCATCTGCACTTACATTTAAATGAAGCAATACTTGTTAAAGCACATGAGAAAGTGGCTGGCCCAGAGAACCACTGCTAAAATAACAACTGCTGCTAGTAAAATCTCGTATGAATAGAATTAGGGTCAGTACTGCCATTATAAGTTTAATGATAATAATTATTATTAGAGTCATTATGACTGTTGTCAGGTTTGTTGAATAAGACCTCACAATGTAGTACAAGAAAGAAGGATGACACATCCAAATTAAGCAACTGAACCTATAAAAATCAATTCCTTTTTTCCAGCTTTATTGAAGTCTGATTGACAAATAAAAACTGTATATATTTAAAGTGTACAATGTGATGTTTTGACAAGTATATATATATTCTGAAGTATATGTATTTACAAGTATGTATATTGAAATAACTACTACAATCAAGCTAATTAACATATCCATCACCTCACATAGTTACATTTTTTGTGTGGTTAGAAAATTTAAGATCTACTCTCTTAGCACCGTTCATGTATATAATACGTCATTAACTATAGTCACCATGCTGTATATTAAGTCCCCAGAACGTATTCATTGTGTAACTGAAAGTTTTTACTCTTTGAGCAGTAGCTCCCATTTCCTTCACCCCATCAGCCCCCAGGAACCAATCTTTTACTCTCTGTTTCTATGAGTTTGGTTTGGTTTGGTTTTAGGTTCCATAAACAAGTGAGATCATGCGGTATTTGTCTTCCTCTGTCTGGCTTACTTCATGCAGCATAAGGTCCTCTAGGTTCATCCATGTGGTCACAAATGGCAGGATTTCCTTCTTTCTTGTGGCTGAATAATATATGTATACATAACATTTTCCTTATCCATTCATCTGTCAATGGACATGTAGGCCGTTTCCATGTCTTAGCTATTGTGAATAACGCTGCAATGAAAATGGGAGTGCAGGGCTTCCCCGGTGGTGCAGTGGTTGAGAGTCCGCCTGCTGACGCAGGGGACACGGATTCGTGCCCCGGTCCGGGAAGATCCCACATGCCGCGGAGCGGCTGGGCCCGTGAGCCATGGCCGCCAAGCCTGCGCGTCTGGAGCCTGTGCTCCGCAACGGGAGAGGCCACAACAGTGAGAGGCCTGCGTACAGCAAAAAAAAGAAAAAGAAAAGAAAAAAAGAAAATGGGTGTGCAGATATCTCTTTGAGATACTGATTTCATTTCCTTTAGATATATACCCAGAAATGGGATTACTGAATCATTTGACAGTTTTATTTTTGATTTTTGGAGGAAACTTAATTCTGCTGTCCATAGTGGCTGTACCAATTTACATTCCCATCAACAGTGCACAAGTATTCCTTATTCTCTACATCTTTGCCAACCCTTGTTACTTTTTGACTTTTTGATAAGAGCCATCCTAATAAGTGTGAGGCCATAACAACTGTTTTTTTTTTAATTGAAGTATAGTTGATTTACAATATTGTTACTTTCAGGTGTACAGCAAAGTGATTCATTTACATATATATATATTTCAGATTATTTTCCGTTATAGATTATTACAGGATATTGAATAGAGTTCTCTCTGCTATATAGTAAATCTTTGTTACTTATCTATTTTACATACTGTAGTTGATATCTGTAATCTTAACTTACCACTCCCCTTCCTCGCTTTCCCCTTTGGTAACCATAAGTTTGCTCACAGACATAGAAAACAAACTTATGATGATATCATTGTGGTTTTGATTTGCCTTTCCCTGATGATTAGTGATATTGATGATCTTTTAATATACCTGTTGGCCATTTGTCGTCTTTGGGAAGTGTCTTTTCAGGTCCATTGCCAATTTTGAATTGAGTTGTTGGGGGGTTTTTTTGTTTGTTTTTTGCGGGTTGCTTTTTTTTTTGCTATTGAGTTGTGTGAGCTCTTTATATGTTTTGGATGTTAACTCCTTATAGGGTATATGGTTTGCAAATATTTTCTCCCATTCTGTAGGTTGCCTTTTCGTTTTGTTGATTGTTTCCTTTGCTGTGCAGAAATTTTTAGTTTGATGTAGTCCCACTTGTTTATTTTTGTTTTTGTTTCCTGTGCTTTTGGTGTCATATCCAAATAATCATTGCCAAGATCAACGTCAAGGAGCTTTTCCCCTATGTTTTCTTCTAGGAGTTGTACGATTTCAGGTGTTGCATTTCAGTCTTTAATCTATTTTAAGTTGATTTTTGTGTATGATATAAGTAAGGGTCCAACTTCATTCTTTTGCATGTGGATAGCCCTACTCCCCACCATAGATCCTGAAGCAGCCCTGTGACCTGGCTCCAAGCCTACTCTACTGCTGGTCCAGGGTCAGTTGTGCCCTTAGGAGCACCCAACAGGAGACACAGCACTCAGCTCTCCCAAACAGCCTAACTGGCCACTGACGATCCTAAAGCAGCCCTGTGACCCAGGCCCAGTCCTGCTCATCCAGGACCCAGTGGGAGCCACACCTATCCATGCTTCTGGTAACAGGCCTGCCAACCTGGAACCCAACTTTGAACCAAGAGCAGCCTTGTGGCCTGGTGCCAGCCTCGCTTGACTGAGATCCCAGAGGCTATCCCATCAGTCAGGGGACCCAGCAGGAGAAGTTCTTTACCTGCTGAAAAGACAGGAGGAAGTGTTTGCTCCTTCAAATGCATAGACACCAAGGCAAGGCTACACAGATCATGAAGGATCAGGCAAACATGATTAGTTTACCAAAGGAAACTAATAAAGCTCCAGCAACTGACCCTAAATAAATGGAGAGCCAGGAATTTCCTGATAAAGAATTCGAAATGTTTGTCTTAAGGAAGTTCAGTGAACTACAAGAGAATACAGATGGATAACTCAACAAAATTAGGAAAAATCAATTCCTAAAACACCAATATCTATGTCATTGCTCTTAAAAAAAAAAAAAAAAGGTTTGGCAGTGCAGTAGTTTCCTGAGAAAGTCCCGTTCGAAAATGGGGGTTTCTAAAATCATAGCAGCCTCATATAATACATAATTTTAACAAATAAATCCTTTCTCATACCCCTTCAATCTTATGAAATACTGGACTATCTCTTGATCTATCACCCTTGTGCCCCAGGACCTACTGTCCTAACCCTGTAGAGAGAGCATGAGAAGCTTATGCAGGACTTTATGCCTTATGTGGAGTGGGTGTGAATACATGCTTATGAAATTGCCAGTATGGGGGGAAGCAGTGCTGAGCAGTGGTAGAACATGAATTCTGGCTCACAGAGCTCCAGCTATGAATCGGTACCTGAGTGACTTTAAGAGGCTCCTGAAAAATTCCGAGCTTCAGTTTCCTCCTATGTAAAATGGGAGATAATAATACCAACTTCTCAGTGATATTGAGAAAATAGAATCAGTTAATGTAGGCCAAGCACCTAGGGCAAAGCAGGAGCTCAACAATGATATTTTCTTTCTCAGCTCATTGTCCCAAATCAGCCCCCCGATTCCTATCTCCCTGTTCTTAGTACTATTCATGTCCAACTCACAAATATCCTCCCACTTAAAGTTTAAAATACTAGAAGGCTAGTAATAAACAATTTATAAGTAGAGATCTAGGTCACAAATAGAAAACATGGAGAGGATCAAAACCTGCAAATCTAGGGCTTCCCTGGTGGCGCAGTGGTTGAGAGTCTGCCTGCCGATGCAGGGGACATGGGTTCGTGCCCCGGTCTGGGAAGATCCCACATGCCGTGGAGTGGCTGGGCCCGTGAGCCATGGCTGCTGAGCCTGCGCGTCCGGAGCCTGTGCTCCGCAACAGGAGAGGCCACAGCAGTGAGAGGCCCGCGTACCACAAAAAAAAAAAAACAATAAACAAAAAAACCTGCAAATCTAACAGCCAATAAATATATGAAAAACATTGATTTCTCTAGTGACTAGGGAAATGCAGATCAATGTGAAATATAAATATATATATATAATCATCAGATTGTCAGAAAGTCTAGAAAGTGATAATACCTACTCTGGGATTGCAAGAGAAAGGGGTACACTCAAGTACTTGAGGGAGTGTGAATTTTTACACCGTTTTTGGAAAGAAATCTCTCTGTGTGTGATATCTGTCTGTCTCTAATTATATCTTAGAAGTAGAAGCAGTAGTACAAGGATGTTTATTACAACATTGAGGTGGTAAAAAATCTAGAAACAATGTAAATATTCATAAAAAAATAGGGTTCAAATATTTAACTTGTACATTTATTTGGTGGAATATAATGCCACAAGAGAAATCTATTTTACTTGGAGAAATTTCCATGGTACATTAAGTGAAATAGCAAGACACAGGAGAATAGATGATTCCATTTTGGAAAAAGAAACAGTGGCAAAAATACCTCTTGTCTCTATGCACAAATGTGTATGTAAGTAAGTATATGAGCATGGAGAAGTCAATATGAAGAGACCCACTGAGTAACTAACATTACCTACCTGTGGTGTGTCTAGGGCTTGTAGAAAAAAGTGGGGCGCAACAGGAGGGAACAGTAGGTAAAATCAAAAGTTTGAGTAATATATGTTGTAGGTCTATGCACAGTATATACGGGGTCTATGATTACAAAGAAATGGCATTTATGTTCCAAATTTTGGAAAACTCTATATGTATGTATATGTAAAAAAAATGTATGAAAGGCTAGTTGCCAAAGCATTAAAGGCAATTATCATAATATTCATATAACTTCTCTTGTTTATTTTTATGTTTTGTTAGAATTATATTAGTCTGTATTATTAATATAATCAGAGAAAAGCTATTTTTAACGTACAGAAAAGGAGAGCAAGCAATACCCAGGCTGGCTATAATTGCACAAGGTGAATTTAGAAAGAAGGAAGAGCCTCTGGAACCTGTTTTGAATTTGTTTCAAATCATGGAAAAAATTAGGATGCAGGTTTGGAACTTACAAAGCAGACTCTGAGATGCAGTTTATGTGCAGGCTGCTTATTAAGGAGAGCACTTGAGATGCACACCTGAGAAGGAGAGGAAGGAAGGTTGAACAGAGGGCAAGGCTGAGCTGCATGCTGGTCCAGTGACAGCCTCAGCTGACCGCACAGGGAGCTCTCACGTAGAAATGGCCCTTCACGGTTGACCTCGGTTGAGTTGAGATGGCCAGGCCTTTATAACTCCAGTGAGGGATAAGGGTGTACCTGGAGCAAGGCAGTCAAGTTCTGTCCCTGAAGGGACTGAAGCTGAGTGTCTCACGACAGCACTGCCAGCAGTTGGGGCATCAAGTCCTTCCCTGAGAGGGACCTGGGCAGTGGATCTCATTGTCTTCCCAGAATGGCCACAATGATCCCAATGGGCTGGGAACACTGGTTGGCCTGGCTGAATTTAGGCATATTCCGTAGGATCAAATCTGTGTTCAGTTGAAAGAGACAATTGCACAGGATAATTGATTTGCTGTCAGGGTGAGTTTCTTACGAAACCATCCCGGCACTCACTTCAAAGCAGTAATTGGAGCATTCCATCAACCAGGATCAAGGATTTACTACGCTCCTACCATGGGCCCGGCACTGAGCTAGGCTCTGGAAAAAAACAAGGGTCTATGAGGCTAGTCACTATCCTCCCTCAACTTTACAGAGGAGATAAAGCATGGTACACAGCACCAGCTCTTCAAGACAGTGAGTGATAAGTGCTACCAGATGAGCACAACAGAGTGCGAGAGGAAGGTGGAGAGGAGGGAGAATCTTGATATTAAAACATGAGTGTCATGAAGAGAGCAAGTTAGATGACTTTGGAAGCTACGTTCATATTTCTGGATGTAGTAGGGCAAGTTTGCAAGAAGCAGGCAGCTGTGATGTCCCGGAAGAACGTGAAAGTGGAATATAGCACACCTGGGTTCAAATTATGTTCCTGCACCTACTTGTTCACGGATTGGGGGCAAATTGTTTAAAACTGTGTAAGCCTTGGGCTTCGCTGGTGGCGCAGTGGTTGAGAGTCCGCCTGCCGACGCAGGGGACGTGGGTTCGTGCCCTGGTCCGGGAAGATCCCACATGCCGCGGAGCAGCTGGGCCCGTGAGCCATGGCCGCTGAGCCTGTGCGTCCGGAGCCTGTGCTCCGCAACAGGAGAGGCCACAACAGTGAGAGGCCCGCGTACCGCAACAAGAAAAAAGAAAAAAAACCTGTATAAGCTTCAATTTCCCTATATCTCAAAGGCAGATAAAGCTTATCTTGCACATTGTTTTTAAGATAACCTGAGGTAATGTCATGCTAGATGTTGTGAGGATGACAGGGAATAAGGATGCTTTGTAAAGAGTAAACGCTACACAGACAGGAGGTATAATTTTTGTTATGTTACTAAGTTGTCGTTCACTGCTCCATGAGATTTGTAATGAGTTTCCCAGATAATCAATTTCACAGAATATTGTTGGATGACACACCATTCTCCAATGGCTTCCTGGGAAACTCTTGGGAATATCTGAAACTGAAGACAATAGCTCTCAGCATAATATTATATTACACATGTTAATTGATGGGATTATGTAATAAATGTATCAAATGTTAGGTGGAGGGACTTTTATATTGATACTGATAAGTCCTGAGCAGACTCAGGCATCATGTCTTTCCCTTACCCCAACTCCTGTTACTAAATCCTTTTCCCAAGTGACGACACAGAGTATTGTGGGTGGTATTCCTTTTTTTTTCCAGTTATTTATCTTTTTATTGGAGTATAATTGCTTTACAATGTTGTGTTAGTTTCTGCTATACAATGAAGTGAATCAGCTATATGTATACATATATCCTCTCCCTCTTCAACATTTGCTAGGACTCTATTAAACCATTTGCTGCATCTTGGAAGCAGGCAGAAATTTCCTTTTAGCTAAGTCCCCAACCAAAGTTTATTCTTTTTCCCCTGATGCCTGCCACACTTTTCCTGTTGCTCAGGTACCAAAAGGAGCAGAAATTGTTCACCTCACCCCATGCTACTCTAAGTATTATTATTTATTTAGCATCTCTGACTTAGGAATCAATTGTACCTTATTCCCTGGACCCTTTCCTTCCTTAATTTCAAGGCAGGGATGTTGCCCAAGAATGCGTTAGGAATAGGAGACTCCCCTTTTGACTTCTCAATCAACTGCTCTGCACCCAAATCACTCCTTGGGGCTTTTTATTTAAAATAGACAGTTATCATTTTCTAAACCTGAAGTAATGTGTGAATTAAAGCATCTTTACCAAGCTTTTCTCTTTTTATTTATCTGTGATATAAAGCACAGATTAAAAACATCAATTGCATGCTTGCTTGGCAAATGTAGTTTCAGAGCAAATGTCACAGACTCTCCTTTCCAACCAGGTTACTGCTCCTAAGCTCCTGCTATAAAGAAAATTTAAAGCCACCACTCCCTAAATGCAACTGTGTTTATGAATATTTCTCAGTTCTTTATTCTCACACTTTTCCCCTCTGGCTGCAGTGAGACCAAGAATTACCAACCATGATCATGGCCTGATGATGTCAGTCCTCTAGTGCTATAAGAGGAGCCCAGTGCCTTACTCAACTTGTTTCCAAACATCAGACTACAGAGCTAGGACAGGTAAAGGGACTCATCATGGGGGAGTGAGCGCACTCATGGGGTAGAGTAAGGAGAACACAGGTGCAGAGCATAGAAATCAGAGACTGAGAGCTGCCATGTCACAAAGGCACTCATAGTAATTACTCAAATGGCAACCAACACATTGCAGCACATACTAGACGGAGGAGAAAGTTACAGCTATAATTGTATAAGATGCTCCCTTTTTCCTGACTAACAGAACTCTAGATGTATTCATGTATCCTGCTGTAAACTGGAGATCCATATGCATCTAGGAAGTCTAATGACATTGCTAGTTATAGTGGATGGGTCTTGATTAAGTCTTTACCAGAGATTCTCAAGCTCTTTGGTCTCGGGAACTCTTTGTATTCTTAAATAATTGAGGATGACAAAGAGTTTCGTGGTTTATATCTCTTGACACCGTTGTAGAAGTGAAATCTTAAAACTATTTCATAATATTTATACTTTTTTTATTGAATTATAATTGCTGTACAATAATACATAAGTTACAGGTGTACCACATAGTGATTCATAGTTTCAAAGGTTATATTCCATTAATAGTTACTACAAAATACTGACAGTATTTCCTGGGTTTTAGAATACGTCCTTGTAGCTTATTTATTTTATACATAATAGTTTGTACCTCTTAGTCCCCTTGTCTTATCTTGTACCTACCCACTTCGCCCTCCCACCTGGTAACCACTAGTTTGTTCTTTATGTCTGTTTCTTTTTTGTTATATTCCCTAGTTTTTTTTAATAGTCCACATGTAAGTGATATCATACGGTACTTATCTTTGTCTGACTTCTTTCACTTAGCATGATATCCTCCAAGTCCAATTTGTTGCAAATGGCAAGATTTCATTCTTTTCATGGATGAGTAGTATTCCATTGTGTGTGTGTGTGTATACATATCACATCTTTTTTATCCATTCTTCTGTTGATGGACACTTAATGCTGCTTCCATATCTTGAGAATTGTAAACAATGCTGTCATGAACATTGGGGTGTATGTATCTTTTTGAATTACTGTTTTCATTTTTTTTGGATATATACGCAGGAGTAGAATTTCTCGGTCATATAGTAACTCTATATTTAATTTTTGGCGAAACCTCCATACTGTTTTCCACAGCAGCTACACCAATTATGTTCTCACCAATAGTGTAGGAGGGTTCCTTTTTCTCCACATACTTGTCAAAATTTTTTGTGTTTTTTAAAAATTTATTTTTTTAGCAACTTTATTGGAGTATAATTGCTTTACAATGTTGTGTTAGATTCTGCTGTATAACAGAGTGAATCAGTTGTATGTATACATATATCCCCATATCCCCTCCCTCTTACGTCTCCCTCCTACCCTCCACCCCCCTATGTGGTCACGAAGCACTAAGCTGATATCCCTGTGCTGTGCAGCTGCTTCCCACTAGCTATTTTATATTTGGTAGCGTATATATGCCCATGCTACGCTCTCACTTCATCCCAGCTTACCCTTCCCCCCACCGAGTCCTCAAGTCCATTCTCTATGTCTGTGTCTTTATTCCTGTCCTGCCCCAAGGTTCTTTAGAACCTCTTTTTTTTTTTTAGATACCATATATGTGTTAGCATATGGTATTTGGTTTTCTCTTCTGTCTGATTTCACTCTGTATGACAGACTCTAGGTCCGTCCACCTCACTACAAATAATTCAATTTCGTCTCTTTTTATGGCTAATATTCCATTATATACATGTGCCACATCTCTATCCATTCATCTCTCGATGGATACTTAGGTTTCGTCCATGTGCTGGCTATTGTGAATAGAGCTGCAATGAACATTGTGGTACATGACTCTTTTTGAATTATGGTTTTCTCAGGGTATATGCCCAGTAGTGGGATTGCTGGGTCATATGGTAATTCTATTTTTAGTTTCTTAAGGAACCTCCATACTGTTCTCCACCGTGGCTGTATCAATTTATATTCCCACCAATAGTGCAAGAGGGTACCCTTTTCTCCACACCTACTCCAGCATTTATTGTTTGTATATTTTTTATGATGGCCATTCTGACTGGTGTGAGGTGATACCTCACTGTTGTTTTGATTTACATTTCTCTAATAATTAGTGATGTTGAGCAGCTTTTCATGTACTTCTTGGCCATCTGTACGTCTTCTTTGGAGAAATGTCTATTTAGGTCTCCTACCCATTTTTAGATTTGGTTCTTTGTTTTTCTGATACTGAGCTGCATGAGCTGCTTGTATATTTTGGAGATTAATACTTTGTCTGTTGCTTCATTTGCAAATATTTTCTCCCATTCTGCGGGTTGTCATTTCATCTTCTGTATGGCTTCCTTTGCTGTGAAAACACTTTTCAGTTTCATTAGGTCCCATTTGTTTATTTTAGTTCTTATTTCCATTCCTCTAGGAGGTGGGTCAAATAGGATCTTGCTGTGATTTATGTCATAGAGTGTTCTACCTATGTTTTCCTCTAAGAGGTTTATAGTGTCTGGCCTTACACTTAGGTTTCTAATACATTTTGAGTTTATTTTTGTGTATGGGGTTAATCACTACAAATAATTCAATTTCGTCTCTTTTTATGGCTAATATTCCATTATATACATGTGCCACATCTCTATCCATTCATCTCTCGATGGATACTTAGGTTTCGTCCATGTGCTGGCTATTGTGAATAGAGCTGCAATGAACATTGTGGTACATGACTCTTTTTGAATTATGGTTTTCTCAGGGTATATGCCCAGTAGTGGGATTGCTGGGTCATATGGTAATTCTATTTTTAGTTTCTTAAGGAACCTCCATACTGTTCTCCACCGTGGCTGTATCAATTTATATTCCCACCAATAGTGCAAGAGGGTACCCTTTTCTCCACACCTACTCCAGCATTTATTGTTTGTATATTTTTTATGATGGCCATTCTGACTGGTGTGAGGTGATACCTCACTGTTGTTTTGATTTACATTTCTCTAATAATTAGTGATGTTGAGCAGCTTTTCATGTACTTCTTGGCCATCTGTACGTCTTCTTTGGAGAAATGTCTATTTAGGTCTCCTACCCATTTTTAGATTTGGTTCTTTGTTTTTCTGATACTGAGCTGCATGAGCTGCTTGTATATTTTGGAGATTAATACTTTGTCTGTTGCTTCATTTGCAAATATTTTCTCCCATTCTGCGGGTTGTCATTTCATCTTCTGTATGGCTTCCTTTGCTGTGAAAACACTTTTCAGTTTCATTAGGTCCCATTTGTTTATTTTAGTTCTTATTTCCATTCCTCTAGGAGGTGGGTCAAATAGGATCTTGCTGTGATTTATGTCATAGAGTGTTCTACCTATGTTTTCCTCTAAGAGGTTTATAGTGTCTGGCCTTACACTTAGGTTTCTAATACATTTTGAGTTTATTTTTGTGTATGGGGTTAGAAGGTTTTCTAATTTCATTCTTTTGCATGTAGATGTCCAGTTTTCCAAGCACCACTTATTGAAGAGGCTGTCTTTTCTCTATTGTGTATTCTTGCCTCCTTTATCAAAGATAAGGTGACCATATGTGTGTGGGTTTATCTCTGAGTTTTCTGTCCTGTCCCACTGATCTATATTTCTGTTTTTGTGCCAGTACCATACTGTCTTGATGACTGTAGCTTCACAGTATAGTCTGAAGTGAGGTAGCCTAATTCCTCCAGCTCCGTTTTTATTAAGATTGCGTTGGCTATTTGGTGTCTTCTGTGTTTCCATACAAATTGTAAATTTTTTTGTTCTAGTTCTGTGAAAAATGCTATTGTAGTTTGATAAGGATTGCATTGAATCCGTAGATTGCTTTGGGTAGTATAGTCATTTTCACAATGTTGATTCTTCCAATCCAAGTACATGTTTTATTACTCAATCTGTATCGTCTTTGATTTCTTTCATCAGTGTCTTACTGTTTTCTGAGTACAGGTCTCTTGTCTCCTGAGGTGGGTTTATTCCTAGGTATTTTATTCTTTTTGTGGCAGTGGTAAATGGGAGTGTTTCCTTAATTTCTCTTTCAGATTTTTCATCATTAGGGTATAGAAATGCAAGAGATTTCTGTGCATTAATTTTCTATCCTGCTACTCAGCAAATTCATTGATTAGCTCTAGTAGTTTTCTGGTAGCATCTTTAGGATTCTCTATGTATAGGATTATGTCGTCTGCAAACAATGACAGCTTTACTTCTTCTTTTCCGATTTGGATTCCTTTTATTTCTTTTTCTTCTCTGATTGCTTTGGTTAAAACTTCCAAAACTGTGTTGAATACCAGGGGTGAGAGTGGGCAGCCTTGTCTTGTTCCTTATCTTAGAGGAAATGTTTTCAGTTTTCACCATCAAGAATGATGTTAACTGTGGGTTTGTCATATATGGCCTTTAGTATGTTGAGGTTAGTTCCCTCTATGCCTACTTTCTGGAGTGTTTTTATCATAAATGGGTGTTAAATTTTGTCAAAAGCTTTTTATGCATCTATTGAGATTATCATGTGGTTTTTATCCTTCAATTTGTTAATATGGTGTATCACATTGATTGATTTGCATATATTGAAGAATCCTTGCATTCCTGAGATAAATCCCTCTTGATCATGGTGTATGATCCTTTAAATGTGCTGTTGGATTCTGTTTGCTAGTATTTTGTTGAGGATTTTTGCATCTATGTACATCAGTGATATTGGCCTGTAGTTTTCTTTTTTTATGATATCTTTATCTGGTTTTGGTATCAGGGTGATGGTGGAATTGTAAAATAAGTTTGGGAGTGTTTCTCCCTCTGCTATATTTTGGAAAAGGTTGAGAAGGTTAGATGTTAGCTCTTCTCTAAATGTTTGATAGAACTCGCCTGTGAAGCCATCGGGTCCTGGGCTTTTTTTTGTTGGATTTTTTTTTTTTTTTTTGGCAGTACACCGACCTCTCACTCTTGTGGCCTCTCTTGTTGTGGAACACAGGCTCCGGATGCACAGGCTCAGCAGCCATGGCTCACGGGCCCAGCTGCTCCACGGCATGTGGGATCTTCCTGGACCGGGGCATGAACCCACGTCCCCTGCATTGGCAGGCAGACTCTCAAACACTGTGCCACCAGGGAAGCCCCTGTTGGAATATTTTTAATCACAGTTTCAATTTCATTGCTTGTGATTGGTCCGTTCATATTTTCGATTTCTTGCTGTTTTAGTCTTGAAAGGCTGTATTTTTCTAAGAGTTGTCCATTTCTTCCAGGTTGTCCATTTTGTTGGCATATAGTTACTTGTAGTAGTCTTTTGTGATCCTTTGTATTTCTGCAGTGTCAGTTGTTACTTCTTTTTTCATTTCTAATTCTGTTGATTTGAGTCTTCTCTTCTTTCTTGATCAGTCTGGCTGACGGTTTATCAATTTTCTTTATCTTCTCAATGAACCAGCTTTTAGTTTTGATCTTTGCTATTGTTTCCTTCATTTCTTTTTCATTTATTTCTGATCTGATCTTTATGATTTCTTACATACTGCTAACTTTGGGGGTTTTTTGTTCTTTGTTCTCTAATTGTTTTAAGTGTAAGTTTAGGTTGTTTGTTTGAGGTTTTTCTTATGTCTTGAGGAAGGATTGTATTGCTGTAATCTTCCCTCTTAAAACTGCTTTCACCGCATCCCATAGGTTTTGGGCTGTCGTGTTTTCACTCTCATTTGTTTCTAGGTATTTTTTGATATCTTCTTTGATTGCTTCAGTGATGTCTCAGTTATTCAGTAGCATATTGTTTCCCCTCCGTGTGTTTGTATTTTTTTTTTTACATCTCTATTGAAGTATAATTGCTTTACAATGGTGTGTTAGTTTCTGCTTTATAACAAAGTGAATCAGTTATACATATACATATGTTCCCACATCTCTTCCCTCTTGTGTCTCCCTCCCTCCCACCCTCCCTATCCCACCCCTCTATGTGGTCACAAACTACCGAGCTGATCTCCCCTGCTATGCGGCTGCTTCCCACTAGCTATCTGTTTTACCTTTGGTAGTGTATATATGTCCATGCCACTCTCTCGCTTTGTCACGGCTTACCTTTCCCCTCCCCATTTCAACTCCATTCTCTAGTAGGTCTGTGTCTTTATTCCTGTCTTACCTGTAGGTTCTTCATGACATTTAAATTCCATATATGTGTGTTAGCATGTGGTATTTGTCTTTCTCTTTCTGACTTACTTCACTCTGTATGACAGACTCTAGGTCTATCCACCTCATTACAAATAGCTCAATTTCGTTTCTTTTTATGGCTGAGTAATATTCCATTGTATATATGTGCCAGATCTTCTTTATCCGTTCATCCAATGATGGACACTTAGGTTGTTTCTGTCTCCTGGTTATTGTAAATAGAGCTGCAATGAACATTTTCGTACAGGACTCTTTTTGAATTATGGTCTTCTCAGGTATATGCCCAGTAGTGGCATTGCTGGGTCATATGGTAGTTCTATTTGTAGTTTTTAAGGAACCTCCGTACTGTTCTCCACAGTGGCTGTACCAATTCAAATTCCCACCAGCAGTGCAAAAGTGTTCCCTTTTCTCCACACCCTCTCCAGCATTTATTGTTTCTAGATTTTTTGATGATGGCCATTCTGACTGGTGTGAGATGATATCTCATTGTAGTTTTGATTTGCATTTCTCTAATGATTAATGATGTTGTGCATTCTTTCATGTGTTTGTTGGCAGTCTGTATATCTTCTTTGGAGAAATGTCTATTTAGGTCTTCTGCCCATTTTTGGATTGGGTTGTTTGTTTTTTTGATATTGAGCTGCATGAGCTGCTTGTAAATTTTGGAGATTAATCCTTTGTCAGTTGCTTCATTTGCAAATATTTTCTCCCATTCTGAGGGTTGTCTTTTTGTCTTGTTTATGGTTTCCTTTGCTGTGCAAAAGCTTTGAAGTTTCATTAGGTCCCATTTGTTTATTTTTGTTTTTATTTCCATTACTCTAGGAGGTGGGTCAGAAAGGATCTTGCTGTGATTTATGTCATAGAGTGTTCTTCCTATGTTTTCCTCTAAGAGTTTGATAGTTTCTGGCCTTACATTTAGGTCTTTAATCCATTTTGAGCTTATTTTTGTGTATGGTGTTAGCAAGTGTTCTAATCTCATACTTTTGCATGTACCTGCCCAGCTATGCCAGCACCACTTATTGAAGAGGCTGTCCTTTCTCCACTGTACATTCCTGCCTCCTTTATCAAAGACATGGTGACCATATGTGTGTGGATTTATCTCTGGGCTTTCTTATCCTGTTCCATTGATCTGTATTTCTGTTTTTGTGCCAGTACCGTACTGCCTTGATTACTGTAGCTTTGTAGAATAGTCTGAAGTCAGGGACCTGATTCCTCCAGCTCCGTTTTTC
>NW_020172664.1:3438992-3446984 GCF_003031525.2 Neophocaena asiaeorientalis asiaeorientalis
TTCGAATGTTGGTGCGTTTAATGTTGTCCCAGAGGTCTCTGAGACTGTCCTCAGTTCTTTTCATTCTTTTTTCTTTATTCTGCTCTGCAGTAGTTATTTCCACTCCTTTATCTTCCAGGTCACTTATCCGTTCTTCTGCCTCAGTTATTCTGCTATTGATCCCTTCTAGAGTATTTTTAATTTCATTTATTGTGTTGTTCATCATTGCTTGTTTCATCTTTAGTTTTTCTAGGTCCTTGTTAAATGTTTCTTGCATTTTGTCTATTCTGTTTCCAAGGTTTTGGATCATCTTTACTATCATTATTCTGAATTCTTTTTCAGGTAGACTGCCTATTTCCTCTTCATTTGTTAGGTCTGGTGGGTTTTTATCTTACTCCTTCATCTGCTGTGTGTTTTTCTGTCTTCTCATTTTGCTTATCTTACTGTGTTTGGGGTCTCCTTTTTGCAGGCTGCAGGTTTGTAGTTCCCATTGTTTTTGGTGTCTGCTCCCAATGAATGAGGTTTGTTCAGTGGGTGTTGTAGGCTTCTTGGTGGAGGGGAGTGGTGCTTCTTTTCTGTGGGTGGAGCTGGATGTTGTCCTTCTGTTGGGGTGGGCTGTGTCCTGTGGTGTGTTTTGGGGTGTCTGTGAATTTAGTATGACTTTAGGCAACCTGTCTGTTAATGGCTGGTGTTGTGTTCCTGTCTTGCTAGTTGTTTGGCATGGGGCATCCAGCACTGGAGCTTGCTGGCTATTGGGTGGAGCTGGGTCTTAGCTTTGAAATGGAAATCTCTTGGAGAGCTCTCACTGAATGATTATACATAGGGAAGGGAGGTCTCTGGTGGTCCAATATTCTGGACTTGACTCTCCCAACTCGGAGGCTCAGGGCTAACAACCGGTTAGGGCACCAAGACCCTGCCAGCCACATGGTTCTGGAGGTAAGGAAGAAAAAAAAAGGAAAAAAAAAGAACCCCAAACCAAATGGTAAAAGCAAAACTAAACAGACAAAATAACACAAAGAAACATACACACACACACACACTCATAAAAAGAAAACAAACGAAAAAAATAACGGTTAAAATCCTAGTACAAATGGTAAAAGCAAACCTAAGCAGACAAATCACACAAAGAAACATGCTCTCACTAAAGGAGAAGAAAGGAAATAAATAAAAATGAAAAAAGAAAAGAGAGCAACCAAACCAATAAACAAATCCACCAAGGATAACAAGCACTAAAAACTAAACAGAGGTAAACATAAATCCAGAAACAAATCAGACACAGAATGCAAACCCCAAGTCTACAGTTGCTCCCAAAGTCCACTGCCTCAATTTTGGGAACATTTGTTGTCTATTCAGGTATTCCACAGATGCAGGGCTTATCAAGTTGATTGTGGGGATTTAATTATCTGCTCCTGAGTCTGCATGGAGAAATTTCCCTTTCTCTTCTTTGTTTGCACAGCTCCTGGTGTTCAGCTTTGGTTTTGGCTCAGCCTCTTGTTTAAGCTACCCTCAGGCATCTGTTCCTGGCCCAGACAGGAGGATGTGAAAACAGCGGCTGATTAGGGCTCTCTTGCTCACTTTGGCTGGGGAGAGGGAGGGGTAGATTAGTCATAATTGGAATGCAGAGCAAGCCTGCGGTGGCAGAGGCTGGCCTGACATTGCAACAGCCTGAGGCATGCCATGTGTTCTCCCTGGGAAAGTTTCCCTGGATAACAGGTCCCTGGCAGTGGTGTGCTGCTCAGGCTCCCGTAGTGGGGCGGGTAGTGATGACCTGTGCTTGCACACAGGATTCTTGGTGGCAGTCGCAGCAGCATTAGTGTTTCATGCCCGTCTCTGGGGTCCAAGCTGATAGCCACTGCTCATACCCCTCTCTGGATATCACTTAGGCGGTGCTCTGCCTTCTGTGGACACTCAGAGGAGGAATCCCCTCTCCTCCTGCACCCCATAACAATGGTCTCTTCCCTCTTCAGCAGGTCCAGACTTTTTCCCAGACTCCCTCCTGGCTAGCTGTGGTGCACTAGCCCCCTTCAGGCTGTGTTCACGCAGCCAACCCCAGTTCTCTCCCTGAGATCTGACTTCCGAAGCCCAAGCCTCAGCTCCCAGCCCCCACCCGCCCTGGCAGGTGAGCAGACAAGCATCTCAGGCTGGTGAGTGCTGGTTGGCACCGATCCTCTGTGAGGGAATCTCTCTGCTTTGCCCTCTGCACCCCTGTTGCTGCACTCTCCTCCATGGCTCTGAAGCTTCCCCACCCCCACCCCCCGTCCCCACCAGTGAGGAGGCTTCCTAGTGTGTGGAAACTTTTCCTCCTTCACAGCTCCCTCCCAGAATTGCAGGTCCCATCCCTATTTTGTCTCTGTTTTTTTCTTTTTACTTTTGCCCTAGCCAGGTACGTGGGGATTTTCTTGCCTTTTGGGAAATCTGAGTTCTTCTGCCAGCCTTCAGTAGGTGTTCTGTCAGAGTTGTTCCACATGTAGATTTGTTTTTGATATATTTGTGGGGAGGAAGGTGATCTCCATGTCTTACTTGTCCACCATCTTGAAGGTCTCTGTTTGTGTTCTTTTTGATGATAGCTATTCAGATAGGTGTGAGGTAATTGTGGTTTTAATTTGCGTTTGCCTAGTGATTAAAAGTATTGAGCTTTTTTTCCTGTGCCAGTTAGTCATCTGCATGTCCTCTTTGGAAGAATGTCTATTCAGTTTTTCTGCCCATTTTTTAATCGGGTTGTTTGATATTTGATGTTGTGTTGTATGAGCTATTTATATATTTTGAATATTAACTCCTTATTGGTCAGATAATTGGCACATATTTTCTCCCATTCAGTATGTTGTCTTTTCGTTTTTGTGATGGTTTCCTTTGCTGTGCAAAAGCTTTTATGTTTAATCAGGTCCCATTTGTTTGTTTTTGCTTTTGTCTCCTTTGCTTTAGGAGAGAGATCCAAAAAAATATTTCTATGATATATGTCAAAGAGATATATGTCAGAGAGCCTATGTTTTCTTGCAGGAATTTTCTGATGTCTGGTCTTATACTTAGGTCTTTAAACTGTTTAGAGTTTATTTTTCTATATAGTATTAGAGAATGTTCTAATTTCGTTCCTTTACATATAGCTGTCCAGTTTGCCCAACACCACTTATTGAAGAGACTGTTTTTTCTCCATCTTGTATTCTTGCCTCCTTTATGGTAGATTAATTAACCTACCCATAGGTGCATGGGATTATTTCTGAGCTTTTGATCCTGTTCCATTTATCTATATTTCTGTTTTTGTGCCAGTACCTTACTGTTTTGATTATTGTAGCTTTGTAGTAGTCTGAAGTCAGGGAGCCTGATTCCTCCAGCTGCGTTCTTCTTTCTCAACGTTGCTTTGGCTATTTGGGGTCTTTTGTGTTTCCATACAAATTTAAAAATTTTTGTTCTAGTTCTGTGAAAAATGTCATAGGTAATTTGATAATGATTGCATTGAGTCTGTAGATTGCCTTGGGTATTATAGTCATTTTTGACAATAGTGATTCTTCCAATCTGAGAACACTGTATATCTTTCCATCTGTGTTGTCTTCAGTTTCTTTCATCAGTCTCTTATGGTTTTCAGCATACAGGTTTTTTACCTCCTTACATAGATTTATTCCTAGAAATTTTACTATTTTTGATGTCATGGTAAATGGGATTATTTTCTTAATTTCTCCTTCTGATTGTTTTAGTGTTTAGAAAAGCAACAGATATCTGTATATTAATTTTGTATCCCATAACTTTACCAAATTCATTGATGAGCACTAGTAGTTTTCTTGAGGTGTGTTTAGTATTTTTCTATGTATAGTATCATGTCATCTGCAAACAATGACAATTTTACTTCTTCCTTTCCAATTTGGATTCCTTTTAATTCTTTTTCTTTTCTGATTGCTGGGGCTTTCACTTCCAATACTATGTTGAATAACAGTTGCAGAGTGAGCATCCTTGTCTTGTTCCTGATCTTAGAGGAAATGCTTTCAGCTTTTCACCTTTGAGTATGATGTGAGCTCCAGTTTATCATATATGTGCTTTATTTTATTGATGTGTGTTTCCTCCAGGAGGGAGGTCTGAAGGCATCCACATCCTCAAAGCAATGTCATTTAGTCATCTTAGACCCTTGTATGAGGAAGTGCCTCTTAGGTTGTATGTGTAAGAATACTTGTATAAAAGTGTCTTAAACAAGTAATAGAGGTTTATTAGTCTCACATAGCAAAAGATCTGTAGCTCAGTGGTTCCAGGGACAATTTAGCTGCTCAATAATGTCATTAACTTCTCTTCCCTTTCAGCTTTGTTATCTTCAACATTTCAATCATGCCTTTTCTCAGGTTGCTCAATAGCTAGAGCAGCTCTAAACACTATGTCCTCACAGGACAAAATCTAAAATCAGGAAGGAAGAGGTGGCAGGGTAGGGTCATCTCCTTTTATACCTCTATCTTTCATCAGAGAGAAAAATCATCTCTAGTAATATCCAGCAGTCTTCTCCTTATGCTTCACTGACTAGGATGGAATCATATGCTCACCCCCATAATGCAATCATGAAAGAAAATGAGATTATATGATTCCAACTGGGCATATTGCAGAAGCTCCCAAATGAGGGTCTGTCAAAATGAAGCAGAGGAAATGGTACTGGGAGCCAATAAATAGTAGCTGCAACTACCCTTTCCCGTTTCAAAGCCACAATGCAGAGACTGACAGCTGAGTAAAGAAATCAGTAGTAATTGTGCTTTATTAAGCTATCTACTTGGTTATCATCAGCCTCAGATTAAGCAGACAAATGCATGGCTGAACTATAGAAAATGCTTTTAGAAATAATTATAGGTGACCTACCTAAAACACACTTTAGATTAGGATGTCAGTCTGACCTGGAACACTCAAGCTGCAGATATGAAAAGTAATCAAAGAATGTGAAAGTACAATGGAATGTCAGAAATCACCTGGCCTCACATCACTATTTACTAGTGAGGTAACTGTGGCCAAGTGAGTTTCCCAAGTCACACACTGAGTTCAAGGACTGGCCCTTCCAGAGAATCACTAAGTGGGTTGGGTACAGTGTAGGCAATTCATTTATTAATCCTAAACGGGCAAGAGGCCCATATGCTGCACCACAGAGATTGTTCTTTTATGGGGATAACCTCTCTGTTCTGCTGGAAAAGAGGGAGGAGATGCTCCCCCCTGGGCTTTGGTAATTAGGTTGCTCTGGGTTTCAGGGACCTGAAGCCTGGACTCCTTGGCCATATATTTGGAAAATTCATCCTAATTCTTCCACATTTCGTTTGCTACTCAGAGCCCTCAGAGCCCCTTTTCCTTGCAAATCATGAAAGTCCTCAGTACCTTCTGTGACATGCAAGGCTGAAAAACTGCAGATGCTTTGGTGCTGAAAATAAAATTCTTGAATTTTTATGTAGTTTTTTTCCTCTTTGTCTCCACTTTTTCCCACTGTTATCTCACTGATTACATTATAAGTTGGGCAGAGATAAAGAGGCATCCTAGAAATAATAAGAAAAGGAAATATTTTAGTTGGAAGATGGAAAGCATTGTTAAAAATTTTTTCTCTTACTCTTTTTCAAACGTGTTTCCTATAGTCTTTTCATCTTAAGCCTGAGGATATGTATTTGGATACCGGGTAGATCTTTTTTATATGGGATGCCTTTGGCTCTGGAAGGCTAAGAAGCCAAGGTGAAGCTTCTCTGGACTCTAAGGTTTAAGAAAGAGAAATGAAGGGGATGATAAACAGGTTTTACCTTATATGTCAGTTTTGATAAATTTGTAATAATGGCCTTGAGTGCTGTATTAAGAAGGATTAAAAGCACTGAGTTTGACTGGAGAGAATGTTGGCAAGGATGGAAGCAAGTAGAACTCTCCTCCACTGCTGGTTGGAGTATAATTGGTTCAACCGCTTTGGAAAACAATTTGACATTACCTCATAAAGTAAATGTGTATATCTTCTGGTCTGACAAGCCTACCTCTAGCTATCTACCCTAGAAAAACTCTTTCAGTGGGCACCAAATGATTTATATAAGAACATTCACAACAGAATTGTGTGTAATAGCTCAAGTATGAAACAACCTAAGTGCCCATCAAGAGCAGAACCGACACCTAAATTGTTGTTAATTTATTTAGTGGAATAGTATACAGAGATGGCCCTAAGTGAACTATAGCTTTACGCATCAACAGAAAAAATTTCACAAAAATTATACTGAATAAAAGAAGCAAGTCTCAAAAGAAAACACAATATATTTTCATTTGTGTAAAGGTCAAAAACAGGCAATGCAAAACTAGGTTGTTTAGATATGTACATTAGGTATAAAGCTATAAGGAGACGGAAGAAAGTAGCTATCACATAATAACTGTGATAACTGTCAGCATACAGTCACCACCAGAAAACAAGTGGACAACACAGTCATCCTCGGGAATAGTATTTGCATGATTATGACGCTGTAGGGAAAGCTTTAGTTGAAGTACATCCTGAGTACAACATTTTCCCATGTGCTTCATCAGTCTGAGGAATTAGAGAATTAGACTATGTCCTTAACATCACTTCCTGTCTGAGAACATTGGAGAGCTCACAGCAGATAGAATTCTGGAAATGAGACAACGCTTCAGAGCTGTTTGAAAGAACATCCATGTAAGCAATAGCTTCGAGAATTAGAATTTGACAAGCCCACAAATTTATTGAAAGTAATCCACAGGAAGGAAAAGTGGAGAGGGAGATGGAATATGGGCAGAAGGGGAGCAAGACATTTTTGAATTATTTAATTTACCTGGTATAAAATAAAATGCTTAAGTAGTGGGGGAAAAAAGTCAGACCAGCGGTTTTCTCTGAGATCAGTATGCATACGCACACTCACAAATCTGTATCTATGATGTTTCAAAAACACTTTTTTAATTTAAAAAAGAAAAATTTTGCCATGGGATGAGAAATGATGGTGCGTGTGCCATGTAGAGGTCAACACTCTTCAACATGGACCTTTCTAGCCCATCAGGCTAGAAAAGGGTTAGGACTCAGGGGAAGAAAGTATGTTTAAGAATAACTGTAATGTGTTTGAGGGTTCTGTATGATCTGTCTCTCAAGAAACCCAAGTTGGCAGAAGGTAGCACTGGAATATGATGGTCAGAATTAGAACATCCTCCAGTATGTACAGATGAGCAAAGATAATTTACAGGTTTAAAGGAAGAAGTATACTTAGTGTTTATTGTGGGATGGGGCACTGTTAACAAGCATTCTTGCAAGTGTATTAAATTGTTTACTTTTTCTAACTTTACTTGCTGAAGTAGCATATTTAGTTTGGATTTTCGACTAGAATGTCCCCAGGATAATTCATCAGAGTTTGCCAGCAATCCAGGTGAGGATGGGAAGTGTGCCCAATTTCTTTTCTCCTACATTTTTCTGCGGGGAAGGGAAATAGGAACAGTCTTCCTCCTTGATTGATGGAAGGAGCCAAGGAGAAACAGAACTTTCCCGCCACCAGCCACCTGCCACCTGCCTCATTTACTTCTCCCCTTTCTTCCCAGTGACCACAGGTCTAAGATCCTTCTCCAGAGGGTTTTATGTTTTGTTTCTATTCTCTAGCTGCATAGAGTCTTGGCGGGGTTGGGGGTAGGGTAGTGTCAGAGGATGCTGGATTATTCAGAGAATGAGAAATGGGTAAAATGAAAACGTTGAAATCTCTATTTTAACACCTGTGACTATTCTAATCTGTGTCCTCTTAGATGATGTACATCTTTAAAGCAGCTATCCCTCATTTGTTTAAAAAAGAGTAGCACTGGGCTTCCCTGGTGGCGCAGTGGTTGAGAGTCCGCCTGCCAATGCAGGGGACACGGGTTCGTGCCCCGGTCCGGGAAGATCCCACGTGCCGCGGAGCAGCTGGGCCCGTGAACCATGGCCGCTGAGCCTGTGCCTCCGGAGCCTGTGCTCCGCAATGGGAGAAGCCACAACAGTGAGAGGCCCGCGTACCGCAAAAAAAAAAAAAAAAAAAAAAAAAAAAAAAAAGACATTTTATAAATGCTTCTTGGGTT
>NW_020172664.1:3447050-3553428 GCF_003031525.2 Neophocaena asiaeorientalis asiaeorientalis
AAAAAAAAAAAAAAAAAGAGTAGCACTTCTAATACTGCTACTTGGGTTGGAGGAGGGAGAATACCATTACTGAGAAAGTGGCTAGATTTGATAGGCAAGGTTTGTAGGTCAGAGATCTGCTGTGTGAATCTCACAGAATTTTATTCACGGATCTTTGGAGCGAGAAGACAAACCCGAAAGCTTCGGGAAGACAATTTTGTACTGTGGGTACAGCAGATGATGCTTTATAGGCCATTCTTAGGCAAAAAATAGGCTTGTCTGTGGGTTCTGAAATAATTTCAAGGAATGCTTCATCAACACTGAACTGATTTGAGTGCTTAAATACTCCTGTGCTCCACAGCGAGCAATTGATTCTCAGTAAGAATTAGTTCTTACATTGGGAACAAAGGAGCAAAACCTTTTGTCCTTCTCCCATAATCGAAAGCAAGTTGAAGAGCTCAGTTGGGAAATGAGCAAAGGGCACATTCAAGATGTTAGTAATCTGACCAGAGTAATCATAGGATCCCAGGGCCGGGAGCAGACGGTGGGAAGATCACTTACATAGTAAGCAACTGTAGAGGGGTGGGTGATTGTTAAGCCCTGGACCTCCCTGAATGGCTGAGTCAGGCTCCCTGAGGGTGCAGCCCAGGAGCCTGAGTTTTTTTTTTAACATCTTTATTGGGGTATAATTGCTTTACAATGGTGTGTTAGTTTCTGCTTTATAACAAAGTGAATCAGTTATACATATACATATGTTCCCGTATCTCTTCCCTTTTGAGTCTCCCTTCCTCCCACCCTCCCTATCCCACCCCTCCAGGTGGTCACAAAGCACCGAGCTGATCTCCCTGTGCTATGCGGCTGCTTCCCACTAGCTATCTACCTTACGTTTGGTAGTGTATATATGTCCATGCCTGTCTCTCGCTTTGTCACAGCTCACCCTTCCCCCTCCCCATATCCTCAAGTCTGTTCTCTAGTAGGTCTGTGTCTTTATTCCCGTCTTTAACAAGCTCTCTGGATGATTCTGACACAACTGTTTCAGAGTATCATCTGAAACCTCATTTGTAGGTGAGAATACAGCAGTCAACCCCTGAATTAAAGGTAAAAAACTGAGCGCTGACAAACTACCAGGTACAAAACTGAGTTAAATGATAGCTCTAACCCTTCAAGGGCTTGAGGTTTAGCTAGAAAGGCTCACGTGCCAAGTCCTTTTACAGCAGGCTGAACAAAGCCCAGCAGGGTAAAAGGCTTCTTCTGTAGTGTTGCGAAGCGGATGAAGGGGTTACAAAGTTGCAGTTAAAAAAGGTTTCACAGAAGGGATGACATTCGATGATGACCCCAGGATATGTGTTCTAGGATGAGTGCCAGCGTGTTTTCTAGACAGACAGCTTGCTTGGGGGCCTGAGTATCCCTGTTTGGTTAACACAGATAGATGACTATTCCTAGAATGTAGGATTTACTCATATAAGTATTGCTGTTAATAATAATAATAGTAACTGTCATGTATCAAGTATGTAGTACGTACCAGACTTGATCTTAAATGCTCTATATCACTTATTCTCCGTGACTACCCTGCAAGCTGGTATTATTATCTTGTACAAACAAATTTAAAAAAACCTTAATCAAAATAGAGTCAGGAGGCCAGAAGCAGCTCTCATGCCCCCAGACAATGCCAGAGCCCAGCAGGAAGAAGAAAGGCTTTTGCTGCTTGCCCGGCAAGAGGTCAGCCAATGAGGGACTGCCACAACTCAGCCAATGAAAAGCCACTATACTTCAGACTCTCAATTCCTCCAGTGAACTCTTTGTTTACTTCCCAACTTCCTTTCCCCCTAGAAGAGTTCTCCCCTCCAATTTTGGGGGGATTTGCACATGGCTAGCCATGGTTGCAGAACTCAACTGCAGTTCTCTGTTGATCCCAGATACACCCATTTTTGCAGGAAAAATAACTGGAAGCCTCTTTGTTTTAGGTCAGTGATTCTCATTTTACAGATGAGGCCATGCCAGAGAGGGTAAGTGACTCGCTCAAGACCACTCTTTCTGGCAAAGACAACATTAAAATTTAGAAATGGGATTATGAGGGTGAGGTAGATTATAAAATTTTGCAGAAAACACTGAGGGAGGAAGAGGATTCCCTAGGTTTGAATAAATACCTGCCAAGCAACTCTGCTACACTTCATTTATGAGGTATTTGACTTCGGAGCCTCACAGCAGGTACATATAACATGAAAATCCCTTTAAGCCTCAAGACTGCTCATTTTTTAGACCCCAGATTTCCCATTCTGACCAAAAGGACTTGTTTTGCCTCCTCAATGCCATTTAAAATTTAGGCCAGTCCATTGGTTTCTGTAATCCAGTCTTATTACTAAAATGTTACCACTTGTCTCTTCCTGGGCCTAACTGGGAGGATGAAGCTACTTGGGAAAAGGGAAGGTATGGTTAAAGAAGGTGTGATATTGTGATTTATAATAAGAACTATAGATTTGTTCTTTGACCCTGACCCTTGCACAAAGCTCCTAAAGCCCTTGGAATTTCCGAAGTGAAGAGGGCAATAAAGGTGGCTTCTGTTATGTTAATGAGTGACTTTTGGAAAGCCCGTAGGTAACCTAAGGATGGGAGCTGGTTGCCAGGGCTACCAGCTAAATGATTAGAGGGTTGGAAATTTCAGTTCCATCCTTCTGACCTCCAAGGAGGAGAGTGGGGCTGGAGATTGAGTTCCATCACCAATTGACAATGATTTTATCAGTCGTGCCTATTTAATGAAGTCTCCCTAAAAATCCAAAAGGGCGGCGTTCAGAAAGCTTCCAGGTTCCACTCTAAGGAAGCAGGTTGGTGAACATGTGGAGATTTGGGGAGGGTGTCCTGCTCAGAGAGCACGGAAGTCCCATGCCCTTTCCCCATACCTTGCCCTATGCGTCTCTTCTATCTGGCTGTAAAGTCAAATGTTTCTCTGAGCTGCTCTAGCAAGTTAATCAAACCTGAAGAGGGGGTTGTAGGAACCTCCCATTTACAGCAGCTCAGTTAGAAGCACAGGTGACAGCCTGGGCATGCAATTGGTGTCTCAAGGGGGATGAGAGAGCGCTGTCTTATAGTACTGAGCCCTTGGCCTGTGGGATCTGATGCTCTCTCCAAGTAGTGTTAGAATTGAGTTGAATTGTAGGCCACCCAGCTGGTGCTGGAGAATTGCTTGGTGGTGGGAAAAACCCACCTACATGGCAGAATTATCGTCAGAATTGTTAGTAGGATATAGTCTGCTCCTTCCAACCGTCTCCCCCGGTGATGGAAGGAGGAAAAACACTTTGTCTCGCTGATGGCCAATATGGTGGCAGCTCCAAATTCACCATCCCCTTTTAGCGGGTTGCTGTAGCTTTACTGACCCAAAGAGACAGACACTCAGATATTTCTCCAGCAAAGATGGGTTTATGCAGGATAAGCAAAGAATTGCAGTTCAGGGTCTGCAACCATGGTGAGGATCATGCAAGCTCTCACGTGGCAAGGGAAGGAGAACTTTTCCATAGGGAGGAAAAGGAAGTGGGGAGGGCTATAGTAAATGAAGAGTTCATACTTTTCATTGGCTGAGTCCTTGCCAGGAAAGGACTCTAATTCCTGTTGGGCTCTGCTAATACTGCAGGCATAAGAGCTCCCCTTTCTGGTCTCCCAACTCTATTTCATTGAGATTTCTGTTTATTAATTTTTTTACAGTTTTTATGTCTATTCTTAACTGGCTGTTGGTCACCAGTACCACCTAAGTCTGAATTGTGGAGGGCATCTCACCTGTGGCTTGTTCAGGGGCTCCTGCAGGTGAGGGCATTTTCCTGGGCTGTTCCCTGGCATGAGTGAGTTGGCAAGGCTGGGCTTCTTGCTGACCTTCATCCTCCCAGTAGTGAATTTTCCCCAGATCTCCCGCAACGGGTCCCCTTGCTCTAGTGGGAGGCCCTCCTAGGGGAAGGCTTTGTGCAGCATCCACTCAACCCACAGGAGACTTAAGTGTTTTCCCCACAACAAGCAGAGGATGGTTCCCTCCCAGGTTCACCCCCTAACTCCTGCCACCCTTCCTTATACTGGCAGCATCAAAGAATCAGGTACCCTGCAGATTCAGTGACTCAGGAACCTTCAGGTCAGTGACCACTGACCCTACCTAGTGGAGGAAAGATTTGGGCTCATTCTTTGCAGGAGAAATGGGTACTAAGTCCAATGTATCCTCTTCTCCCACGGGGAGAGAAAGATGAAGGTATAGTGTATTAGTCTGATAGGGCTGCCATAACATCATACCACAGACTGGGTGGCTTAAACAACCGAAATTTATTTTCTCACCGGAAGGCTATAGTTCCAAGTTTTCTAGCCTGAAGGCTAGAAGTTCAAGATCAAGGTGTCAGCAGGGTTCATTTCTTCTGAAGCCTCTCTCCTTGGTGTAGATGGCTACCTTCTCACTATGTTCTCATATGGTCTTCCCTCTGTACCTGTGTGCAAATTCCTTTTCTCAGAAGGACACCAGTCATGTTGAATTAAGGTCCATACTAATGACCTCATTTTACCTTAATTACCTCTGTCCAGGCCCAAGCTCCAGAAACAGTCACATTCTGAGGTACTGGGAGATAGGACTTCAACACATAAATTTGGGAAGGGACACAACTCAGCCCATGAATCTCAGCTGGGGGACACCACGTAGCCTCAGCCTTCTCTATATAGGCGCATCAGGTGGGACTTTCAGAACTGATTTCTCTGAAATAAACCCTTTTGGTCAGCTCTGTGCTAACACAGCAGACACATTAAGAGCAATACCGGTTGTACCCGTGAATTTAGAGGGTGAAACATTTATTGCCTTTTGATCCCAGCTGAGGCCCATCT
This sequence comes from Neophocaena asiaeorientalis asiaeorientalis, assembly GCF_003031525.2. Classification (NCBI taxonomy): domain Eukaryota; kingdom Metazoa; phylum Chordata; class Mammalia; order Artiodactyla; family Phocoenidae; genus Neophocaena; species Neophocaena asiaeorientalis. Next base: position 3,451,872 of record NW_020172664.1, read on the forward strand.
CCCTAGAAATTCCCATGCTCTCTGGTGAGAAGTTGGGTGGAGACTTGCAGCTGTAGAGGCCCTCTAAGGTAGCAGGAAGGGCCTCTCTTGGTGATACTTTTTGTGAGCAGTTTTTACACTTATAAATACATTTGTTTTCTACTTCAGCATTTCAAAGCACTTTCCACATTATCTGGGCAGTGGGCAGGGCAGGCATTCTTCCCATCCTGTTACACGTGAGGAAACTCAGCTTTCCAGAGATATTAAGTGATTTACGCAAGGCACATGGATACAGAGATATTAAGTGATTTATGCAAGGCACATGATTTACACAAGGCACATGGAAGCCCAGCTAGGACTGAATTTCCTACATCCTCACTTCCTATGGGAGGTAGAACAGAAGCGGAGATACAGGTGGGCTTGTTAGTTATCTTACCTATATGGCGCTTACTATATGATAAAAAAAAAAGGAGAATTAGCAAAGAGGAGACTTTGTACATGATAAACTTTCTTTGATATGTTAATGTCCACAGTGTTTACATAAGATTAGAAATTATATTTTAAACATATTTGGTAATATGGCACTGAAAGAAAATTATTTTATTACTGCTAAATTGTTCTGTCTTATTTTTAATATATGTTGTAGTATTTTTTTAAAAGCCTTTGTCAAAAAAAAGGTTTTATCAAAAGCCTTTAGAAGAACTAAGTTGTAAAATGCTAGCTCTCAGCTTCGTTACTTGCTTTTCAGAGTAAAAGGCTGATATTTGCGAGGAGAGAGATATTCCTTTGTCGGTCACCAGTTCATTCATTTATCAGTCAATAAGTATGCACCAAGGGATTACTCTGTGTAAGGTACTGAGTTGTATATCGCTTGGAGAGTGTTTACATAAAGATAGAGCTACCAGAATATTTATATCACTGGAGCAAAGATCGTCACACATCAACAAACCATCACATTGCTGGAGTTCTTGATCAGGTTATGAAGAAATGCTAGCATTGACATTTCATAGGTTAATTTCCATCATTCTGATACAGTTCACTAGTTTTCTGGATGGACAGATGCTATGGTTCTGAAAGATGCTTTTCCCTGACTTGGCCCACCAAGTCCTGTCTGATCACTGTGTTCCATCCTTTTAACCTAAGCTAAGGAAATGTCAACAACAAGGTTGGATCCAGGAAGTCATGTATCTGCATACTCCAGTACAGCCGAATGCCTCAGAGTCAAGGGCAAAGGCATATGACCTCTTTCCCTGGATGGAGGTCATTTGCTCTGCCCCTCACTTCTGCTTTTACTCACTCTCACTCCACAGACTCAAGATCCCACCTATGAACACTCCCTGCCTTAGCTGATTTGGCTGGATTGACATCCTGACTCCTCCAGTTATGTTCTGGAAGGGGACTTGTAAGATCCAATTTGATATGACTAGAGCCAGAAGGATAGGACGACTGAGGATTTTTGTCCTGATGGTGAAAAGTACAGCATTTTCACAGAGAGGAGTTGAGAGTTCAATAGGAGAATAAAGGTGTTACCTTATATTATCAGATAATTAGCTAATTAAAATGCTCATACAAGGTCTTCCCAGCCATCCCACAGCCTAAGAGTCTTCTGGCAGAAAGCATCAAGTTAAAATGAATACCAAAACTGGGACGTTTAAACACCATGGTTTTAGCAAGGAGACATACTTGTCTTGCTAGGTTTTTTTTTCAGTTTTGCTCTATTTTGCATTTTACCTCTCAGAGTTAAAGAACAAAAGCCCCAAAACTCTCTGCTTGCGTTCTGTTTTTTATACTTAAAATGGCAGCAAAATGAATCATATTTTAAGACCAATTTCTTTTTTTATTTGAATATATAATTAATTAAAATCCACAGTTTATACCATAATGTAAGAAGACAAGAGATAGCAATTTTTAAGAAGAAAGTTGAATCTCACAGAGAAATTTTAATACTCTCTTTTTGAATTTCAGTTTGAAATGTAATCCACGGATATAACATTATCACACTGCAAATAATATATGATTAATAGCAAAAAGAAATTACTAACTTTAATTATGTGATTTTCATTTCATGAGATGGAAAAACTGTCAAAACTTATTAATACAATATTTGAATTTATCTTGTGGGTATTTATTGCCTTCATCAATACAAGATTTTAATTTGTCAATGAAATGATTTTTGTAACTTTATGAAAGCTAATACACCACCCCTTTGAGCTAGTCATTACATGTTGCCTTGTGAAGATTAAATGAGATTCTTTCAAGAAATAGCTTTGAATGTTGACTGTGGCACTATTCTGGAAGATACGAGTTACAGCAGTGAACAAAACAGACTCACATCTCTGCCTTTCTGGAGCTTTTTTTCTAGAGGAGAGAGGCTAAGCAGAATAAATAAGGACATTTTACAGCTCTTTAGAAGAAGATAAATGCAATGGAGAAAAATATAGCAAGCATGCAGAGGGTCTGGAGAGATGCAATTGTAGATGGCGTGGGTGGAGAAGTCCTTACCGGGGAGGCAAGGGTTTGAACAAGGTAAGGAACTGAGCCATGGGTGATCTGGGCAAAAAGCATTGCAAGCAGAGGTAGTAGCAGCTGCACAGGCTTTGAGGCACCACCTGGCTAGCGAGCCCAGTGAAAAGCAGAACCAGAGGTAGAAGTGAGCAAGGGAAAGTAATCAGAGGTTAGAGAGGGGATGCACCCCATCCCTGTTCATATTACTTCAGGAACTCTGATACTCGTCTCACTTGAGTTGCCCAGAGAACATGTTGAAATGAATGTAAATGAGTTGCCAGCGAGGGTTTTTGCACTGCTTTCTCCATAACAAACTCCGCCCACATCCTTGCTGGCTGCCTTTCAATAGCTCCAGCCTGCCAAGACTTGCCCCCACCTCAGGGCCTTAGCACACGCTCCTCCTCCTTCCTGAGATGCTCTCCCTGCCGCTTCTGTCCCCACTCTTCTCACTCCCTTTCCTCTTATGCCTTCATGCGTCAATGTGAACATTAGCTCCTGGAGCTAATGCCCGAAGAAGGTTTTCTCTATTTTCTCTCAGGACTCCCTTTTTCTCCTTCTCCATGGGCTGCATTATGATTTGCAAAATCATGCTTATGGGGTTTTGTCGTTACATTGATTCCAATTATTCTTATTCACTTGTTATTATCTATCATAGGCTCTGCAAGAATAGACTAAATATCTGTTTTATTATTAGTGCTGTTTGCGGAGTGCCTAGCACATGGTAGGTACAATGTAGATATTTGATGAAAAGATGGAGGAACAAGTGAAGAAATAAATGAATGAATGGGAACAACTTGGAGGGTAGCAAAACCAGGATTTCTGTCATCGTTTGACTCCCAAGCTCTGCTTTACAGATAGAGATCCCGAGACCCAGACAGTGTTTCAGGGTTAAGCATGAGATGGGCACAGGCTGAAGTTTCCTAAACCTCTTGTCATTCACGTGCCTGAGAACAACACACTCTCTTAATGTACCTCCCCATTCCCTGTCACTGAGGGCGTTCCTGCTTCCTGTTGAGGCCACAGAATGTTGTGCCTTATTATACTTATTAAACTCACTTTATATCTTTCAGTGAATCCCTCTGACACTGAATTATAGGCCCCTTGAGAGCAAGGACCTAGTTTTATTTGGACAAGGATGGATGGTACATGGCACACAATAGGGGCTCAAAGTTTGGGGAATGAAACTAATGATCTGCTATGTTCCTGCTATGTAGAGGTATTCTGCTAGGCACTTTAATTTTTCCCCCCAAGATGGCTTCTGAGTTTAACCAAATCCACTTATATATATGCCCATTTCAGTTCTCCCAGTCCATCACGTATTTGGATCAAGTTAAATATGTATTAATACTAAGCAAAGTTCTAGACAGAAAAGGTAGAAATGGTATCAATTGTCTTTGGCATTCTTAGGTTGGACAGAGCTGGACACAGAGCAAATGCTGATGACTTCTTTTGGGTTGAGACTCAGTTGCTGCTGAACCCTGATGTTTTCATTACTTTTCTCCTTCTCAAAGGAGAAGTTTGAACTGGTTCTCAAAGTACCACATGAATAAAAAGACATGTACTGAGATAGCCCCACTTCCTGGCTGCTCTGTCGGAGCAAAACTAGCTTCTCAATGGTCCCCCAAAGTTGTTATTTTTAAAATAGGGACTTGGTTTTCAACTACTTTAATTTACTTAGGAAACATGATTTACCCTACTAGAAATCAGAATGTCCTACTAGAAATCAGAATGTCTAACTAGCAAAAGCTCGTGCTCACCAGTCTAAAATTATCTCCAGTCCACAGTACGTGGGAAACCAAAACGCTCATTCTTTGAGCTCTGACAATTAACATGGCTTGCGTTTCTCTTCTTCTATGGAGGATATGTGATTAATATCACTATTTTCTAGAAGTAACTCCAGTACAAGGTTAATAACTGTTTTACTTTTCCTCATCTCAATCAAGATTAAATAATTATAAGTTAAACTTTATGAATTATCCTTACAGCAAGGACATATTCCACAATGCTACAATGACATGTTGGTTAGGTATTTTATATATTCATTTCTATTTTACAATGAGTAACTGAGGCCCAGAGACATAATTAATATTAAATAGTAGAGTCTGAATTCAAGTCCAGGTCTGCTCAGTTCTAAACACCTATGCTTTCTCCATATTAAGCTTCTTCTATTGTGGATGAATGGGTGGATGAATGGATGGATGGATAAATGAATGAGTGAATGAACACAAGAAGCAATTGTTATATGTATACTTGGGTCACATCTGACTAGGTGGATGTAGCTTTTGTACAAATTACCTAGGAAAATATTACCTTTGGAAATCGGTAATATTTCATTTGGGTCATAATTTGTGTATAGAGGTTTTAATAATGCTAGGTCTATTTAATGGAACTGTATTCTAGTGATGGAAATGTATCAGAAAATAGTTGGAATTTTCCCACATGGTAGATACTACACCATGGATAATTAAACTTTATTAAACTCAATTTAGAAATATATGTTGAATATAGTAGCCACCTAGGTTTGACCTAACCTAATGGAATCCTCTGTGTATAATTAGTGTGTAGGCTGTACTTTTCTGATGGTTTTATTTGTGTGGAAAATAAAATTTGCAAATCTGAATTTTCATCCATAGGATGTCAATATTCTTTCTCTTCAAAGTAGGAATGACAGTAAAAATGGGTAGCTCCAGTTATAATACTCTGGGGGGCTGTTACAAAGTCTGGGGGGTGGTATTTTTCCCTAGTACACTCAACTATGCTCTCTCATGTGTCATCTACATGCATATGGGCTCTGCCTCCAGATTGTAAGCTTCTTGAGGGCTTTCCTTCCCTTTTACAGAGCACTGAGTATATTGCTAGACACGCATTGGAAGTTCAGTTAAGCTTATTGAATGAATACATCTCTCAAAGCTAAAGGGAACCCTTGGTACAAGAATGGACTATTACATTTCAGAGTAAGTAAGTACCTGCTCAAAGAGGGAAGTTAGTATAACATGGAAATAGGGGAGATAGGAGAGACCCAGAGATGCACCCTCATTGCAGACCTCATTCAATTTTGAATTCCACTGCTGTGCCCCTTCCCTTCATACCAACCCGGCAAGATACAATGTGGCCTTTGGTATGAAGCCATATTACTGCCAGCCTCCAAGACAAGTGTGGAAGTAGATACTTCCCAACAATAGATACTTGTTAGAAAAAGAAATACGTTTTCAGGTAAATTTCAATGGCTGAAGGTAGGTAAGTAGGCTTTAAGGCTGTTAAGAAATAGAAATAGTATATTCTTGTTTGTTTTCCATCCTCAAGTTTTTATTGGAAGACAGCAAGTGGTGAGATTTTAATATTGCCTCCTCTTGTGTAACAGTGAGAATAACTTACACTGCATATCCTTTTTGCATATATTGTTTCATTTGAAACTTACAAAAACCTAACCAGATAAGGAGAGTGGGTATATTTTCCCCCATTTAGACAAAAAAAATACTTGAGGTTCAGAGATGTTATGTAACTTACACGCACAAGTCTGTATAACGGAAAGAAGACTTCTGACTCCTAAATCCAGCTCCCTTCCCTTTCCACCCTGCTGGCTCTCTAATACCAATAATGGTAGGACAGTCATCACTCAGTTTTATGGGAGGAGGCAAAGATTTTGTACTCCTTTTCTCTCTCATGCTTTCCTCTTGTCTCTACCTACCTGCCTTCTGCTATTCTGAAGCCTGTTGTTTTCTCTGTATAATAAAGGAATGAAGAGCAATGTTCAAATGAAACCTTTGTTACTTTTTTTTAGCTGATTTTGGAGCATTCGGCTTAATAGTCTGAGAGGCTCTTGGCTTATTTCACCATTTTGCCATTATAGCGAGTGTTTTTTGGGGGGAAAAAAACAGCTCTTGGTGATAAAGATAGAAATCACTCACCAGTATTTGTGAGACCAAAATGACCCTCATTAAGACTATTGAAAATGAAGTGTAAATGGCATTCTATCATGCTGCTTGGCACGGCAAGGAGGAATTTTAGAGAAATTCCTAAAAGCAACAGGGAAACTGCAGTGAATAACACAGTATTGAGCAGCAGGGCAACAGAAATGGTGAGGGAAGACTTGTGCAGATGAAGCACGGGAGGTTGGCTCTGCCAGTAGTTCCTTGAGTCTTGCACTGTCCATACAGTAGCTGGTAACTATGTGGACTATTTAAATTTAAAATAAAATCATATTAAAAAACTCTTTAATTATACTAGGCACATTTCAAATGCCCCATGTGGCTAGTGACTACCGTATTAGATAGTGCAAATACAGAACATTTCTCTTGCAGAAATTTAATTGTATCATGCTGCTCTAGGCAGGAGAGCAAAGCCCCTCATGCCATATCAGAGTCATTTAAATGAGGAAAGAACAATGAACTATCCCCTAAGGATTCCTTCCTCTTTTCCTCCTTTCTCTCTTCTCTTCCTTCTTCTTTTTCCCTCCTTCTCCCCCGCTCCCTCCTTCTCTCCTTCCCTCCTTTCCTTTCATCTTCTCTTAATTGCTTTGTCCCTTCTTTTTGTTTTTTCTTCCAGTAAATATTTAGTAAGCAAATACAATGAGCCTAGCCCTGTTTAAGCATTTGAGCTACCATGGTAAACAAGAATTAATGTGACTCCCGCCCTCAAACAAGTCACAATCGATTCAGACAAGTGAAAACTGGTGTTGGGGAGAAAAAAAACTTTCCTCTACTTTGTAGGTTCTTTGGCTGGTCTAATAATTAAATTGACACAAGTCAGATTGACAGGAGAAAAGCAAATTTAATCACATACGTACGGGATCCTCATAAGAATGTGAGACCCAAAGGAATTCAGGCAGTTGAGGCTTACAGGCCATCGTGAGAATCCTCAAAGTGGAGGAAGACAATTTACACGAAGATAGGAAGAGCAACTGTTTGGTAAATGTCTACCAGGCTCTGCAGAGACAACAGGACGCAGAGAGGAATCTGTTCTGCAGGCCCTGCTGAGCTCTTCCCAGCTCTCCCCACCTAGCCCATATTCTTTGTAGTTATCTCTGGTGATAGTTCTCTTCTTGGACCAGACTATCTAAATTCTTTCAGGCAATTAAAGGAGAGGTAAATGTTTTTCTTAAATCTTCTGGGATTTGATTGCTTTCAGTTCAAAGTAGTCCAGATGCCAAAGTGGCCCATTTTGGGGAAGCTCATTCTGAACCCTTTAACTGACAATTATGATCCAGTGTGATAGGTTCTACGACTCCTAACCTAGTTTTTGGGCCTCAGGTTTACACAGAGAAAGAGATGTCAGAACATCAAGAGCTAGAAGATTAGTATAAGATGTCTAGGTATAAAAGGTGCAAGGAGAAGGAAGGAAGAAGAGTGTTCCCGATAGATGAATAGGAATGAAAAAAGAAAGAACAGGATGTATTCCAGGAGAGAGAAATTGAGGATAAACAGAGGATACAGCGCAAGCAGAAAGAGAAGAGGCTACAGAAATGAGCAAAAAGCAGATCCTAAAGGGTCTTATAAGCCATGTTAAGATGTTTGTATTTCATCCTAATGGCAATGGGGAGTTTCCAGGAGATTTAACGTAAGAGGGTGACTCAATTATATTTGTGTTTCTGATACATCACTGTTTCTGCCTTGTGGAAAATAAACTGTGATTGGCAGAGCCAAGAGGAGGATGAGAACTGAGGCAGAAAAACTAATTAGGAGCCTGTTAAGTTGGTCCAGATAAAGATATTGGTTCATGGCATGGACAAGGGTTGTGCAGGTGGCAAAGAGAAAATTTATTTTGAATAAAGAGATGTTACCCCAAAAACTGGGTTTACCTTTTCATGGGTATCGAGCCAAAAGACAAAATGAAGTCAAAGATCAGAAGAAAGAATTATTACTTGCAGCATGTAAGGAGAACACTGGGAATCCTTCCCAAAATAGTGTCTCTCTGAACAGCAAAATTGGGGAATTTTTAAGCTAAGGGAACATGCATATTCATGGAGGGACTTGAGCAGAGAAGAATTCAGCATAGAATTGGGGCAAAGGTTGAGAGAGTCCAAGTTTTAGTTGATTAAAATCACAAGAGTCAATGTCATTATTCCATCCTCCACCAGGGTAGGGGCCTTTGAGTTCCTGCAGAACTCAAAGACATGTATCAGATAGTTATGTATATCCCTTGAGGAGGAACTAGGACTGTTTTATCACTAAACTATTGTTTCTTGATTGCTTTTCCATTGTTCCTGCATTTCCTTACTTCCCTTAAGATCATTAATTACTGATACCTGTTCAAGGGCAAGCATTATGACCAGGCTTAGATTGCAGAATGGCTTAGGCCAAAAATGGCTTCTTTTATGTCAAGAAAGCCATGCCTGGTTCTCTTTCTCTAGGGACCCCCTACCCTATTTGCTTACAGAGAGACAAAATCTCATGATTCAGTGAGAGATGAGGAAGAAAGAGAAATCAAAGATGAGTTCTGTATTTCTTTTTTTAGCAAACAGATAGATAGTGGAGCCATTCATAGAGATGGAGAATGCATACAAAGAGGCTAGATTGAGGAGAAGGTGATAGATGTAGATCTCAGCTCAGATCCTACTTTAGAGAGCAATCTTCCTTAATTCTCCGAGACCATGACAGGCCCAGGAAGTGTTATTCCTTCTCACAGCACAATGAGCTTTCTTCCACAGTCATTACAACAGTTGAAATTTTATATTAATTTGTGGGATCACCTTATTATTTGATTGTCAGGCTCTATCACTGGATTGCCAGATCCATGATGGCAGAGGCTTTTGATTTCGCTCACCATGGAATCCCCATACTGAGCACATTGTCTAATTTTGCCCTGACATGGTGAGTTTGAGAGCAGTGTGATAGCAGTGCCTTCCTTCCTTTCTCTGAGCACCATTTCAGGACATGCAGATACAAAATGATTTTCAGCCTTTCATTCTAAGTTCCCAATCTAACGTTTTAAAGGGAAGGAAAAATAATTTTCTCCCTATCCTTCTAGGTTCTTGGCTGAGACACCCCCTGTAATAGAGGACAGATTAACAGGAGAAAAACAAGTTTAATAACGTGTATACTCCTGTATACATGGGTGATATCCAAGAGAACTAAGTAACTCTCTGAAATGGCCCAAGTCACCACCTTAAATACCATCTCCAGTTAAAGACAAAAGAAAACATTGGGTGGGATGGGAGTCAATTATGGGAGGTGACCAAGAACTCACAGTAAACATGGGTAAGGTTGTTATGCAGATTTAGGTCATTTTCTTCTCCACTGATTTAGAGTCATCCATATCCTCCTGGTAAAGAGAGGGAAACACGCTTACAGATGGAGATTTCCCTTATAAATGTAAATGTTTCTCACTAAAGGGTAAATTCTACTCAGTTTTCAAAGCTTCTCCTTTGGCTGTTTCTTAAAATTAATCAGTCTAAAATAATCCTTATGCCAAAGAGCCATATTTGGGGGTGGCAAACCCTGTTCCCCCTCACTTTAGTCCCAGTGCCCTCACTGCCCTATGAGCATAAATCTCAAGAAAGGAAAGAATCTTTATGAGTCATTTATACATGTGAAATTAACTCCTTGGGTTGCATTTTTGTTTGCAGTTTAACACTTTATTCTCATTACATTTATGAAGACTTTACCCCTCTTGAAAGGTAGGGAAAGAATAGTCTTTTGGAAAAGAGGCTTTCCCATATTAGACCTTATATTCTGCTTCCTTGTAGTGTAAGTTCTACACCCCTTTTTTGACTGTGAATGTAGAGAGATCTGTCCCCAAACCATTTCTCTCTCTCTCACTCATACACACACACACACACACACACACACACACACACACACACACACACACACACACTCTCTCTCTCTCTCTCTCTCTCTCTCTCTCTCATATAACTTACCCTGCTATTGTCAACCAAGACCTGAGTGGGGACAACACATTACAACTCAATGTTGCCTGGAGAAAAAAATCATATAATATAAAAGTGTGGGTTCTAAAGTCAGTTGAACTTTGTTTTAAATGTCAGCTTCACTAATTCTATTTGTAAGGTTTGGTCCATATTGCTGAAAGAACAGTTGATAACTATTTATTAGATGAATGATGGAATGAACTCATTTTTCTGAGCCTTGGGTTTCTTATTTGTCAAAAGGAAAAACAATAGTACTTACCCCATAGAACTGTTGGGAAGATTAAATTAGGTCATTGAGAGAAAGCACCTACCACATAGTGGGCACTTGATAAATGACTTTATTTTTCTGCCCTCCAATTGTGCTCTCCCCTAGGAAAGTGTTACCAAACTAATCTCGGGTCTGCTTGCCCACCGTGCAGCAAAGCCAGTTTACTGACACTGGGTTGTGGTGAAGGAAAGTACAGTGTTTATTGCAGGTCATCAAGTAAGGAGAATGGAAAGCTCACGCTCAAAAGACTGGAACTCCTTGACAGCTTTCAGGGAAGGGTTTTTAAAGGCAGTTTGTGGTCTTTCTTCTAATTGGTTGGTGGTGAGGTAATGGGGGGATGTTTCAGGAATCTTAATATTCAACCTTCCGGTTCTAACCAGTTTGGAGTCTATGTGGTTGTGGTCAGCATATAGTCACCATCCTCCACCTGGGTTGAGCATCTTTAATGTCTGCAGAACAACTCAAAGATATATATTAGATTGTTAGGTATATCTCTTGAGGAGGAACTAGGATTCTGTTTTATCCTGAACTATTTGCTTTTCCTTTGTTTCTTCATTCCCTCACTTCCTTAATTAGTTAGTTCTTCAGTCAGCTCTTTGGAACTCAGCAGAGGGCCTAGGAGACTAGATCCTTTTTCTACAAACAAGAAAGTGGTGACACAGAGGGGCTTTTGTACCCTGGAGGGCCCCACAGGGTCCTGCTTGGTTTCAATCCCCTCTTTTCTTTCATACTCCTCAATCCTGAGGAGGGCAGGGTGTGGGACAAGAAAGAGAATGAAGATTTAGATAGAGAGGTTAATCTTAACTGGGCAGGGGAACTCAATTTTAGGGGAACTCATTTTCAGTGTTCTTCCAACATCAATATAAAGTCTCAAAGTACAAAACTTCTGATGATGTTTAGTTCCTATGGATGCTGTAAACATTCTCTGCTAAGTTCAGCACAGAAACTGTGGCCAGAATCTCTTGTTCAGTGAAGTAACTAATATAGCCATCCCTTCAAATGTTGCCATAGTAGTTAACATGATGATGAAACAAAAATGCAATGTGAGTAATTCATAATACATAACTCTTCCCAGAAAAACAAAAGGAGTACTTTTAGGACATTTTGGTGAAGTCTCAGTGCAACCTGTTACTCACTTGAATGATTCAGACAAGAGACTGTAATGAATGGAAGATTAGACTGTTTGCATTTGCAACCAAATGTACCAAATACATGCCTAATGTGTTAATTAACATATTCTCCAAATGCAAAAGAAAAACATTCCATTTGAGAAGATAGGTAAGAATCTGAATGTAATACAGACTCATCCTGGCATTCAAAAAAAAAAAACCTTTGGAAAGATGAGTTAAGTAACCACAACATTCAAAAAAGAAAATTCTAAATTGCTAAATCATAAACAGGATCATTTCTGGTAAATAATGAAATGGATAAAGAAAGAGCGGCCATTTTATAGGTATTCTGGTATATTATATGCTTATCTTCAAGATTTGAAGAGCTAAGTAGAAAACATCCCTTTGAAATTCTTTTTTAAAAAACTGGAAGACAGTTTAAAATGTTAATACCAGAACATTTGTATAACAATATACAAAATATTATCTAGATAAATGATAAATATAAAAATATAACCCTAAAGTCCCACATCGCTCCTTCAGCCCCTATGTCTCCCAAGGTACGAAAACTGGTCCATCTATGCCTCCCTGCTCCCCAAGGTCTTTCCTCAATATCATCTTTACTTTCAAAGATCTCCGGGTCTATGAACTGACTCAAGTCAGAGAAATGAAAAAGGGACTTGTGACTCTCATGGAGCCTCCAATCAGATCTCTGTGCACTAGCTTTGAAGTTTGTTGCGTTTCTGCTCTTGTCAATACAAACCAGGTAACACCTTAGTGGACTCCACATTTATTTTAGACCTAGCTAGTCACTGACCAACTGAATATTATTTAAGAGCCCTGTATGTCAGACCATTCTGATATATGCCATGTGGCATGTCCATGGCCACGCCCCTTGCTATTTCCTGATATTACTTGGTTTTTTCGCCACCTCAGAATTCTCCCATCCACGTTGAAATCAAAGGCCCATCTCATCTCTAGTGCCTCTGACCAAACATTCCTTTCATCTTCAAACACACTGACAGTCCCCTTGCCATTTCATTGGCGAAATGACGAGTTTCTGGGCCTATTGGTAACTTAATTGGGGAATGTATATGCTTGGTCAGATTACACAAGACAAGGCTATTCCAGACCATCTATTTCAATCATTGGATTCCTTTCTCTACTTCAGTCCATTTCACATTAATATTATGTGAACACCATATTTAGTTCAGGATTTCATTAACTGAGTAAATAATTAGGACTATTCTCAGCTGCTTGACTAATATACTTAATGCAGAAACTCTGGGACTCATCAATAAATTCACATTGATCCATCCTTGACCAATCCCTCTTCGAATCCATTTCCACAGGTATTCTCAAGGTTCTAACAGATATAAATTAATGGAGTACGAGGATGTTTGTAATCCTTCTCTTCTTTTTCTTCCCTGATTTGTCCTTGGAGACAAAGAGGGGGAAAGAGCGAAAAGGGGGGAAGAGTGAAATATGAGAAGAGTAGGCTCCCTTGGGAAGGTAATTCCCTTAGGTGAAGGAAGACAGTGTCTTCAAGCCAGGGAGGATGGCCTCATTGACAGGGAGGAGGCTGGCAGAGGACGTAGGTGAGGATTCGGGGTACTTCAAGTTTTTACAAACCTCCTGTATATTCTCAGGAGTACCACCAGCCCCAGAACAATGGGAGTGAATTCAACAGACATAATTTTCTGAGCCACTTTGCATCAATAGATACAACATTCTTTTAGCTTGGTCATAAACAGTCTCTGTTTCATTTAATGTCTTTATACGGGAATTTTGGAGACTGTTACTCTCTTTCAGTGAACTTTCCAGGAAAGTGACAGACCAACATCTCACTCTGTAGTCCTTGACTTCTATCTACGTTCCTTTCAGTTTTCTGTGGACCTGGCAACTTGACCCCAGAAGGACTTATCTTCATTGGGCATTTCATTCCTGGTAAACAAAAATGAGAATTTAACTGGCTGATGGCATTACATTCTGGGGTCTTTCAGATTCCCATGCTCAGGGGATTCTCCCTGACATCAGGACCACATAGTCCATACATCCAATTTCAGGATTTTCCTCCGTCTTTTCTCTGAGGATGTGTTTTCTGTTACCTACTGGCTGGTACTAGTTTTGGTATCAATCAGCGTTCTGGATTATAAGCAGCAGAAACTGATCTGACCAACTAAAGCAGAAAATGCATTTATCAGAAAGAGTCAATCAGGAGCTTGGAGAACCACTCTTGGAGAGTGGGCTGGAGCTGAAGGAGGTAACCTTACACCCAGAAACAGTCTGGTTGTGATGTTGCCACGGGCACTGCCAATACTGTTCGTTCGCTGCTGCCGTGCCTTAATCGTCAACACTGACGCTGGAAATTCTCTATAGTCTCTGTAACAAATATTATCATGACAGGCCCTCTAGTTTTGCACCGCTTCTTCAGTTTCAAAGTGCTAGATGTGACAATCCAAATGGTTAAGCCTTCCATTAAGGCTTTCGTATTGAGGGACACTGCCAAAGAGAGAATGTTCTCTGCTGTTGTATATGCATCCCTTACCAACCTCCTATTTCTCACCAAATAAAACCAGCTTTCATCATAAGGTATCTGCAGACTTTGTGGTTCCTCCACTGTCATCTAGACAATATTTATGCTCAAAACATGAAAATGTTTTTAAAATTAATTTTTAGTGGAGTATAGTTGATTTACAACGTTGTGTTACTTTCTGCTGTACAGCAGAGTGAATCAGTTACATACAAATATCCACTCTTTTATAGATTCTATTCCCATATAGGTCACTACTGTGCTCTGCAGTAGGTTCTTATTAGTTATCTATTTCATCTATTGTAGAGGGTATATGTCAATCCCAATCTCCCAATTTATCCCTCCCCCGCTTTTCCCCTTTGAAAACATGAAAATGTTTGAAGGACCTTTTTGCTTTATGCTCCCAGATGATACTGAAAGTAATGGAAATAACAAAATACCAATTGGGCATGTAGTGCATGGGGAGAGAGCAGCAAAAACTTGGCTCAGCTCCTAAAAGTTATTTCATAAACTCCTTGAGGATAAAAGATGCTTTGTGTCAATATCCTTATTACCTTGTGCTTAAAACATGTGGGCACTCAATGTACATTTGTTGAATGAGTGAGTATTAGATATATCTAAGGCTGTTATCTTTTGAAAATAAGGATTGGGATTTGTATCCTATTCTGGATTTCCTAGGCCACTGCTGTGGAACCTAAATCTTTAGATTACCTGCATTAGAATCATGTGGGGTGCAAGTTAAAATGCAGATTCCTGGGATGCACCCCAGACCTAAACTAAATCAGAATAATTATGAATGAGTCTCAAGAATCTACATTTTAAGCAAGCACTCGAAATTATTCCCATGCACACTAGATTTGAAATCTAATGCTCTTTGTGGGTTATTACTAGGGCTGGAGTTGAAGGATTCTAGTTAGCAAAAATTAGAGTATTCGGAATAAAACTCTATAAAGCCTCATTTATAAAGCCTTAATATTTATTTTAATGACTGATATGTGACTCTTAGAAGATAGTTTTTCCCATTGTGAAATTAGTGTTACATGGGGAGAAAGCTTATAAGTGAGAAAGTAAAAGCCCAGTTTTATCTTTTAAATTAGGATATTATTCTCATTTCTCTTGTTTCTCTCGGCTGTAAGCTGAAGTGAAAAACAGAGAAAGCAAATCAGAAGATAAATAAAGCTACTTTGGCCACCTTTCACATAACCATGCTAATAACCTCTCCCCAGTTCAGAGTAGGGAGGGAGAGGATGGGCAGCCTACAGTGAAAACATTCCAGAAGTATTCTTTGACGGGTCCAAATCTACATGGACAGTCATTGTTACAGGATTTTCAGAAACCTGGATTGATGAGAGGTGTGCAAAAACAAAGCTTTTTTCTACCTTCTGGAATGGCAATGCTTCTACATGGGTATTTTACGTATATTCTTGGTTTTTCAACAGAAATTTTAAAAAAGACTAATCTCATGCTTATATTGTTTCTCCAGCTACAGAACATTCTTGGAAGCATCAGCTCATTTGAGCTTCTCATCTCTGGTCAGAAGGGCATGCCCATTTGACAGAGTTGGAAAATAAAGATAAATGTGAAGAAATTTTTTTCTTCAAATTCCCACAACTAAATGGGGCTTCAAAACACAGAATTTTATTTTATAAGTATAGATGTTTTTTAAGAAATATGGACAGACACTAAAAGAAAGTGAAATCTGCCACTACTGCCATCAATTTTTTTTTAACATCTTTATTAGACTATAATTGCTTTACATTGTTGTGTTAGTTGCTGTTGTATAACAAAGTGAATCAGCTATACATATACATATATCCCCATAACCCCTCTCTCTTGCATCTCCCTCCCCTATCCCAGACTTCTATGTGGTCAAAAAGCACTGAGGTGGTCTCCCTGTGCTATGCAGCTGCTTCCCACTAGCTATCTATTTTACATTTGGTAGTGTATATATGTCAATGCCACTCTCTCACTTTGTCCCAGCTTACCCTTCCTCTTCCCTGTGTCCTGAAATCCATTCTATATGTCTGCGTCTTTACTCCTGTCCTGCCCCTAGGTTCATCAGAACCATTTTTGTTTAAGATTCCATATATGTGTGTTAGCATGTGGTATTTGTTTTTCTCTTTCTGACTTACTTCACTCTGTATGACAGACTCTAGGTCCATCCACCTCACTACAAATAACTCAATTTCGTTTCTTTTTATAGCTGAGTAATATTCCATTGTATATATGTGCCACATCTTCTTTATCCATTCATCTGTCGACGGACACTTAGGTTGCTTCCATGTCCTGGCTGTTGTAAATAGTGCTGCAATGAACACTGTGGTCCATGTCTTTTTTTGAATTATGGTTTCTCAGGGTATATGCCCAGTATTGGGATTGCTGGGTCATATGGTAATTCTATTTTTAGCTTTTTAAGGAACCTCCATACTGTTCTCCATAGTGGCTGTATCAATTTACATTCCCACCAACAGTGCAAGAGGGTTCCCTTTTCTCCACACCCTCTCCAGCATTTATTGTTTGTAGATTTTTTGATGATGGCCATTCTGACTGGTGTGAGGTGATACCTCATTGTGGTTTTGATTTTCATTTCTCTAGTGATTAGTGATGTTCAACATCCTGTCATGTGTTTGTTGGCCATCTGTATGTCTTCTTTGGAGAAATGTCTGTTTAGATCTTCTGCCCATTTTTGGATTGGGTTGTTTGCTTTTTTGGATATTGAGCTGCTTCGTGAGCTGCTTGTATATTTTGGAGATTAATCCTTTGTCAGTTGCTTCCCTGGCAAATATTTTCTCCCATTCTGAGGGTTGTCTTTTTGTCTTGTTTATAGTTTCCTTTGCTGTGCAAAAGCTTTTCAGTTTCATTAGGTCTCATTTGTTTATTTTTGTTTTTATTTCCATTTCTCTAGGAGGTGGGTCAAAAAGGATGTTGCTGTGATTTAAGTCAGTGTTCTGCTTATGTTTTCCTCTAAGAGTTTTATAGTGTCTGGCCTTATATTTAGGTTTTTAATCCATTTTGAGTTTATTTTTGTGTATGGTGTTAGGAAGTGTTCTTTATTTTATTTTATTTTTGGCTGCATTGGGTCTTTGTTGCTGCATGCAGACTCTTCTCTAGTTGTGGTGAGCATGGGCTACTCTTCGTTGTGTTGCACGGGCTTCTCATTGAGGTGGCTTCTCTTGTTGCGGTGCATGGGCTGTAGGTGCTTGGGCCTCAGTACTTGTGGCACATGGGCTCAGTAGTTGTGGCTCAAGGGCTCCAGAGCACAGGCTCAGTAGTGGTGGCACATGGGCTCAGTTTCTCCATGGCATGTGGGATCTTCCCAGACCAGGGCTCGAACCTGTGTCCCCCCCATTGGCAGGCAGATTCTTAGCCACTGTGCCACCAGGGAAGCCCTAGGGAGGGTTCTACTTTCATTCTTTTACATGTAGCTGTCCAGTTTTCCCAGCACAACTTATTGAAGAGTCTGTTCTTTCTCCACTGTACATTCCTGCCTCCTTTATCAAAGATAAGGTGACCATATGTGTGTGGGTTTATCTCTGGGCTTTCTATCCTGTTCCATTGATCTATATTTCTGTTTTTATGCCAGTACCATACTATCTTAATTACTGTAGCTTTGTGAGTCAGAAATCAGGTAGCCTGATTCCTCCAGCTGCGTTTTTCTTTCTCAAGATTGCTTTGGCTATTTGGTGTCTTCTGTGTTTCCATACAAAATCTTTCCTTCTGCTAAGTGTGGGGTATTTTTGTTCTTTTTTCTCTAACTGCTTTAGGTGTAAGGTTAGTTTGTTTATTTGAGATTTTTCTTTTTTCTTGAGGTAGGATTGTATTGCTATAAACTTCCCTCTTAGAACTCCTTTTGCTGCATCCCATATGTTTTGGGCTGTTGTGTTTTCATTGTCATTTGTTGCTAGTTTTTTTTTTAATTTCCTCTTTGATTTCTTCAGTGATCACTTGGTTATATAGGAGTGTATTTTTTAGCCTCCACGTGTTTTTATTTTTTAGAGTTTATTTTCCTGTAATTGATATCTAGTCTCAGTGTTGTGGTTGGAGAAGATACTTGATACGATTTCAATATTCTTAAATTTACCTAACCTTGATTTGTGACCCAAGGTATGGTCTATCCTGGAGAATGTTCCATGAACACTTGAGAAAAATGTGTATTCTGTTGTTTTTGTATGGAATGTACTATAGATATCTATTAAGTCTATCTTGTTTAATGTATCATTTAAAGGCTTGTGTTTCCTTATTTATTTTCAATTTGGTTGATATGTCCACTGGTGAAAGTGGGATGTTAAAATCCCCTACTATGATTGTGCTACTGGCAATTTCCCCTTTAATGGCTGTTAGCATTTGCCTGATGTATTGAGGTGCTCCTACGTTGGGTGCATAAATATTTACAATTGTTATAACTTCTTCTTGGTTTGATCCCTTGATCATTATGTAGTGTCCTTCTTTGTCTCTTGTAATAGTCTTTATTTTAAAGTCTATTTTGTCTGATATGAGAATTGCTACTCCAGCTTCCTTTTGATTTCCATTTTCATGGAATATCTTTTTCCATCCCCTAACTTTCAGTCTGTATGTGAAGTGGGTCTCTTGTAGACAGCATATATATGGCTCTTATTTTCGTACCCATTCAGCCAGTCTGTGTCTTTAGGTTTGAGCATTTAATCCATTTACATCTAAGGTAATTATCGATATGTATATTCCTATTACCATTTTCTTAATTGTTTTGGGTTTGTTGTTGTAGGTCTTTTCTTACTCTTGTGTTTCCTGCCTAGAGAAGTTCCTTTATCATTTATTGTATATCTGGTTTAGGGGTGCTGAATTCTCTTATCTTTTGCTTGTTTGTAAAGGTTTTAATTTCTCCATCAAATCTGAATGAAATCCTTGCTGGACACAGTAATCTTGGTTGTAGGTTTTTCCCTTTTATCACTTTATATATGTCCTGCCACTCCCTTGTGGCTTGCAGAGTTTCTGCTGAAAGATCAGCTGTTAACCTTATGGGAATTCCCTTGTATGATATTTGTTGCTTTTCCCTTGCTGCTTTTAATATTTTTTCTTTATATTTAAGTTTTGATAGTTTGATTAATATGTGTTTTGGCACATTTCTCCTTGGATTTATCCTTTATGGGACTCTCTGTGCTTCCCGGACTTCACTATTTCTTTTCCCATATTAGGGAAGTTTTCAATTTATAATCTCTTCATATATTTTCTCAGTCCCTTTCTTTTTCTCTTCTTCTTCTGGGACCCCTATAATTTGAATGTTAGTGCATTTAATGTTGTCCCAGAGGTCTTTGAGGCTGTCCTCAGTTCTTTTCATTCTTTTTTTCTTTATTCTGCTCTTGGTAGTTATTTCCACTATTTTATCTTCCAGGTCACTTATCCATTCTTCTGCCTCAGTTATTTTTCTATTGATTACTCCTAGAGAAGTTTTAATTTCATTTATTGTGTTGTTCATCATTGTTTGTTTGCCTTTAGTTCTTCTAGGTCCTTGTTAAAAGTTTTTTGTATTTCCTCCATTCTATTTCCAAGATGTTGGATCATCTTGACTGTCATTACTCTGAATTCTTTTTCAGGTAGACTGCCTATTTCCTCTTCATTTGTTTGGTCTGGTGGGTGTTCATCTTGCTTCTTCATCTGCTGCGTATTTCTCTGTCTTCTCATTTTGCTTCACTTGCTGTGTTTGGGGTCTCCTTTTTGCAAGCTGCAGGTTCATAGTTCTCGTTGTCTTTGGTGTCTGCCCCCAGTGGGTAAGGTTAGTTCAGTGAGTGTGTAGGCTTCCTGGTGGAGGGGACTGGTGCCTGTCTTCTGGTGGGTGGGGCTGGATCTTTTCTTTCTGGTGGGGGGACCACATCTGGTGGTGTGTTTTAGGGTGTCTAAACTTACTGTGATTTTAGGCAGCCTCTCTGCTAATAGGTGGGGTTGTGTTCCTGTCTTGCTAGTTGTTTGACATAATGTGTCCAGCACTGTAGCTTGCTGGTCATTGAGTGGAGCTGGATCTTAGTGTTGAGGCAGAGATCTCTGGGAGAGCTCTCACTGATTGATATTACGTGGGGCCAGGAGGTCTCTGGTGGTCTAATGTCCTGTACTCGGCTCTCACACCTCAGAGGCTCAGGCCTGACACCTGGCCAGAGCACCAAGACCCTGTCAGCCACACGGCCAGGTACTTGGGGAGTTTCTTGCCTTTTGGGAGGTTTGAGGTCTTCTGCCACTGTTCAGTAGGTGTTCTGTAGGAGTTGTTCCACATGTAGATGTATTTTTGATGTATTCGTATGGAAGAAGGTGATTTCCATGTCTTTCTCCTCCACCATCTTGAAGGTTCTCCCAGGGCCACTTTTTTCAGGGGGCAACACAGTATGTAGAGCCAGATTATATAGGTGTTCAAGCCACAGTTTGTAATTGGGTTATGTTCCTCGTACTCAGTTAAGTGTCACATACACTCTCTGCAGCTGAAGTGTTCTGAAAAATATTCAGAGAGAAGGGGCTAAGGATCTGCCATCAATTTTAAACCTTAGTACGTGTAATTAAGAAGAGAGAGTGGTTTCCTCCACCTATCTTATTTGACAACTAGAGATAAGTATAGTAAACAATTTGGCCAATTTGGTATGCTTTCAGACATTTCTCCAGACTCATACAGACATATCTATCTATATGGGTATGTTCACACATTCACTCTCTCATACATATACATGCAAAACATAAACACATACATATATTTTTAAAAAACGCAGATGGGATTATGCTTTGTTTTTCTCTAACTTTTGTTTTCCCCCTAGTATGTTTTCACTGCGCTCTGAAACTTCTAGGAAAGAGCAAGATCGGTTGCTTAGCTTTGCTCTTTTAATTTTTCTGCCACATAGTGGCTTTGGGATCCCTTTCCTTTACAGATCACCTTTTTGCACCATGAGGTTGCTGCAGATGACATGCTTGGCATGAATAGTGCTGCCGCTGTGTTATCAGCAGTTTCTGAACAACATTGCTTGGCTCCCTGGCCCTTTGGCTCCTCTGCCGTAGTCTAGTTGGTCCTCCCCTCCATCCGTCATGTCCAGCGCCACAGCACTCTCTCCATGACGCTGTGTCTTCCCCAGCTAATCATGGCAACTGCTGCTCTGCTGTCCCTTAGTTTTCAGAATGCCTGCCTGTTAGTATGGACACCTGTCTTCAGAAGGGGCGTGGAAACCTACTTGTCAACCTGGCTGGCCAAGACACCATCAGTGAAGGACCTGGCTGTTCTCCTCTCCAGCCCATAGCCTATGCTTTGCTCTATTTCTTCTTAGGCTTAATCATGAGCTCCTGTTGTAGAATATTGAGAGCTCTTCTGTAATTTCATCATCCAGTATTTTAAAAAGCTCAGGATGGTAGCCAGCCAGCCAAAGACCAAATACCTTTGGCTACAGTTAAATATCCAGATAGAACATTGGCTAAAAAGGCACTGCAGCACTAAGGATTTGGTTCCTGGTGTGGTTGGTGTGGTGAAGTGAGGGGTGTTCATGTTTATGGAGCAGGACCACACTTATTTGCATTTACAGGTAGAATGAATATTGCTGATAAATTTCTAGAAAAATAAAGTCCTTAAAAAGTATCTCATGGTGCCCCTGAGAGGGAGCTGTGAACGAGGAAATGTTCTCCCACCCTGGGGGGTCCCCTCGCCAGTGGGGAGGTCAGACACGATGAAGGGGGAGCCTCAGAGCCACAGAGGATAGCACAGCAACCGGTTTGCAGATGTTTTATGTTTGTATTGAACTATTCTATTATGCACCAGACAGAAATGAGGTATTTAGAAATGTAGGGAATACATATGAAGGTGATATACCTTTGTACCATAGGATTGCACACAGCTAAAGTTTGAATGCCCTTTGAAACTAAGAGAAAATAACATAGTATTTGTTTACACTTTCATAAAAGCATTTATATGGCATATCCTAAAAGAGATTTGTAGTCACCAGAGATTAAAATTTCTAAAACTGTAAGAGTATTTGGGTTTACCTCTCAGTTCTGCCATATTGGATTAGGATTGGTCAGTTTCTCTCTCTGAACTTCAGTTTCATTATCCAAAAATTAAGCAGTTTAGAGTTTTCCCAAAAAGCCATCAAATTCTAGCCCTTTCAGCTTCTAATACATATGGTGTTTCTATTTTTATCTAGAGATTTTTCAAACTCTCACTTATGTGTGGTTGGGGCTGTAGAATCACAAGACTTCGACTTAGAGGTTGATATGTGCTCTTTGTGAGCCCCCATGAACACAGTTGCAACCTACACTGGGATTGGCTACAGAAGTCATCTTCAAAGGAGAACGATCCCATATGGTCCAAATTACCCTTGAGGATACCTTAGGAAGTGGTTACATCAGAGCCTGACATACGGTCTCTCAGTAAGTCCAACACGGCCCATTTTCCCTGCAGCCATGGAACAGATTGAGTCCCAGATGAAGTGGTTGACTTTTGTTTAAAGCCAGTGTTTTATGGAAAATACATATTCTTAAATATGAGAATCACACTCAGAGGAGCTAGTTGGGCATGAATAAAATGTACTTGATAATGAAAGCTCCAAGGAAACAGTCTCACACACAGTCTGGAGTTTGCTATCATTGAGTGCAGTGGCAGGCTCATGATCCTGAAATAATTAAATGACTCTTTCCCTTGTTTAGTTATTTTTGGCCAGGTGTACACAGTTGAATTTATCTAAGAAACACATGTTTGTGACTGCACTATACTGCTAATATTGGCTTAGTTCAGACCTCATCATTACTTGACTAAATCTTGCAAAAACTGCCTAACCTCTACTCTTGATCTTTCCCTTCTCTCTCCTCTAACTACTGACTTTCCTATAAGTGATTTTCCTAAAATGGAAATCTATTCTGCATGAAATTCCTGCAGTGGCTCTTATGTCTGTTGTAGCTTTTTCTAAAGTGTAATCTGTGGAATAGTCATTAATATACTTCATAACAGATGAAGGATTTCATAGGTCATTTTTTTAAGATAAAGTTACAAAAGGGTGGGTAGTCTATCTCTTTGTAGAAAATTCAAAACTCATACTACTACATTAAAGGCTGTCAAAAGTCCAGTGTTTCCCATTTATTTCATCGTATTTTTTTTTCAATTTACCTAATAACATTCATTGCACAGAAAAGTAAGACATGTTGGAAGTTCTTACAGATAAAATGTAAGTTCCTGAGCATGGTATTACAAGGTCCTGCATGAGCTGGCCCTAGCTTCCTTTCAATACTGCCCTTAGACTTGGGCAAATTTCGGCCCTGATCTAGGCTTGGGCTTCAAGAAGCCTACTATGTTTGGAGCAACTTCCTTGAAATTTTCTCAGTCTCCTTCTTGGAAATCCTGGGACCAGATGGGTGGAAATACCACCTGCGTGAGGCACTTTGAGGTCAGACTGGGACCCATGGGGGCCCTTGACTTCATATATACCCTTCAAGGTGCTCTACAACCTGTGAAGTTGACCAGACACTTACATGAAACTCAGAGACCCGGGCTATGGGGTTTTCCTGGGGCCTGTGGCTGGCCCTTGTTACAAGATCTCTCTTGCTGAATAGCTCAGTACTCCTTTGGAATGATTACATGAAGATGGACCACCAGAAGGATGCTGACACGTTGGTTTTGGGTGACTGCCCTCATAATAAGCACAGGATGAGTTCTGAGCTGTGGGCTATTGACAATTCCAGTGCTGGCCTTTGGGCTTGTGCTACATTTGTGGTTCTCACCCATTTGTGTTCTGACTGTGCCATCTCTAGCCTACAGCACCACAGGGTGGCAGGAGTGGTGGCAGGTGTCACTTACTCTGCGTAAGCCAGCTAGTGCTGGCTTGCCACCCCCTTCATCGGCTCCATGCCGAATGTTCTCTTCAGTTCTCTGTAGGTGGATGCTTGTATAGCATCTGAGGGCTTTTATGATGGCAGCACCAACAGCCCTTTCTGACTGATGGCCTCTCTTTATCCACACCCACGTGGTGACATGTTCTCCTCAATTTGTCATGCGCTGGATGAGGGACAGGCATTACTTATATGAATGAGAATACTGTTCTTACCCTGTATGGCCCCTAGCCTATATTTCCTGTTTGTGGTAGTGTGTGGGGACAGATTCACATAAGAAAATCACATTCTAGGAATGCTGTGATTGTGGCCCAAAGAGTTCAAGAGAAGACACGGAAAGACAAATGTTGTTCTACCATAACGTTCTGAATGATAAATCTGTTATGGTCATTAAATTATCCTTCACATTTTCCTGCATAAGGGTTGCATATATGAGTATCATCAAGGAAACATAATAACAACTTTTAAGAGAATCACTGGAAGCCTGTAGTATCCACAGGTGGCATGAGGGATGATACAGAATCATGAATAATGATATAACCAGCGTTAAACAGGTGGTATTAGGGAACTTCAGAGTCAAGAAAGGCTATGGCGTTTCCATACAAGCAGGTTCTGAGGCGCTGTGGCATTATAGAGTTATAATACTGTCACTGTATTTTTCTCATGGTGGGAGATAAGAAATTCGGCAGGAATGGTGCATTCGACGATACAGCACTTGAAGAGATCATTACTTGATGTGATCGGGAAGAGCCTACCTACTACAAAAAAATCTTCACATGCACTGAGACACAATAAGAAAATATGTGTAAACCTCCTTTCTACCCATTAGTCTGAATCTTCACCAATAAATCACTATACCTCACGTGGGTCCCCAAATTTTGTAATATGACTTTCCTCAAATTACTTATATAAACAAGGATGCTGCAAAATATACTTGCCTGAGGTCCCGCATGCTCTCAGGATGACTTTGCTTACCTTGCTGTACTCATCTCCTGCCATTCCCATGTGTACCCTTTGATTTCCAGCAACACCAAACTGTTGATGCCATGATTTTGCCCATAGTATTCTCATCCTTTAAGACTGCATGATCTTCCCACCCAGGCCATATTGGGGCACCTCCTCTGTACTCCCAGTATGCTTGGTCCACCTTTACTTGAGCATCTACTGCCCTGTGTCAACAATGGCTGTTTATGTCTGCCTTTCCTGAGGGATTAACGCTAAGGCAACAACTCTGTCTCCTTTATCCACTTATTCCTAATACATCATTTATCCATTTATGCCTAATACATTATTATGGCCGGCTAATTTAGAGAAACTAAAATGACTATAACAAATAATCCCATAAAGTCTTTATTGCTGTAAGAGCCTCTGAACTCAACAGAGAAAGCCAATTGTGTGATGCTGACATTTACAAATTCCCTTGTCCTACCCTCACATCTGTGATACAAGCACGCTTATGTTCTCTAGGGACTTTGTATATGTTAACTTACATAAGCTGAAACTACCTTCCCCTTCCTGCACAATTCTAGTTTAGAGTTGGCCAAAGAGACATTTGTGTGCTATCTGGATGGGAGAAGTAAAGCAGCAGCTATTACTCTCTGGAGGTCATCCTGGTTAGGTGGAGTGAGACACACATGCAGAGGTATTATCAGATTCAAGCTTGTCCTCACTCAACGTGCAGTGAGAGACATAGGCAAGATACTGATGGACTCCAGCTTGTACTTGCTCTTCCTTGATTTGATCCCTGCTCTTCTTCCTCACCGGCAACACGGTGATCAACTGTGAACCCAGGCTCATCATCAGAGGCAGAGGCATCAATGCTCGGGAGATCCCTCCACCAGTGCCTGGCAGCTAGACATGCCTGGCTTAACAGTTTTCCCTGCCGGCTCTAGCTTGCCCACCTCTACCAGTGCTTCAGCAGGGCTGGCTGGTGACTTGCCTCTGGTCCTCCAGCTCCCTTTCTGGGACTTTAAGTCCCCAGCTCCTCCCATAGCCATGTAAATGATAATTCCTATAATCAGTCTTTTATTCCATAACTTGTAGGGTTGACTTCCCTGATTGAAACCAACAGATTCAGTCTCCTTGCTTCCTTCTATTCCTTTAAAAAATTAGTTTGCTATCCTTTAGGGTTCAATTGACATGTGAGACTGAAAAATTAAAGGTGAAGAAAGGACAAGAGAAGGGCTGAGATCAGGAAAGGAAAGAGTAAAGAAAAAATATATGATATTGAAAATGAAGTAGGGGGATTTCCCTGGTGGTCCAGTGGTTAAGACTTTGCCTTACAATGCAGGGGGTGCGGGTTCAATCCCTGGTTGGGGAGCTAAGATCCCACATGCCTTGTGGCCAAAAAAAAAAAAAAAAGAAAGAAAATCCAAAAACATAAGACAGAAGCAATATTCTAACAAATCCAATAAAACCTTTAAAAATGGTCCACATCAAAAAAAAAATCTTAAAAAAGAAAATGAAATAGGAAAGAGAACAGCAAGGCAAGTTTGGGTAAAGGAGAAAGACAGTTTACAAAGAGTCCTATATGGTTCCATTCCACTAGGAATTTATAACCTGTTTAGGAAAGAAAAGATAATCATACTTAAAAGTCCATCATTGAATTTTAAAAGTTCATTATCACATGTACTTAATACACAGTAATTCCATCTAATCAAGCGGGTACACACACATACATGCATGCACGCAAAGTAACATTACCTCTAAGAAAGACTGGGAGACAAAAGTTGAATTTTCCTTTCTCCTCGTAAACATTGGCAGAATCTTAATCTCAGGGTAACCATTTGATGAGGTATTAACTACCTTTCTATTTCCTACCTGATAAAAAGTGTATAATACCTATCAATATTTTCTATGAATGACATAGCCTGAATGTTTGGGTCCCCTCAAAATTCATATGCTAAAATCCTAATCTCCAATGTGATGCTATTAGGAGGCGGGCCTTTGGGAAGTGCTTAGGCCCTGAGAGCAGAGCCCTCATGAATGGGGTTAGTGCCCTTAGAAGAGAGACCCCCTAGAGCTCTCTAGTGCCCTTTCAACATGTGAGGACTCAGGAAGAAGACGGCTGGCTATAGGAAGGGGTTTTCACAAGACACTGAAACTGTCAGCATCTTGATCTTGGACTTCCCAGCCTCCAGAACTGTGAGAAATTGTACTGTTTATAAGCCACCCAGTCTCTGGTATTCTATTATAAAAGCCCGAACTAAGAAAATGAAAAAAGAATAATAGATTTTAGACTCTGTGAGTGCCAAGTGCTGACCAGAGTTGCATTCAAGGCATAAATCAGAACAAGTAATTTTAAATGTCTTCACTCTGATTTTCAAAGAACATGAATGGATCCAATTCATAACATGAGGTAACGTTATCAAATCCCTCTTCATCTTTATTCTAACTTGATACCTATGGATTCTCATTTGTCCATAAATGAGACAGTAATTATCCAGTTTATCTTTGCCCGTGTTTTTCTCTCCCCAACTTCCACAAACATTTTCCCATTCTGTGTTTTAATAACTGCTGGGCCTTCATAATTTCTGCTGCCATTGGAGGGCTGGGATTTATCTTTGGAAAATGCCAAGAGGACACAGTCGCTCTATCTTCCCTGATCGTCTGCCACCCCTCCTGGGAGTAAGCGTACGGAAACCCATGAGAAGCAGTGCTCTGATGTTCCATTAGGTCCCATCCTGCAATCTTTGTATTTAAGGATTGGAGAGTTTCCTGCAGGTAAAATGACAGTTGAAGGTTTCAGTTTTCTCCTCTCAAAGGTCTGTGACCCTGGAAAGGTGAGGAATATGATGCTTCCTAATTTCTCTGTCTCTTGTGAACAGAAGGCTGCTAGCTGTTCATTGCTGTTCTAACTGAAGGCACAGCTCTCTGAAACTGTTAAAACTGTAGACAGCGTGACCATGGTTATTTAGAGTGTTCCACTGTGCTATGGAAGAGGAAATACGAGGGAATGATTATAGCAACACAACCTCATTGGAATCAAGTTTCAGAATTCAGCTTCCAACCTTCCAGGGGTCTGTCCCCAAATTGGGATGAAGGAGCTTCTTACTGCACTTACCAAGACCTGGCTTGAGTAGGGAAGATCTGACTTCAGGAGACCTGATTTCCTTCAGCATCCAGGCTGCCTGAGTCCACTTGGTCCTCACTGGGCAAAGCTCAAATATTCTGCCTCATCGTGAAAGTACCGACGTGAAATCCTTCTTCCATTCCTGGGCTTTGATTAGCTTCACTTACAGAGAGAATTCCGGGAACCCCTTTGGGTTACCGTGAATTACAAAATTGCTTAGTGAATCTGGACCCTAATTGGTTCCATCATTTGCTCCAACATATTTTTCTGTTGTTTTGGTTTGGTTTTAATACTCTGAGCATCATTTTATAGCTCTGGTGGGAAATTCACTGTTGGAGTTCTGCTCTGAACCTTTAGCCTGTAGCAATTCTGCCCTGTCCACTGATTCCTGGTCACAAGTTAGTCTTGTAAGTCCCAGCTGCTCTCTACCTACCCCACACTTGTCTTACAAAGTACCACAGTTCTCCCTGGGGACAACTGTCTATGTAGCTGCACAACCGGGAGCAACCTTGAGGGTGTGTGGGCTCTCATTCGGCAAGAGCATTTATCAGCCCCTAAGGATTTAAATCCCAGCACCACATTAATGACATTTAAACCACGACTCAAAGGTCTTTTCTCTGTCCTCTGGCTTGGTTCTTCATGAGAATTTATTGTTTCTGGAGGAAGACCATTTATACCCATGGATTAAAACCCTGTTTCACTAAAGTTCCACAGAAACAGGCCAGTCCTTGGGGAATCCCTCTCCACTGGGGCAGCAATAATGTACTGCTGTTCCAAGTGGGTCTGACATTGACCTCCTCTTTTTTTATTGAAATATAATTGATTTATTGAATACAATATTATGTTAGTTTCAGGTGTACAGCATAGTGATTCAGTATTTTTTCAGATTATACTCCATTAAAAGTTATTACAAAGTAATGCCTATAATTCTCTGTGCTGGACAAGGTATCTTGGTTGCTTAGCTATTTTATGCATAGTAGTTTGTACCTCTTAATCCCTTATACCTATCTTGCTCCTCCCCTCTCTCCTCTCCAAAATGATAACCACTACTTTGTTTCCTATATCTGTGAGTCTGTTTCTGTTTTGCTATATACATTCATTTATTTTATTTTTTAGATTCCATATGTAAGTGGTATCATATAGTGTTTATCTTTGTCAGACTTATTTCGATAAACATGGTATTCTGTAGGTCTATCCATGTTGCTGCAAATGGCAGAATTTCATTCTTTTATAGCTGAGTAATATTCCATTTTGTATAATATATATAAAGTAATATATATTTTTATTTTATTATAAACATAATATTTAACTGTGTATATATATATACATATATATATATTTAACTGTGTGTGTGTATATACACACACACACACACACACACAGTATACCTCATTTTCTTTATCCAGTCATCTGTTGATGGACACTTGGGTTACTTCCATATCTTGGCTATTGTAAATAATACTGCTGTGGACATCGGAGTGCATGTATCTTTTTGAATTAGTATTTTTGGTTATTTTTTCAGATATATACCCAGGAGTGGAATTGCTGGATCATACGGTAGTTCTATTTTTAGTTTTCTTTCTTTTTTTGAGGAACCTCCATACTGTTTTCCATAGTGGCTGCACCAATTTACATTCCCACCAACAGTTCACAAGTTTCCCTTTTCTCCACATCCTTGCCAACGTGCGTTATTTGTAGACTTTTTGATGATAGTCATTCTGACATGTGTGAGGTGATATTTCATTGTTGTTCGGATTTGCATTTTCCTAATAATTAGTGGTGTCAAGCATTTTTTCATGTACCTCTTAGCCATCTGTATGTCTTCTTTGGAAAAATGTCTATTTGGATCTTCTGCCCATTTTTTGATTGATTGTTTGCTTATTTGATATTGAGTTATATGAGCTGTTTATATATTTTGCATATTAACCCATTATTTGTCATATCTTTTGCAAATATTTTCTCCCATTCAGTAGGTTGTCTTTTTGTTTTGTCGATGGCTTCCTTTTCTGTGCAAAAGCTTTTAAGTTTAATTAGGTCTCATTGTTTATTTTTGCTTTTATTTATTTTGCTGTAGGAGGCAGATCCAGAAAATATTGCTGCAATTTATGACAAAGAGCCTTCTGCCTATTTTCTTTTCTAGGAATTTATGGTTTCCAGTCTTACCTTTAGGTCTTTAACCCATTTTGAGTTTATTTTTGTACATGCATGAGGAATGTTCTAATTTCATTCTTTTACATGTAGCTGTCCAGCTTTCCCAGCACCACTTATTGAAGAGACTCTCTTTTCTCCATTGTATATTCTTGTCTCCTTTGTCATAGATTCATTGAACATAGGTGCATGGATTTATTTCTAGGCTCTCTATTTTGTTCCATTGATTATATCTGTCTGTTTCTGTGCCATTACCATGCTGTTTTGATTTGGCTTTGTAGTATAGTCTGAAGTCAAGAAGGGTGATATCTCCAGCTTTGTTCTTTTTCCTCAAGATTGCTCTGGCTATTTGGGGTCTTTTGTGGTTCCATATAAATTTTAGGATTACTTGTTCTAGTTCTTTGAAAAATGTCATGGGTATTTTGATAAGGATTGCATGAAATCTGTAGATTGCTTTGGGTAATATAAACATTTTAACAATATTAAGTCTTCCAATCCATGAACACTGGCTACCTTTCCATTTCTTTGAATCATCTTCAATTTCCTTCATCAGTGTTTAATAGTTTTCAGAATATATGTCTTTCCCCTTCTTGGTTAAGTTTATTCCTAAGTATTTTATTCTTTTTGATGTGACTTTTAAATGAGATTTTTTAACTTTCTCATCATTCATTATTAGTGTATAGCAACAGATTTATGTATATTAATCTTGTATTCTGTAACTTTCCTGAATTCACTTATTATAATAGTTTTTTGGTGGAGACTTTAGGGTTTTCTATATAAAGTATCATGTCATCTGCAAATAGTGACAGTTTTATTTCTTCCCTTCCAATTTGGATGCCTTTTATTTCTTTTCCTTACTGATTCTTGTGGCTAGGACTTCTAATACTATGTTGAATAGAAGGAATGAGAGTGGGCATCCTTATCTTCTTGAATTTAGAGGAAAAGCTTTCAGCTTTTCACTGTTGGGTATGATGTTAGCTGTGGGTTTGTCATAACTGGCCTTTATTATGTTGAGAGATGTTTTCTCTGTACCCACTTTGATGAGAG
Source organism: Neophocaena asiaeorientalis asiaeorientalis (assembly GCF_003031525.2). Classification (NCBI taxonomy): domain Eukaryota; kingdom Metazoa; phylum Chordata; class Mammalia; order Artiodactyla; family Phocoenidae; genus Neophocaena; species Neophocaena asiaeorientalis. The sequence continues at coordinate 3,483,216 of NW_020172664.1, forward strand.
TTTTTATGAATGGATGTTGAATTTTGCAGATGTTTTTTCTGCGTCTATTGAGATGATCAGGTGATATTTTATCCCTTTGTTAATGTAGTGTATCACATTGATTGATTTCAAAATTTGAACCATCCTTGTAACCCTGGAACTATCTTATTTGATCATGGTATATGATCCTTTTTATATGTTGGATTTAGTTTGCTAATATTTTCTGAGGAGTTTTGCATTTATATTCATCAAAGATATTGGCCTATAATTTTTTTTCTGTAGTGTCTTTTTCTGGTTTTGGTATTGGGGTAATGGTGGTCTCATAGAATGAATTTGGGAGTGCTCCATCCTTTTCAAGTTTTTGCATAATTTGAGAAGGATAGATATTAGCTCTTCTATGCATGTTTGTTAGAATTCCCCAGTAAAGCCATCTGATCCTAGACTTTTGTTTACTGGGAGGTTTTTTTATTAGAAATTCAATTTCACTACTAGTGATCAGTCTGTTCAAATTGTCTGTTTCTTCTTGATTCAGTCTTGGCATGCCGTAAGTTTCTAGAAATTTGTTCATTTCTTCCATGTTGTCCACTTTTCGGCATATAACTGTTGTGGAGTCGCAGGGCAGGCAAGGCCCACGTGGACCCTCAGTGTATATCTGAGTGTGAGCAGAACACTGTCAGAGTTCTGGGCTGCTTCTGATGCACTGCTTGAGTATGTAATAATGGCTGCTGCCCCTCCCCAAGCCAGGCTCCGTCCGGGGACTAGGTTGCCACTGCATCCCATAGCCAAGTTTTCTCTTTGGTTGTGACAGCCCTAGATCCTGTGCCATGGTGTGATGTGGAGAAAGTGGGGCTGGAATGTTGGCCTGTGGCTCGGGCAGGGGCTCACATAGAGGCAGTTGCAGGAAAACTGGCAGCACTAGAGCATTCTTCTAACTGCCCTCTCCACTCTGCTTTTGGGGGCAAGCCAGTGGGTACAAACTCCTCATGAGCAAAGGCTAGGCTTCCCACAGCCCTTCTGTTAGTCCCAGAGGTCCTCCAACCAGCCAAGGGAGCTCATCTCCTCTGTGTGGGACCCCAGGCCTGGGGTGCCCAATCTGTGGTTTTCACCACCCACTCCCCAGGGGTAGATCTCCACCTGTGTATTCTCCCTTCTCCTCTGAGTCCCCTCCAGGGGCACAAGTCCCAACCTGTTCACTTTTCTTCCCTTCCTACCTGATTACATGTAGATCTTTCTAACAGTCTTGGCTGTACAGGAGTCTTTCTGCCAGTTTCCAGTGAAAATTGTTCTACATGTAGTTGTATTTTTGATGTGTTCATGGAGGGAGGTGAGTTTCATGACCTCCTACTCTGCCATCTTGACTGATTTCCCCTGAGTCCTCTTGCTGTCCTCAAAGGACTCTGATAGCTTATGATATTGAGGATCCATGGAGTTCAGATTAAAAACAATACTCCTTTCAAGTTTACAGTTTCATGTAATGCTGTGTGAGTCTGTCTGCCTGCAGCATCCTGTCCTCAATTGTACATTCTCCCCACTGACTTTGTACTTATATTCCAAGAACCATAATGACTCACATCTAATTTAGCCCTACTCCCTACACCCTGTATCCAGTGGTCAGGCAGTCATGGCGAAAATATACCCTTGGCATAAGATCTGTGTTGATTTTGTTCATCAGAAGCATAGCTGAGAATTGTAACTAAGTACAAAACCACAGGCAAGAAATGAAATCCAAAAAGAACAACATTAAGGAAAAACACCCACAAAACCCAATAAACAAAAGCCAAACCAAAAAAAACACAACCCTGTGGCCCAGTCTCTGTACAGCACTGCAGTCCAAAAAAAAAAAAACACAGTCTAAAAGCCAAAAGTAATTAAAGAAGGAATTCAGTATTGGTTAAAACCTTAAAATTACAATTTATAATCCACAGCAATACTTCCCTTTCCCTACCTTCCCAGTCGTTGGCCCTGCACAGCTGCTCTCTTATTTTTGCAAGACATCTTTATTTATTGTCACCTTAGTCCACATTCTTCAACTTCTCTTCCTCTGCCTGTAATTCTGTGCCAGCAGTTGAATGGAGTGACTGGCCCCCAGGGCTTCTGGTTCCCACTGAAGGTCCCACTAGGCCAGGATGAGATGACTGGAGGACTCTGGTTCTGGGCCCCAAATCTTCCTTCTCTGTGGACATAAATACTGAGAGTCCCCTGGGAAATTTGACCTTTATCACTCCAACTAGCTTTCTTATGGGCAGTTCACATGAAGCATTTTTGGAGAATCAAATTCTCCACCAAAACATATACTTGCTTCACATACTAGGAGAAGAAATTTGCAACCTTAAGTGGAGTTTCTCTATAGATTCTTTGTCCCTAAATCTACAGTTTTCCCAAAATCTTATCTGATGCTTGCTGACTTTTGGGGTTATCACGAGGGTCCCAGTATTTCCTCCATAGTGAGGTTTAAAAAGAAGAGTTAAACAATGATTGGAGAAAGTGCTGTCAAGCAAGAAACCTCCCCAGGTTGCGGAGCATGCAGGCAGAAACGGAGTGGAAGCATGCCGGGCTTTAATCCCAAAATACCTGCTAGAAAGAGACAAGACAAAGGCCGCAGAAACAGATTTGAAAGAGACCTGTGTATCGCTCTTTGATCTTCAGCAAGAACCACAAAGACAAGGAGTATAAGAAAGAAAAGGAAAAAAAGTGTGGACCACAGTGAGGGGAAGAGGCTGTTTAGCGAACGTCGTCAAGAGGAGATTGACCTTGATCTGCTTCACAGACATTGAGAGGAGCTCTTTAGCCATAGAGTACAGGGGAGACTCTTATGGACAGAAACCATACGACTCTGCTGAGCAAACTAAGGCTGAAAGAATCAACAGCTACATATTGGGAATTGATTAAAGAGATATTTTGAATCTCTGGGAGTTCAGCAAATATGCTTATTTGAATTTGGACTGAAAAGTATAAATATAAAATTCTGGAATGGAGGGAAGAATGAACCTTCTATCTGGCATGTTGTATTATAGTAGAGGATGATTAGCTTTGGTAGAGGAACTAGTCAAAGAAGAAGTTATATTTACCATGAGAAGTAATGGGAAAGGGATGTGCAAATCACATGTTCATTCATTCATTCATCCATTCAAGTGTTACTGAGAATTTACTATCTGCCAGGCATGGTGGTAAGTGCTGGAGTTGTATCCTTGAACAAAACAGCAACTTATGGGCTGGTGCAGGAGGCAAACAGTTGACAAATAAATATAGAAGTAATTTAATTTTAATAAATATGTCTTACAGAAGCACAATATACACTGAATACATAAAATGAGAAACCTGAGAGATCACACTAAGTTTCCTGACATCTAAGTTGACATATAAAAGATAAAAAAAAAAAAAATTGATCAAGTAAACAGGAAAGAGAAGAAAATTCCAATCAAAGGGACAAGCAGGCAGGAAGACCCAGAGCCCAGAAACAGATTGGTGTGTAAGTCAAAGAGAAAGCTTATCACTCAAATTAGAGTCAGAGAATGAGAAAGCAGGAGAGTGATGTCAAATAAAGCTGAAAGAAGGAGGCAAAAAAGAGTGCGGAAGTGTGAAGGGGTAAGAACCTAGCAGTAGCCTCTGTAAATTCAGTAGATGTGAGTTTTGTTTGTAATTTAATGGACCAAAGGGGCAAAGTTATGAAGCTTCTCCAAGACCTTTATTTTAAAGCAAAGGGGACACAGTTGGCCCAGCTGCCTGGCCAAGGAAGACAGGGAGAGAGAACAATTGGTGCTAAGGACACCTGCCCAGGTGAACACAGAGATGCTGCTCAGATGGCAGCAAAACAAAAGTCTAGGACCAGATGGCTTTACTGGGGAATTCTAACAAACATGCATAGAAGAGCTAATATCTACCACTCTCAAATTATGCAAAAAATTGAAAAGGATGGAGCACTCCCAAATTCATTCTATGAGACCACCATTACCCCAATACCAAAACCAGAAAAAGACACTACAGAAAAAAAAAAATCCCACATGCTGCAGAGCAGCTGGGCCCATGAGCCATGGCCACTGAGCCTGCGCGTCCGGAGCCTGTGCTCCGCAACGGGAGAGGCCACAATAGTGAGAGGCCCGCGTAAAGCAAAAAACAAACATCTAGGGGTAAGAATTCATACTTTTTTATGTACTTAGAATTTCTTGTGTGCAATAAACTTTTTTTTCTGTTTTATGTGCTGACATCTATTTGAGGGTATTGCTAAATCTCAGGTACCTAAGTCTACCTAAGTCTACAGTGGCATTAAAATGTGATTGCTTTTCAACTGACAAAGGATTAATCTCCAAAATATACAAGCAGCTCATGCAGCTTAATATCCAATAAACAAACAACCCAATCCAAAAATGGGCAGGAGACCTAAGCTGACATTTCTCCAAAGAAGATATACAGATTGCCAACAAACCCATGAAAGGATGCTCAATATCACTAATCATTAGAGAAATGCAAATCAAAACTACAATGAGGTATCACCTCACACCAGTCAGCATGGCCATCATCCAAAAATCTACAAACAATAAATGCTGGAGAGGATGTGGAGAAAAGGGAACCCTCTTGCACTGTTGGTGGGAATGTAAATTGATTCGGCCACTATGGAGAACAGTATGGAGGTTCCTTAAGAAACTAAAAATAGAATTACCATATGACCCAGCAATCCAACTACTGGGCATATACCCTGAGAAAACCATAATTCAAAAAGAGTCATGTACCACAATGTTCATTGCAGCTCTATTTACAATAGCCAGGACATGAAAGCAACCTAAGTGTCCATCGACAGATGAATGGGTAAAGAAGATGTGGCACATATATACAATGCAATATTACTCAGCCATAAAAAGAAATGAAATTGAGTTATTTGTAGTGAGGTGGATGGACCTAGAGACTGTCATACAGAGGGAAGTAGGTCAGAAAGAGGAAAACAAATACCGTATGCTAACACATATATATGGAATCTAAAAAAGAAAAAAAAAATGTTTCTGAAGAACCTAGGGGCAGGACAGGAATAAAGATGCAGACATAGAGAATGGACTTGAGGACACGGGGAGGGGGAAGGGTAAGCTGGGATGAAGTGAGAGAGTGGCATGGACATATATACACTACCAAATGTAAAATAGCTAGCTAGTGGGAAGCAGCTACGTAGCACAGGGATTTCAGCTCGGTGCTTTGTGTCCACTTAGAGGGGTGGGATATGCAAAAGGAAGGGGAGATATGGGGATGTATGTATATGTATAGCTGATTCACTTTGTTATAAAGCAGAAACTAACCCACCATTGTAAAGCAATTATACTCCAATAAAGATGTTAAAAAAAAAACCAAACGTGATTGCTTTTATTGATCTCGAGACAGAATCTTGATACTGAGTGAGCTAGTATCAAGCCAGTAATTTTAAATTAGAAAAATAAAAAGCACAAATGAATTTTCTACTGCTTGGTATCCTGACATATAATGAGCACAGAGGTGGGTGCCAAAGACAGCAAGGCTTTCATTTCACATGGGTGCTGCAAGGCAACATATTGTTCAGTATTTTCCTTCTTTCCCAGAGTTTCACCAGAGAAAAGATTCTTTGCATGCATTTTTCCATTCACCCCATGTGCTGGTGGTGGACCAGTAGGCCCAGTCCATACCAGTGAGACATTGGCAGTCTAAGAGAAGATCTTAAAGTCTCACATATATTTGACTGTCGTATAAATTTTCAGAATTTATCTCCCAAACAAGAATGAGATATGAATCAATTTTTCCTTCAGGAATAAACATCATTTCTAGAAAGGTGGGCAGGTTGGTGACTTAATCTGCTCAGGTTGCCATAACCAAATTCCACAGGTTGAGTGGCTTCAACAAGTGAAACTTATTTTCTCACAGTTCTGGGGACAGCAAATCCAAGATTAGGATACCAGCAGACTCAGTGTCTGTAAGGGCTGTCTTTCTGGCTTGCTACTGGTTGCCCTCTCACTGTGTCCTCACATGGCAGAGAGAGAGAAAGAGAAAGCTCTCTCTCTTTCATATAAGGCCACAGACCTATGAAGTTTTGGCCCCACACTTATAACCTCACTTAACCTTAATTCCCTCCTAAAGACCTTCTCTACAGATACAGTCACCTCGGGGGTTTGAGTGTCAGTATATGAATTTGGGGGATACAATTCAGTCCATAGCAGTTGGGAACAGTGTAAAGGCATTTGGCTAAATTTCTACCTCAATCAAAACAGTATTTGAATTTTTCCAATTTAGTGGATTAATATTAAACAAACTTTGTGTTAAAAAGGATTTAAGATAACCTAGTCTCATCTCCCTCTTAAAAATAGAAACTCCTTTTCCAACCAGGATGTTTCTAAAGGAAATACTTCAGGATTCCGTGATCCCTATATTCCTGTATTTTATTCTACATGAGTAAAAGTAATAAATTCTTTAATGTCTTTAAAAAGTCCTTGACTCTCTGAAAAAGACCAAGATCACTTTGCAAAGACTACCTGTTAAAAATAGGAAGTTTTATGGTGATTTTCTGATACATTTCTCGATTGAGGGAAGAAAAATTTGACATTAAATCATTGTTCTTTGGCTTCACTTTCCCTTTCACTCCCAGGGGCAAGAAACAGTACTGGCTTACCACCCTATTCACGGTGCACTGTCCAGGAACTGTGGTCCCCACTGTGCTGCCATTACAAGGGGTCAGGAAAGGTCATTGTGACGTAAGGCGAGCACTGGAGGTGAAATGAGCTGGGTCCATGAGTCAGTGATGATTCATGCTCATATCCTTCTGCCATGCAGAGCTGAACAGCATCTGGCATCACAGGGTAGGATTCAGACGCTGTAAAACTCCACAGACATTCCAAGTTATGCAGAGTTTCTTCATCTACCTTATCTCCACTGTTCAAATGTAACTAATGCTTATTGATGCCTTATCTCAGTCAACAAACTTTTACCGAACGCCATCTTTTGCATTAGTTACAAAGCATGGGTTATAGTAGTTACCCTTCTGAACTAATTTCTTCCTTTTATCCTCTTTTGATTGACTCAGGTCCAGCCACACTGGCTGCTCATTTTTTCTCAGACCTGCTGAATACTCTGTTTCCTCTGCTTGGAACACTCTTACCCAGATCTACATGGTTTGCTTCCTCAATGCATTCTGGCCTTTGTTCAAGGGTCATCTTCTCAAATCCTTCCATGACCATTCTATTAAATTACAATTCGCCCTACCAATCTCTTCACCTGAAATTTCTTACTCCCTTTTTTTTTCTGTAGAATTTATGACGATCTGACTTTCCATATATTTTATTTTCTTATATATGCAGTCAGAGAAATCATTGTTTATTACACTAGAAAAGAGGTTCATGTGAAGAGGAAATGTTTATTCCTTTTAAAATTTATACCTCTTGTACCTTAAATCATTTCTGGTATATAATTGGCTCACAGTAAATACTTGTTGAATGACTAAGAAGGAAGTTGGCAGTCTAATTGCGGGAAAAGCTGAATTGAAATAAGCTATGCATTCCAACCTGCACAAGTGCACCTTCTTGACACTCTATTTATAAATCAAGTCTTTCATTCATTCCTATGAGTGTATTTGTGAAAGAATCAGAACCTTTAACCACGATGAACCTCATGTCCATCTTCTCAATGTCCTACTGGTAAGAATTGTTCATCTTTAGCTTTTATTCAAAGACTGCTCTTGAAGTGTAGCAGTGTTTATTATCTTGTAGAGAAACTCTCCTGTTATGGCATTTCTTTTAGACTGTGTTGGTGTGTTTCTGGTGTTTGTCCTAGTCTTCTGGACTTAATCCTACATGGTTATGAGCTGTGTGGAGACATCTAAGATATCTGGCAATCAAAAGTCTCAATAATTATCCACTAGAATTCTCACACAAAGAAGGGGAAACCACATGGATAACACTCATTCATCCTGTTTTTCTTTCTTTCATTAACTCACACAGTAGATTAGTTTTCAGTGTTGACTATGTCCATTCACCACTGGAGTATGCTAGGTCTAACAGTACTGCACTTAAGGATCAGAAAAATCTCAGTTTTAATTTCACCTCTAATACTTTCTGTGCATGTTGTCCTGTTTTTCCCTCTGTTCCCTATAAAAGGATTATAGTCCCTCTACTTCTAAAAATAGGCTTGAACATGTGACTTGCTTTAGCCAAAGAAACGTGAGTAGAGTGCTGTATGCTAAGTGTCAGCCAATAGCTCCACTATTTCCCTTTCACCTCTGCCATGCAAATGAGAGAGCTGCTACTTCAGCCTTGGTCCTAGAATAAAGGAGATATGAAACACAGCCAAGGTAATTCACAACTACCCTGTATATGAGTGAGAAGTAGACACTTGTCTTTGTAACCCACTGAAATTTGGGGGTTATTATGCAGCATGACATAGTGGATAAGTGTCACAGTTTTCTCATTTATACAATGGAAACAACAATGATATATTCCTTGTCCATCTCAGAGAGTTGTTGAGAAGATCAAGTGAGAAATAGAGGTGTGAAAAGTTTCATAAAATTCTGCTATACTTTTTGAATAATTGTTGGCACTCTTAGTATATGATATTCCAAGATCTAGAGGTACCTGTGTTTCTTCATCCCTGTACACCACTCTTTCAATGGAAATAGAGCACTTGGGGGCACTTTGCATGGACAAATTATGCTTTCCTCATTCTTATTTATTTAAAAAAATAAGGCTGATGTCTGGACAATCAATGAAGGATATTAGTGAGATATAAAAACCATATCATCAAGACTTTATTCCTTTAAGATGGTGCCTGCCTCACCTCTCTGCCCACACACATTTATTGCATAAATCTCACATTGCTTTTCTCTTTCCTCTCACCATTGCATGATATCACTTGTACAGGATTTCTAGTTTGTGTCTGAAGTCTTAGAACTCTGAGTTAACTTGATGGGAATCCTGAGGAACATGTGTCAGTCAGCGTGAGTGGCAGAGACCGCCCATTGTTGACTTAGGCACAAGGTTAAGTGCCGCTTCAGACTTTGTCCCCACTTCCCTACAGAGGCAAAGCTCATCAATGGGCTGGAAGGAAACGCACACCGAGACCAGCGTGCTAGTCCCTGTTGGGTGGGGTGGGAGGCAGTGAGGCATATATTATCTCATTAGTCTTCACCACAACCTTATCACATACATATTATTATTTACATTTTGCAAATGAGAAAACTGAGGTTCAGAATGGTGACTTTTTTGAACAAATTGGTAAAAGCCGGGAACAGTTCCACAACCCAAGGTGTTCCACTCCAAATTCCCAAGTCTTTTCCATCATGTGCTTTATCTGGACATTTTAGCTTGTATGTGGCATCCTGTCAAGTACAGAACTGTTAACTTTGACACAGCATTTACACACCTTATTTTTTAGCATGTAAGTGAATCCAGCTTCAGTGAGAACCCCTGGATTTTGTTTTGTGGCAGGGGTTTAGAGGAGTAGGCAGAGAAGGTTGGATGGTGACTATGATTCCAGTCCTAATGATTTTAAAAAGTAAAATGAGAGTCTCATCAGATATCAGGGAGAGCCTAAATTTGTTTACACAGCACAGCTGAAATGGGACTGATAAGAAAATCGGAAAGATCATAAAATACTGAACTTTCTGTGAGATTAACTTTGATAAGTATTGGAAAAAAAGCAATTGTTAAGAATAGAGTCAGTGGCTAGGCTTCTATAATGGAAGGTAATTTTATTATATTCTCTGAGTTACTTATTTATCAATATTTTTTTGTCTCGCAGAGGGACTACTCCCATATTCTCTACATCTGACCTGTGTCAACTAGTAATCCAGGTTATTGGCCTCTATCATTTGGGTAAATAGAGAAGTCTGAGACAGCTATGGTTTCTGCTTGTAAAATAGCCTTGAAGATACCTTAGAGATTGACTGAGGAAACTTTGGGCAGACTAGCCTCCCCTGAATAGAAATCTCAGAAAACAAAAACCATAGAGAGAATGGGAGAAGTGTGATTAGGGTGCTTTTAAGTAATGTGAGAATGTTGCATTTTGCTGTAAGTTAGCAAATAAACTTTTTGCTGGAAGACATCACGATGCAGTGAAAAAAGTTTTGCTGTGGAAAACATGAGTTCAAATCCAGCCTCTTCCATGTGCTAGTTTCCAAATCTCAGGAAGTCACTTAACTCCTTTTGTCCTCTTATCAGTTAATGAGTGAAAGACACTTAAACTTTGGTATAGAATAAGCACATAGCAAATGTTAGCTGTTATCATTACTGATGACAAATTGAAATTAGAATGGAGTAATCACTGTCGAGGCACACACAAATGGTGTCTGGTGGCCCTTGAGGACCTGGCTTCAGACACATCCTTGCACCACTGAGAAAGTTCAAGTTAATCTTAATCTGTACCTAACCCAAGGACACAAGCTGTTTTCAGAACAATATCTGCTAGCTGTAACCTTGTATCTTAAGGTTTTTCCCCCTTGTAACTATGCAATCATTTCAGACCCCAGCCACTTCTTGGTTAACAAGGACCCTTACTTTTTGCCAGCTCCAGTGATAATTCTTGATACACAACTCATGTAACTGACCGTGGCCTTGTAATTTTGGCCTTTATAAGCCTCCCCCGTTTTGTAGTCCAGCAGAACACAATTCAAGCGCTTCTTGAATCTGTATCTTCCAGGCTGCGGTCCTAACAAACCCCAGAGAAACACCTCTTTATTTCAATCAGATCTGTGTTTCTGAAATTTTAGTTAACATTATTGTTTACTATTATTACTATTATTATTAATAGCGTAACATAGCTGTTAACATCAACTTTATAGGATTTTTGAGAGTAATTTAAATTGATTGTTGAGAGTATTTTAAATAAAATAACTAATAGAGTACTGAGCAGTGCTCAATACAGTAGATAGATTATGTCAGTATCTAACAATTCCTTAGCCCTATTACTCACAGATTCAGGAAGCCTGAGTAGGACCTGGACTTTGTTTCACATTACCCAAGTGGTTCTAATATATATAGGTTTGGGAAGAACTCACCTAATCACTAAAAATTGTGTTAGGAAGATTAGCTATTGTGTTTATTCAGCACCTACCATGTTCCAGGTGTAGTGCTGAGTCCTAAAGAAAAATTTAAAAACAAAGAGAAATCGTGTTTATCCTTAAGAGGTTATCATCTAGACAAAAATGAAACACACATATTAAAACAAAATAAAACAGTAAAATGATTCGTGGGTTGTACAAATCAGACATTGAAAAGTTTTATAGAGGGTGAGAAAAGTTAGAGGGCTTATTCTACTAAGGTAAATGCAAACTAAAAAGGTAAATTGGAGTGGCCACTTGAGCCTGCCCTGAAATTATACATTGCTTTTTCTATCCTGAAATTTGTCATCCAAACGTTTTATGATTTTAGACAAAGAAATAGCTTAAACACTTTGAAGAAGATTCTCCCATTTCCCATGAATTGTGATGACTTCCTATAGAAAATGCACTCTATATATTTATTTTCATCTTACATATTAGTAAAAGAGAAACACACATCCAGGGAACCTCAATCACTTCTCAAATAGGATAGCAATTGCCATTTATAATGAAGAATATTGTTAATATTTCATATTCCTTACAAGTTCTTATCAACAGATGTTATTGATTTATAGTATTAATCTAAAAGGAAATTTAGATTTGACTCATGGTCTGTCTTGACATGCATGTAACAAAATATGTCTTTTAAATATGTTTACTTGATAGAGAAACATTTTAAGAACAGAAAATATAGAATTTTAAACTTAGATGGGGAGACTTAAGTCATTTACCCATACTCTGAGTGATCAGAATTCAATTCATACAACTTCAGGGAAAAAAAATACTTCCTTGTATCAACTATAATTAAAATAAGGGACTTTTGATCTACTTATCACTGACAGAGATGCAGCCACATCTCTGAGGAACTAATTATAAAAGCTGATGACCAGAGAGCTTATTGTGGTCTTGAAGCCCTTTTCTTTGAATTTATACTACAAAATGAAAAGAATTCGTTACAAACACCAAGGAAAAGTTGAGTCATGGAAAGTGAGAGTCAAAAGTCTGCATTCTCTTATTATGAGCTCATTTAAGAAGAAACAAAACAGAACAAAACAAAATAGTACTGAGAGGGATTGAGTTCTTGATCTGACGTGCTTTTTCCTAAATGGCAGCATGCTGATCCGTGATTCTTATGGGAGAATAGTCTTCCTTCATCAAGGAGAGTTAGCCACTGTACCTTCAGAAAGGGCACACATGGAGTGGGGAAGGATGGAAGGACTCCCACTTGTCCAGCCAGAGAAATGGAATCAATCCTGCTGAACAATGAGGTGACAGATGACACTTACACAGTGATATCACTTTTTGTAATGACAAAATCTAGAATATGACCAAGTGAGCAGGTAGTAGAGAGGTGGTGGAAGAAGGAATAGTTAGAAATGAGCAAACTACAAACTTAAAAACCAGGCTATTTCATGTAATGCTAAATTCACCAAAATGAGAGGATGTATAGTTGGTTGGAATGAAAGCCCTGGTCCTTATTTCTGCTTGGAAACCAACATCATTATATCCACTTAACTGTGTTTTCCTTTGTTTCACTTTTGCCCCAGTATCTTCCCCACCCATTTTTTCCTGCTGCTAAATTCATGTTACTGGGAAACATATTTTGACATTTCTATTCCTTTTCTCAAAATCTTCTGTGGCCCCTTACTGTTGGTAGAACTAGGGGATAAACGTTTCTTATTCTGCATTTCTAGGTCTTCTGAAACACCCATCCTTTCCAGCATATCTAAATCATCTTTCCCCCTTACTCTCTACTCTCTGTTCTCTTATCCAGCTACTGTCTCTTTAAAAGTGTGCAAGGCCTTCAGAATCATTGGCTGTACAAGTGAGTGGTCAAGAAAACTATTAATAAAAACCTTAATTAAGATAATTCATGAGACATTTTTTGAAGGAATGTCCTACGGAGATTAATATGTTACTAACTGAATGCTAGGGTAAACTGTGGTAGCACCGAATCTGTTGTCTAGTAATTATTTGAATGTTTCTTCCTTTCCAGGTTTTAGCCCTGGACAAAATGCCAACAGATGCTTCTCTGCTTCCAAGCGACTTTCTTTTCCTTTCTTGCTGTTTATCTTGTGAGGGTTCACAGGTAGGCTTTCCATAAGAGGACCAAAGACCGGTTTACTTCAAAGCATCTTGTCTCTTCATCCTCATCCCTACATGATTGATCTTCTCAATCTCAGCTCATGTATTCCGTAGTTCTACATATTCTTTCTCTCTGCCCACATACAATGTCTGGGATTCTACATTCACTGATCCATTTAGTCTTGTCACATTGGTTGTTCATCAATAATTCTTGAATAATACAAACATTTAGCATATTCTTATACCAATATACCTGTTGATTCTTCTCAGTGAGGGCAACTATCAGTCTATTTTAGGATAGGGTTTCTTTCCATTTTAATATGAAATGTTTATTTTTCTAATTATAATTTTTATCTAGTTCTATGTGCTCATTATAGAAAAATAGGAAAATAGCTAGAAGTAAAAACCAAGCCAAACTAAACAAACAAAAACTCCACTCACTATCCTTGTACCCAGTGATGAACACTGTTCTGTTACATATCATCTCAGTCTTAAATTTTTTTCTGCTTTGTTTATGTAATAGGATGAGTAATTAAGAAATAAGTATGTACTAACATCTCTTTCCCCACTTCCACCAATAGGAAAGAAAATTGGATTCCCTATTACTTCCTCCCAACCATTGTGAAAATCAAGATTTTTGGGGCTTAATTCCCTTTATGAAGATTCAATGTGTCTCTGAAGGGAAGAAGTTTGAGAGACAGAGTCAGAAGCAAAGAGCCAGGGAAAATTTAGTGCTTTGCCCTGGACTAGGGAACAATGAAAAATGAGATCTCCAGATTGGGAAATAGTTATAGGGTTCCAAATATGTGCCAGTTTGCAGGACCGCTGTGAGAAACATCCCTGCAGCTTCCAGAAGCATTAGTGTCTAAGAGACAAATTGTAGGGACCACACTTGATAGGAATATCCTGTAGCTTAGGAGCATTGAAAAAATGATAAATATCATGGATTAATAACTTGGTCCCTACATCTATTTTCTGTAACTACTTAAATCCAATATATATTTTTTTAAGTTTCTTTGAGGTGGAAGGAGGCCCTAAGAATGACAGTGAGTGAGTAGGGGATTGAAGAACATTAAATTAAAATTAGAGAAATAGGGCTTCCCTGGTGACGCAGTGGTTGAGAGCCTGCCTGCCGATGCAGGGGACATGGGTTCGTGCCCTGGTCCGGGAAGATCCCACATGCCGCGGAGCGGCTGGGCCCGTGAGCCATGGCCACTGAGCCCGTGCATCTGGAGCCTGTGCTCCGCAACGGGAGAGGCCACAACAGTGAGAGGTCCGCGTACCGCAAAAAAAAAAAAAAAAAAATTAGAGAAATATAAAAATGCATAATTTCTTATAGCCTGATGTTGGTGTCTAAAATTCTTTCTCTGTGCCTCTCTTTGTCTTTCTCTCTCTGTCTCTGTGTTCTCTCTCTCTCGCACACACAACACTTGCAGTGTCCATGTGCATAAAACAAATTTAAATTCATAATTTATATACAAATTTCAGCTTTTTAAAAAATTAAATGTACTGATCATTTCCTAGTTCTGAGTATTCCCAAACATGATATTTTATTGGCTGTATTGTTTTCCACCATCTATGTAGCTGTTGCATACCTCATTATCCATTCTCCTAATGGTGGTGGAACATGGTTGTTTCTAGGATCCCCCTATTCTAAAAGTGCTTCAGTGAACGTATTTTTCACAGAAACTTTTGTGTACAGCTCTCATTGTTTCTTTAGAATATATATATCCTGGAAGTGGGATTACTAAATTAAAGAGAATATTCTTTTGTAGACTTCTTGGATCTAATTCCAAATTACCCTTCAGAATACTTGTAATAGATTACATCACACCAACAATGTGTGAGGGTGCTGTGCTTCCCCTCATTTGAGAATGAACTGAAGATTTGAACCATGTTACTTCTGAAGGAATTGCTTCTGGTATACTCTGACAAAATCTAACTAGCCAGAATTGTGAAAAAGGAATGGATAGGATAATGGTGCTGATGTTTTCTGAGTTTTCAAGAAAGTAGAATGTAATGGATTCTGAATACTGCCTAACAAAATTGATGATGATTTCTGGGAAAAAATTCTAGAATAGATGCATTATTAGAAAGCTTATGACTGCTTGAACTTTCATTTGGCTTCACAGGTTTACTTGAATAACTAATCACAGCAGCACACAGCCAATTTAATGACATTTTCACCCCCTAATAGAAATCTGTTTAATTAGGTGCTGTAGTACTGATTATGTCTATTTAAAGAATGTCCTTTAATCTTCTTCCTGGATTTGGAAATCCTGATAACTGTTGTTTTAAGATATTCTCGAATCATGCAGGGTGTTAGGCAGTGACTCATTAATAAGACTGTCTATATCTTAGACAAGTCAGTCATTGGGACTGATTGGCCCCCCAAAATAACATCATGAGTAAATACTGTGAGGGTAATATAAAAGTGAATAATTGGCTGAATATGATGATTCATTGATTATCTTTAAAAAGCTATATTAATAATATCAAAATCTCACTTCTCATGTGATTTTAGGGAACTTGAAAATGAAACCCTGGCATATGGCCCACTAGAAGATGTGGAAATATGCCAACTCCCAAAATATTTTTAGCTTATTCAGGTCCAGATGAGATCGGTGATAACTACTGAAAGGCAAATCATTCTAACACTAATGATCATGTTTTTCTATTGAAAGGCAGAAGTTTTGAGAAATGATGATTCTGGGTGTATAATGGAAAAGTTGCTGCTCCTGGCCCCAGAGGAATACTTGGCATTGATCTCTCAGGTTCCAAACAGCTTTCAAAAGGTCTGAGTCATAGCAAGAATTCAGCTAAGAAAAATTACTGAAAGTGATCCTCTAAACAGGGCAGCTTATCATCTTAGAGGTTGTTCTTGGATAATTGTCATGAGAATGCTTATGGCAATTTATGGACTCCAGGAGTCCTTGGGAAAAATGAGATAATGTTTTGAGATAATGTTTTCAAGTCTTCCATGAGATGAAAATTTAAACAGATGTATTTTAATCATAAAAGGCAAGATGAGGGAGATTCTAGGAAGGCAGTAGTGGAAGTATGGTTTAGGTAACTTCCCAATCCCCTTAGATAGAGCAACTAGATAATAAAACTAAAAACCTATGGATAACAAAAACAGTGCTCCCTCTAACCCCAAAGTACAAGTTTGTGACCAAAAAATTCACCAATTTCTAGAACTTCCTAGTGTCATAATTTCTGAAGGAAGAAGCACAAATGGAGTGACTGAAAAAAGGAGTGACCTAAAGAATATAGAATCCCAAATAACCCAGGTACTCACTGAAAAGCAGGGAGTGTCAACGTGAGAACAACATCTAAAGCTAACAAGGGTTTTGACCACTCTAAGAGTAGAGACACACGAGGGACCCATGGAAAAGTCTAAAGAAATTGAGCAGTAGCTCTTGTGAACTCTTTACACTGAGCAGGACTCTCTTCCAAGAGAGGGCTCAACATTGAAGAGAAATTGGTGGGAGTGGAACCAAAATTGAAAAGGGTATGGACAATGGAGACAAAGGACAGAGAAGGTCAAAATAAAAATTGAGAGGGAGACAGAGCTAGAAAACTTCAGAAAGCAAATCACCATATTCTCGCACACTATGTGAATACAATAGAAAAGGGGGTGGGGGGCCTGTTAAACTAGAAAAGATATTCTGAATTCTGCCTTCTAAAAGTCCAAGAAAACTAGTTGCAAATAAAATTGACCAGTATATACTGTATTGGGAACAAATCCCACACAAAATTACTATAAAACAAAAGAGAGAATATAGAACAAAATAGTATTCTCATAGACAACTAAAGTATACCAGATAGGCATCCCATAAAACAGATTTAAACTGTAACTTACTATTTCAAAACAAACAAAAATATGTTAATAAAATGATGTGATATAAAGAGCCACATAAATCAGAATTTGAAAAACTCAGAAATGAGAAGACAGAACTCAAGAATTAGAAATAAGGGGGGAAATAATTTTAGAAATTAACACTGGACTAAAAACTACAGTGGACAAAAATGAATAAACACAGTAAATAATGTCTTAATATAAATAAAAAGGAGTAACACATAAGAAAATGAGATGAAAATAATTTGAGGAAAAAACCAATACTGAAGATAGACAAAGAAAATCCAACACACAAATAATATGCATTTCTGAAGAAAATGCCAAAGCAAGGGGAAAAAAACATGATAAACTATAATTCAAGAAAACTTTTCTGAATTAAAAATAAGATATCTGTAACTACAATTTGAAAGAGTATACTGTGTACCGACAAATATCAACCTAGAACCATCAACAGAAAGATACTTCTTTAGTATGGACCCTAAAAATAAAGTATTTGGGTGCCTAGACAAAAAATAGTAAATGAGAACTAATATTAGATTATCTTCAAACTATTTGACACTAGTACTTTATACCACAACAAATTGGATTAATATATTTTAAATATTTTAGCAAAGGACTTTATATCCAGCAAAACTGACTTTCAAGTATAGATAGCATGTATGTTATCAGCATACAAGAACTCAGGAAATGCTCTTGCCGTGTCCCCTTTCTGAGGAATTAAATAACAAACTTCAGAAAATCAATATGTATAGAGATACATCAATATAAGACTGGTGGTGAGCATCAAATATACACTTACTTATAGAATTAATACTGAATGTAAATAGAAGGGAGAGAATATACTATGTAATGGCTATATGCTCTTATATGCAACATACAATGCTGAAAGCCACAAGAAAATAGAGGAAATGGGAACAACCAAAAAAATTTCTTAACTATTTTCAGTAATCATAATTGGTGGTAATAGTATTGGTATTACATATGGAATAAGAGGTAAAGCAAATGGGTAATTATGAGACTATTCTTATTCGATCATCTCCACTGTATTTGAGAACCAGAATTCTTGGTGAGGAAGTATGGTGTTTTAGATGTAATAAAGAAGAGGTTAAGTGAAAAATATGATATACCAGCTAAGTAACACTTGTCTTTTAATTTCAGGACATGCACACTCTCTTATATATAGAATATGGCTTTTCTCTCTGGAAAGCTCTTCCTCCAGCTTGGTCACCTCCCACACTTATTTCACATCTTGATATAAATATTACCTTCTCAATGAAGCTAATCCTAACTCTGCAATATGCCCCACAACCCAGTCCCTCTTATCTCTTTTACTTTTTCCTTTCTCTGTAGCATATATCCATTTCTAACATACTATGCAATTCATATATTTATTATGTTTATTACATATTGCTTGTCTCCACGGCCAGAATGTGAGCTTTAGGAGCGCAGAAATCTTTCTCTATAATTCAGTGATGTAGCTCAAAAATCTGGAACACTTAGAAGATACTCAAAATGTGCATTGGATGAATTGTTGAATTTCATTAGACTACTAAGAACTAAAAGTTTGTTTCGTTTGGGTTACCTTAACTGATATAGATACCATCTAGCTCATACTGTAAAGAAAAGCATTTTCAAACTCAGTTGAAAGCTGTTAGAGATACTTTCACTAGATTTCAGTTTATGTACTTCCATCTCAATCAAGAGAGAACTAGGCTGTGTAGATGCTCCTTTAGTGCCATAAGGGTATAATTAAAAGTGCAATCAAGTGAGTAAAATGAACTCTCACATTTTAGATTATTACTTGCAGTGGCCAAAAGCAAACAATGTAAAATGAAAAGAAATTACAGTCATACTTCATTTTAGTGCACTTCACAGATACTGCATTTTTTACAAAGTGAAGGTTTGTAGCAACCCTACACAGAGCAGGTCTATCAGCGCCATTTTTCTAACAGCATTATTTTTTAATTAAGGTATGTACATCTTTTTAGACATAATGCTATTACACACTTAACAGATTACAGTATAGTATAAACATAACTTTTATAGGCACCGGGCAACCAAAAAAATTCATGACTTGCTTTATTGCAATACTCACTTTATTGCAGTGGTTTGGAATGAACCTGCAATATCTCCAAGGTATGCCTCAAAGAACATAAAAAATCTTGTAGAACAGTGAGAATAAATATACTTCTCTGTACTGTTTCTAGGAAATTATTTTTTAAAATTGATCCCTCGAGGACTCTTTTTGTAAAGCATCAAAAAATAGTACTATTTGAAATTGGTATTATAGACTAAAATGCTCTATTTTTGTAATCTAATTTTGAGAATAGGTTGTTTTGTAAAGTATGTTCCCAGTAGAAAGATAATTTATGCATTTGAATCAAAAGAGGAATTTTAATATAGTGTTTAAAACTAGACTTTTAAAAATAATAATGTAAAAGTTTTCCATTTGCTAGTTAAAAATTGTTTTGCATGTATGTGCATTATACATTTTTTAACATTTAATAACTGTAGACATTTGTCATTTGGGCAGGGCACCAAGCATCAGAGCCTCTGTGTCAAATATCTTTGATCCATCCTTCCAGATACACTCTCTACCCTGCCTCATCAGACGTGTGCTGGCAGTCTGGCCATATGGACTATATCCACATGTCCATCTCTCTCTAGTTTCTGGTTCATTTAAGCCAATAGGGAGCTTTGGCAGGAGATCAGAATGAGGTAGGGGAGTGAAGTGAGTGCATTTATTTCCCTTGGCTCTCTCTCTGAAATGTTGTCTTGATCTGGCTGCCTTCAAAGTCACTGTTTCTGGGTCAATGCTTCTCTCAAGGGTGATGACTCTACCAAAGTAACCTACGTGAAATTGCATTTTATTGGTTAAATCTGCAT
This sequence comes from Neophocaena asiaeorientalis asiaeorientalis, assembly GCF_003031525.2. Classification (NCBI taxonomy): domain Eukaryota; kingdom Metazoa; phylum Chordata; class Mammalia; order Artiodactyla; family Phocoenidae; genus Neophocaena; species Neophocaena asiaeorientalis. The sequence continues at coordinate 3,503,060 of NW_020172664.1, forward strand.
TTCCTCCTGTTATTTAATTTGCATTTCTAGCAAAGTTGACCATAGTTTCGTATTCCTGTTCATTTTTCTGTTGGATTATTCAGTTGTAAACTTTCCCTAAAAATTCAGAATAACAATTCTTTTTGGTTGTATGCATTGCAAATAACTTCTTTCAGTCTTTGACTCACCTTTTGAATTTATCTGTGGGTTCTTTGTAATAAATACAATTTTAATTTTAATGCAGTAAAGTTAAAATCTTTTACTTGTGGTTTGTTCTTTTTTTAAATTAAGTAATTTATTTTTGGCTGTGTTGGGTCTTCGTTTCTGTGTGAGGGCTTTCTCTAGTTGCAGCGAGCAGGGACCACTCTTCATCACGGTGCACGGGCCTCTCTTGCTGCGGAGCACAGGTTCCAGACGCGCAGGCTCAGTAGCTGTGGCTCACGGGCCTAGTTGCTCTGCGGCACGTGGGATCTTCCCAGACCAGGGCTCAAACCCGTGTCCTCTGCATTGGCAGGCAGATTCTCAACCACTGCGCCACCAGGGAAGCCCTGTGGTTTGTTCTTTTTTGTGTTTTTTTATGAAAAGGCTTCTTTTCTATCCGTGGGTAAAAGACAGTTTCCTGTATTTTCTTCTTAAATCATTACAATTTTGTTTTTGACATTTGGGACCTTAAATATTATTCAAACTCTTCCAAATTCTGCAGAAACAGCAATAAAATAAATAAATAAAACTTCACCTCATAGTTTACCTTAGCATTATTTTGAACTCATCTACTATATTGAGCACCATATTGAATTATAAAAGATGTGAGAGTTACCATTAGAAAACCTTATACTGAATTCTATTCTGCCACTTACCTGCTATGTGTCTTTGAGTTGCATAACCTCATATTTATTCATCTATAAAACTGGAGTAATCATAAACTTTCTAACTAGACTAAAAATTAAATTCTTGTGATTATACTTTACAAATTATAAATATTCTTTTTTGAATTTCTATCGGGACTCCCTGTTAAAAATACTAACTGGCATTAGTTTTATATTCATTCATTAAACTAATATGTACTGATCAGCTAACATTAGCCAATTTCCCTCATAAAAATCTTTACTCTCTTCTTGAGAGTGAATTTTAGAGCCAACTTAGGTGAAAAGCAGAAAAGCAGTAGTTATCATTCTACTTCAAAATTGCTATGAACGAAAAGTTTACTTTGTGTCTATATAAGATTCAACATCTGGATAAAAATATTAATTTATTACCCACATTTCAAATGTTTTTGGTTTCTACCTAGATGCCTGTTTAATCATCTACATGATTCTATCCAATTACCTATCTTGCAACCAATCACCATGTAAGACCCGTGGGCGTAGCCGGTGCCCTGCCACTTTGAAAAACATACGGTAAAATTGGTCTGCTCTGGTGTGTAAGATGCCAGAAGTATCAGGATTTTCAGCAACACCAACCAGCCATTTTGGCTACCATATCAACTGATTCAGACTGACGGAGAGGCAATTTTATGAACTCTGGGGGGAGTATGTGTTGTTATATCTGGAAATGTCAGGTGCCAAGTGGCTTACTCTGGTCATTCAGCCTTAGATGAGAAAGTGCATACAAATCAGCGTGTTCACATTGTTACCATGGTGACCATTGGGCTAAATGGAAGTCCTGAAAAATGCCCATCATAAGGTTGTATGTTGTTTTAAAAGCATGAGTAGAAAAAACATATATCACAGATTTGGTCTCTCTGGGGGTTGAGTTATGTTCCTAATGTGCGGCCAGATGTTTTATATCACTCTCTTTTCATAAAGTAGAAAGTCTACTACACAGGCATTCTTGTTTATGAATATTAGCATACATGTTTCCACAGAGTATTTTTTTTGGCGGGGGGGAAGGAGGTGGTTTCCCATGTGGCCCAAAAAACCTGCTAGACAAATTCTAAAAGAGCTGTAACACTTCCACAGAGTATTTTAAATTGGTTTCATGTAGTTTGTATTGAGGGAAAAAAATCTCTGAAACATAACAATGGAATCTCTGAAAAACTGTTACATATACAAAATTTATCACCTTTTTAAATTTTTTATTTTATTATTTATTTTTATTGAGATATAATTGATATATAAGATTGTGTATGGTTAAAGTGTACAGTGTGTTGATTTGATACATTTATATATTGCAATATGAATACCACCATAGCATCAGCTAATACCTCTCTCATGTTGCATAATTATCATTTCTTTTTTTTACGGGGAGACCATTTAAGACCTACTCTCTTCGCAACTTTGAGGTGTATAATACAGTATTGTTAACTATAAGCACTAGATTATAGTGATCTCCAGAACTCACTCATCTTGTAACTGCAAGTTTGTAGTTTGTACCCTTTAATGAAGATCTCCCCAGTTTGCCCAGCCCTCAACCCCTGACCCCTGATAACCACTATTCTGCTCTCAGTTTCTATGAGTTTGGCTTTTTTAGACTCCACATATACCAATACATGCTGTCATAGAGTATTTGTCATTCTCTCTGACTTATCTCACTTAGCATAATGCTCTCAAGGTCTGTGTTGTCACAGATAAGATTTCTTTCTTTCTCATGCTGAATAATATTTCATTTTATATAGATAGATAGGTATAGATAAAGAAAATATAGAGACAGAGATAGAGAAGATATATGTATCTTCTTTATTCATCCATTTATGGAGACTTAGGTTGTTTCCATATCTGAGTTGTTATGAATAACACTGCAATGGGAGTTCAGGTGTCTTCAATATCCTGATTTCATTTCCTTTGGATATATACTCAGAAGTGGGATTGCTGAGTCAAATGGTAGTTCCATTTTTAATTTTTTTAGGAACCTTCATTCTTTTCTCCGTAGTGGCTGAACCAATTTATACTTACATACTGAGTAATGCACAATTTTCCACATCCTCACCATCACTTGTTAAATCTTGTCTTCTTGATGATAGCCAGTCTAATGGGTGTGAGGTGATATCTTATTGTGGTTTGGGTTTGCATTTCCCTGATGATTAGTGATGTTGAGAATCTTTTCCATGTACCTGTTGGCCATTTGTATGTCTTTTTTAGAAAAATTGTCTATTCATTCCTCTGCCCATTATTTATTGTTTTGTTACTGAGTTGTATGAGTTCTTTATAGATTTTGGATATTAACCCTCTATCCAATGTATGGTTTGCAGATATTTTCATCCACCCAAAGGCTACCTTTTCATGTTGTTTCTTTTGCTGTGCAGAAGATTTATAGTTTGATGTCGTCCCATTTGTTTATTTTTTATTTTATTACTTGAGATTTTGATGTCATATCCAAAAAAATCAGTGCCAAGATCAACATGAAGGTTTTTCCCTATCTCTTTTTCTAGGAGTTTTACAGTTTCAGGTCTCCTATTGAGGTCTTTAATCAATTTTGAATTTTTGTGAATAATGTAATATAGGAGTCCAGTTTCATTTTCTGCATGTGATTATCCAGCTTTCTTAATACCATTTATTGATGATACCATTCTCTCCCCATTGAGTATTCTTGGCTCCCTTGTTAAATATTCATTGATCATATATATAGGCTTATTTCTGGGCTCTCTATTTTGTTCCATTGGTGTATGGGTCTATTTTTATGCCAGTACAGTATACTGTTTAAATTGTTATACTTTTTAGTATAATTTGAAATCAGAAAGTATGATGCTTCCAGCTTTGTTTTTCTTCCTCAAGATTGCTTGGGCTATTTGGGGTCTTTTGTGATTCTATACAAATTTTAGGATTGTTTTTTCTATTTCTGTAAAAACGCCACTGGAATTCTGATAGGGATTGCATTGAAACTATAGATGGTTTGGGATAATATGGACACATTAATAACATTCTTACCAACCATAAACAAGAGAGATCTTTCCAATTGTTTGTATCTTCTTTAATTTCTTTCATCAAAGTCTTATATTTTTCATTGTACAGATCTTTTACTTCTTTGGTTAAATTTATTTATGAGTATTTTATTGGTTTTGATGCTACTATGAATGGCATTGTTTTCTTTATTTCTTTTCTAGATATTTCATTGTTAGTGTATAGAAATGCAACAGATTTCTGTATGTTGATTTTATATTCTGCAACTTTACTAAATTTGTTGATTAGCTAACAGTTTTTTGGTTGAGTCCTTAGTATTTTCTATATATATATGATCATGTCATCTGCAAATAATGACAATTTTACTTTTTCTTTGCCAATTTGGATTCCTTTTATTTATTGGGACTTACTGAACTATGTTGAATAAGAGTGGTGAGAGTGGGAATCCTTGTCTTGTTCCTGATCTTAGAGGATAATCTCTTAACCTTTCACAGTTAAGTATGAAGTTAGCCATGGCCTTTGTTGTATATGGCCTTTTGCAGGTAGATTGCCTATCTCCACTTCACTTAGTTGTTCTTCTGGGGTTTTATCTTGTTCCTTCATCTGGGACATATTCCTCTGCCATCTCATTTTGTCTAACTTTCTGATTGTGATTTCCGTTTCTCAGGACTCAGGGTTGTAGTTCTTCTTGCTTCTGCTGTCTGCCCCCTGGTGGATGAGGCTGTTTAAGAGGTTTGCGCAGACTTCTTGGTGGGAGGGACTGGTTCCTGCCCACTGGTGGGTGGAGTTCAGTCTTGTCCCTTTGAGGCGGCAGGGCCATGCCAAGGGCTGTGTCCAGAGGGCCTGGACTCAGGAAGACATGAGGCAGGCTGCCTGCTGATGTGTGCCTTCCCTATTGGTTGTTTGGCCTGAGGCGTCCCAGCACTGGAACCTACAGGCTGGGGGGTGGGGCTAAGTCTTGGTAAGAAAATGGTGGCCTCCGGGAGGGCTCACGGCAATGAGTACTCCCCAGAACTGCCACTGCCAGTGTCTTTGTCCCTGCAGTGAGCCACAGCTGCCCCCTGACTCCACAGGAGACCCTCCAATACTATCAGGTAAGTCTGGCTCAGTCTCTTACGAGGTCACTGCTTTTATTCCCTGGGTGGGGTCCTGGTGCGTGTGAGACCTTACGTGTACCTTTCAAGAGTGGAGTTTCTGTTTCCTCCAGTCCTGTGGAATTCCTGTGATGAAACCCTGCTGGCCTTCAAAGCCAGATTCACTGGGGGCTCCTCCACCCGTTGCCAGACCCCCAGGCTGGGGAGCCTGACGTGGGGCTCAGAACTTTCACTCCCGTGGGAGAACTTCTGTGGTATAATTATTTTCTAGTTTGTGGGTCACCCACCTAGTGTGTATGGGATTTGATTTTATTGCAGTTGTGCCCCTCATACTGTCTTGTTGTGGCTTCTTCTTCGTCTTTGGATGTAGGTCTTTTTTGGATGTATCTTTTTTGGTAGGTTCCAGTATTTTCTTGCTGTTGTTGATGGTTGTTCAGCAGTTAGTTGTGATTTTGGTTTTTTCATAAGAAGAGGTGAGCTCACGTTTTTCTACTCCACCACCTTGTCCCATAGATGGCCTTTATTATACTGAGGTATGTTCCTTCTGTAGCAAATGTGTTCCTTCTATGAGCTAATGAAAAGATGTATTTCGTCAAATGCTTTTTCTGCAAGTATTGAGATGATCATATCTTTTTAATGAGTTGTTGAATTCAGTTTGCTAATATTTTATTGAGAACTTTTGCATCTATATTCATGAGGAATATAGGTTTATAGTTTTCTTTCATTGTCCTTATCTGACGCTGGTTTTAGCATCTCAATAAATAGCTGTTCAATTAATTAAAGAGGTAAAAATACTAATAGTATAAGAGGAAATAGTCTACATGTCTGATCATCAGTAGAAACAGTAATAAACAGAAGTTGAGGCATTTTTGATATTCCTATTTTATCCTTAATGCTTCTCTGAATTTTATAGCATTTTATATATTTTATTAGACTCATAAAATTTGATGATACATTTAAGGTAAGTTATTGTTATCTCTATTTTGTGCATGATAGAAATGTCGCTATATAGCATTCAGAATAGAGCAAGTTATGCTGTAATAACAAACAATCCTAAAACTGTAGTGGTTTAATAAAAAACATTTTATTTCTCATTTATGCTACATGTCTACCTTGAATTGTTAGTGTTGCTGCTCCATGTTGCCTTCAGAATAGGAATCAGGTTGATGGACGCTTCACTTTGGGTTATGGCAGGGGTCAGGGGAGGACAACTCATATAATTCAAAGTGAAAGGCCCACATTTTATCAGCCAAAGGAAATCACAGATCATATGTAATTTCAAGTAAGCTGGGAAGTGCAGTCTTACTCTATGATCAGAAAGAGGATAATCAGAAATACTAAATGGACAGCACTAGGCTGTTAGAGAGGTATTAGGATTCAAGCCAGGATTCCTACTACTATATCCTTACCATTCTGCCTAATTGTTTAAGTCAAAATGCCTAAACTGTTAAGGAGATAAGGTAAATAAACTTCATATGAATATTCAATTTAATGAAACAGGAGGGGAATTGGTATCATAATTCAAATATGACAAGAACTTACGTTTGTTGCAAATTTTAGTTTGGGGGGTGGTTGAATTTGAAATTGATCTTAAAATACTAGTAGAATTTGGAGAGAGAGAGCTGGGGAAGGGCTCATGATAAAAGCACAGTAAGTGATCTGATCTTGAGAAAGGAGAAGAAAAGTGTTATGCAAAGAAGTCATTACAAACTTGCATTTAGTTCATTTGAACTCAGTTACAAGTCTGATGGTGTGAGAAAGAAACAAGAGATAGAGGTAGAGAGGGGAGGAGAGAGACAGACAGAGGCAGACAGACAGACAGAATTTAAACTGTGTGGGTGCTTCCATCCCCCATAGCACTGAATGATCCATATGTCCTGGTGAGAATGTGAAATAAGGGATTTGAATCTGCTTTTCCACCCCTTGTTCCTCAGTCCCCTCCTATCTCTGAAAGTACGTAGTATGAATATCACAGAAAATTTGGCATGATCTAATGTTTAGCACATATTTTTCACGCAATCTGATCCCTAAGCCAACTACTTCCCAACTTGTTCAACTGAAGCAACAACCACTTTTTCAACGTTAAAAAATAAGCTATGTCGAACTTGTGTGTTTATTTATAAACCTGAGAAATTATTTATCAGTCTCCAAAACAGTGTCTTCTAAGTGATTTCTAAGGGTAACGTGGCTGTCTGTGAAGTTAACCTTATGTTTTGACTTTAGAACCTAGCTTCCATAGACTGTGAATTCATAACTCCACTGTATAAGACACTAGTGTCCAAAAGTTAAGGGGGTGTTAGAATTTCTATTTATATTTATTATTATCCTCATTTTTAAAAAGTGTTTGTATATTTATATATATTTATATATACCATAGTAACACGATAGTGCATATATGATATTCATAGGTAAATACTGGGTTGGCCAAAAATTCCATTTGGGTTTTCCCATAACATCTTATGGAACAACCCCAACGAACTTCTTAGCCAACTCAATAAATACTAATATATTGGGAGTACTTGCCCAAAAACTATGGGTATATAATCAAAAACGTTTAGAAATCTGACAATCAATTTATCAGAAGTGTAAATAAGCACAGGTGTCAATACGACCAATATGATTTATCTGAATGGCAAGAAGGACCCACATCAGAAAATTCTGGGGAGTTGGAAGATACATTTGTATAAGTAGGTTGGGAGTAGAGATGGGCAATGTTGAAAACTAATCTGGTCTTCATATTACCTTTAAACTAAGCAAAGCAGCATATATCAAAACATTATTCAGATATCCAATGCCAAGTTATTAATCTGAGAAGAATTCCAGGTTACATCTCAGCTCAGCAACAGCAGCAACAACAACAAAAGTGCTGTAAACAATTAGTGATGTCTAGAACTGGAAAGGGGAATGGAAGCAGGGTTGTAATATTTTAAAATCTTCTTGATATCTCAAATACTTTAGTTAAATAAATACTTGTAGTTGTTGCTTGCAAAAATGAGCAACAGGTCTACCTGAATGATTTTTAAAACCATATACCTTATTCTGTTTGTAGAGACTCACCTACTACCTTATATTTTACAAGTGAAAGAAGCTAATAAAATTCTAATCTGATGCTGAATTTCTGTTACACAGACTGAAAATATTTGATATTCACATCACTAATTTGATCTCTATAGGAAAAAAGGTACGTAATTTAAAGCAAGGCAGTATTTTTTAAAAATATGAATTATCCAAGTTGACCATGAAGACAGTCTAAATGAATCATATAGTGCCCCAGGGCTGCCTCTATACTTCCACCAGGCAGGCACTAAGGTCAACTCCACCTGTGACAGACATAGTATGGAGAGAATTCAGGTAGTTTAGAGAGAAAGTTGGGATACAACATGTCCATGGGTGCTGCTCCTTTGTGCTGCAGTGTTCTGTGAGGCAGTAACACTTGGTCCGGGACTTGTGGTCCCTACTTGTGGGTTCTACTTAAATTGTGGAAATTTCAGACATCCCTACTTTACATGCCCAGCAGTGTTTCCAGCGTACGTGAGACAGAAAGAAGTTGCAGCATTACTTAAAAATGAAAAGTAACATCTATGCCTTCCAGAGACATTTCTAACCACACTCTCTTAAGAGCTGTTCAGTGGAGAGGCAATCTGAAAGAAGAAAGAGATGACACAGACCTACTGCTTAGTCTCAGTTCTTTCACGTTCCAGGTTATAATCTTAGGCAATAAAATAATCTCCTTGACTCGGTCTTATCAATGACAAACACAGGGATTCCTATGTGTCAGGATTGAAATAATGTAAATACCAAACTTGTGCCTAGCCCATAGTAGATACAAATAGAAAGGATCTATGATATTATTGTATTGTAACTGAGTCTAGTGTCTTCTCTGCGTAGCTACCCTTAACTGCCACTTCCAAGATAAGAACCAGTAGTTCCTAGTGGTGTAATACATAGAAACAAGGAGGTTAGTGTCAGTTACACATATTTATAAGTGGAGCTCCCTGTTACTGGTTCTCATTCTGACTCTGAAAATAACTGGCTCATCTTTAAGGATGAGTTGGGTCACAGGAGGAATACGTTTCCCATAATGAGGGGCTAGGGCAAGGATATAATTTATCACCCCAACAGGCTCAATTTTGACAGTGAAATAAGGTAAAAAAAATAAATTTTGTGATTTTTGAGATATTTACTGACCAACCAATTGATCTTATTTTATTGAGAAACTTAGAAAATAGTTCTATCCAAATGCTATTTTCAAAAATAAAAATTTTAAGTAAATGGATGGAAGAAAATATACCATGTTAGAATTAGTTTTTAAAAAGCAGGATTAGCTATGTTAATTTCAGAAAGAGCAGACTTCAGAGCAATAAAGGCTATAGGGGATAACGAAAGGCATTACATAGTGTTAAAGGGGTCAATTCTCCAATAAGACATAATAATCCTTAACATGTATGTGACTAACAAAACAGCAGCAATTTATATGAAGCAAAAACTAATATAATTGCAAAAAGAAATAGATAAATCCACTATTATAGTTGGAGAGTTCAGCACCCCCCCCCATTAGAAACAGACAGATCTGACATGCAGAACATCAGTAAGTTGAATAAGTAAAATAGCAGACAGTAAAATCAGTAAGTTAGACATAGTTGATGTCTAACTAACGTCAATCAACTGGATATTATTGACATGTAAAGACCACTACTTCCAACAATAGCAGCTCACATGGAATATTCACCAAGATAGACCAAATTCTGTGCCATAAAACATACCTTAGCAAATGTAAAAGAGTAGAAATCATACAGTGTCTGCTCGCATACTGCAGTGGAATTAAGCTAGAAATCAATTACAGAAAATAATTGGAAAATACCCAACTACATGGAAATTAAACAACACACGTCAAATAACACATGGGTTAAAGAAGAAATCTCAAGATAAATTAAGATATAGTTTGTACTAAATGAAAACAAAAACACAACTTATCAAAATTTGTGGTATGCAGCAAAAGCAGTGCTTAGATGGAAATTTATAGCATATAATGTGTGTATTAGAAAGAGCTAAAATCAATATTCTAAGCTTCCTCCTTAGGAAACACACTAATGTGTGTATTAGAAAAAAAGAGCTATTCTAAGCTTCCTCCTTAGGAAACTAAAAAAAAAAGAGCAAATTAAATCCAAAGCAGAAAGAAAGAAAGAAAAATTAGAGCAGAAATCAATTAAATTGAAAAGAAGAAATCAATAGAAAAAATCAACAAAACCAAAAACTGCTTCTTTGAAAAGATCAATCAAATTGATATGCCTAGCCAAGCTAACTAAGAAAAAAAGAGAGCAAACACAAAGTACTATTACCAGAAATGAAAGTGAGAACTTCACTACAGATCCCATGGACATTAAAAAGACCAATTTAGATGCTGAAAAATGTAGGTCTTCTTAATTACATCCCATTCCAGTTCATAATAAAAGTTTATCTACAAATTTATCTATTTTTATAGAAGCTCCATTAAAAGCATCTTCTTACAAGGTGAGATATCAAAAGTAAAATGGCTGGAAATTAAAACTAAATCTTGCATATCATTTTAGTTCTCATTAAAAATATGTTTAGTTCCCCTTTCTTGAGATAAATTTCTAAATCTTTATAAGCTTTACTTTCAATAATTATAGTTTGCTTAAAGCTTCAAAGGCTGAAATTTTGTGGCAGTACATTTGTTGAATAGTTGACTACAGATTTCCAAATAATTTTGGAGAAGGAGCACCAAAATTTACCAAACTTACAGTATTACAAAATTTATCAAAAATTTTAAAAGAATTTAGTACAATTATAGGATATTTAAATTGACTTTAAAAGCAAGTCTTCAAGAGTGCAAACATTTTGAAAATCCTCTTGAGAATTGTAAGTGGAATGTGAAATTGTGTACTGTCATGTGGAAGTTTATCTCATATTAAAAAAAAACTTCAGTATTAAAAATAATACATCTGGGGCTTCCCTGGTGGCGCAGTGGTTGAGAGTCCTCCTGCCGATGCAGGGGACGCGGGCTCGTGCCCCGCTCCGGGAGGATCCCACGTGCCGCGGAGCGGCTGGGCCCGTGAGCCATGGCTGCTGAGCCTGCGCGTCCGGAGCCTGTGCTCCGCAACAGGAGAGGCCACAACAGTGAGAGGCCCGCGTACCGCAAAAAACTAAAAAGTAAAAAAAAATTATACATCTGGAGTAGGTGAAATAAAAACATTTTGAATCTATAAAAACTACAAATATTTTGTTGCCAGCTGAAGTGTACTATAAAATCATTAAAGGAATTTCTTGAGACTGAGGGAAATGATAACAGAGGGAAACTCAGATCTTCAGGAAGAGATAAAGAGTATCAGAAATGATATATATCTGTGATATAAAATATATTTTCCTTTTAATTAAATATAAGACTAAAAAATTATTTTGTTGGATTTTATAATGCATTCAGGTGTAATACAAAGGAAAATTAAAGCATAAAAATGACAGGTAAATTGACTTATGTGGTTCTATTTTATGTCAAGTTGTATATTAACTAAAGATTGACTGTGAAGAATTAAAAATGAATATTGTGATCATTAAGCAACAACTAAAAATGCAAAGATCTATTACTAACAAGTCAACAAACAGATGCTTTAAAATGTGTAAAACCTAATAGAGTCAAGAAAAAAAAAAATCTGTTGGTCTAAAGAGATAGCAAATAGTAAAATTATAGACCTACTCATTTCCAATTCAAACATGTCTATAATTACATTTAGTAGACAAAACACTTTAACGGTCAGAGACTGTCAAATCTGATTTTAAAAGCAAGGTTAAACTATAGGCTTTCCATAAGAGATGTATTTTAAATAAAAGACACAGATAAGTTGACAATAAAAAGATGAAAAAAGATATGCCATGAAAATAATAAGCATAGAAGGTTAGGGATACTAAAAGAAGGGATATCAAAAATAATGTAGGCTTTGCAAAGAGTTTTACCAGAGACAGAAATTATTACCAGAGACAAAGAAGGATATTTGGATATTTAATAAGGAAAATTGGTGAATTCATAAGGCAGATATAGCAATCATAAATATTCATGCATCTAACAACAGAGCTTCAAAATATAGGAAGAAAAATTTGAAAGAATTCAAAAGAGAAATAGATAAATCCATTATCATAGTTGGAGAATTTAACAGTCCTCTCTCAGAAATTGATAGAATAACTAGGCAAAAAGAGAGTAAAAACATAGATCTGTATTTACGACCTAAGTGTCCATCGACAGATGAATGGAATATTACTCAGCCATAAAAAGAAATGAAATGAAATTGAGTTATTTGTAGTGAGGTGGCTGGACCTAGAATCTGTCATACAGAGTGAAGTAAGTCAGAAAGAGAAAAACAAATACCGTATGTTAACACATATATACGTAATCTAAAAACAAAGTTCTGAAGAACCTAGAGGCAGGACAGGAATAAAGACCCAGATGTAGAGAATGGACTTGAGGACCCGGGGAGGGGGAAGAGTAAGTTGGTACGAAGTGAGAGAGTGGCATGGACATATATACACCACCAAGTGTAAAATAGATAGCTAGTGGGAAGCAGCCACATAGCACAGGGAGATCAGCTCGGTGCTTTGTGACCACATAGAGGGGTGGGATAGGGAGGGTGGGAGGGAGGGAGACGCAAGAGGGAAGAGATATGGGAACATATGTATATGTATAACTGATTCACTTTGTTATAAAGCAGAAACTAACACACCATTGTAAAGCAATTATACTCCAATAAAGATGTTAAAAATAAATAAATAAAAGTAAAATAAAATATTTAAAATATACAACACAAAACATAGATCTGGAAAATACTATCAACTAGCATGATCTAACTGACATTTATAATACAACACACACAACAAATGCAAAATAGACATGTTCTTTTAAAGTGCAATAGTAATTTCAACAAGTTGTATTATTTGCGGGCCATAAAAGAACTCAATAAAATTTTTAATGAAATTTTACATAGTATATTCTCTTATCATAATAGAGTTATGAAAATAGCTTATAATAATAAGCTATCCAGAAACTTTCATCTTTTTCATGGCTCAGTCTTTTCTGCTAATTAAATCATGTGGGAAGTATATTAGTTATCTATTACTGTATGACAAATTACTCTAAAACTTAGCACCTTAATAAGCATTTGCTTTCTTACAATTTGTGAGCGGCTGGGAGTTGTTTAGCTGGGTGATTCTGGCTCAGGGTGTCTCATGAGGTTTCAGTCAAGGTGTGGACAAAGGATGCAGTCATTGAAAGGCTTGATAGGGCTGGAGAATCGACTTGCTAACTCACTCACATGGCTATTGACAAGAGGCCTCAGTTCCTTGCCACATAGGCCTCTCCATAGGGCTGCTTATGACGTGGTGGTTGGCTTCCCCAGAGCAAAAATCTGAGAGAGAGATAGAACAATTAAGATGGAAACTGCAGTGTCTTTTATAACCTAATTGTATCTTCACTTCTGCACTGTTTTATTGGCCATGTAGAACAGCCCTTGGCACAGTGTGGGAGTGCCTTACCAGGATGCGAGAACCAGTCGGTGGAATTCACTGGAGACCATCTTGAAGGCTGGCTACTAAGGGGAGCATTGAAAAAGTACTGAAATGAAATAAACTAAGATGAGTGCCTGGAACACAGAATGATTAAAAAACATAAGTCTCATTTTTAAGAATTTTGTGGTAATTGAGGAAAAAAGACTTAAGAGGCCAAATTACCTATATTGAAACTAGAGACTTGGTGAAAATGACAATTATTTTGGTACTTGGAGTTGATTTCTCCTAAAGTTTGCATTTCATGCTGTGTTCCAGAAAGCTTGACTTATGAATAAGTGGGTGTACTGTACCCCACTGAGTTGTAATATTTTAGAGTTAGGGGACTTCAGAAACCACTGAGCTTAAAACTTGCATTTTATAATTGAAAATATTGGGAGGAAGTTTTATCTAAGTCTTATAGTAGCTTCATCTGCAGAACATTCTCGAAGAGTGGGTCTTCACTTCGTTTTTTGGCAATGTACTTGGGATTATTTGCTATCATCTTAACAGTACTTTTTCTGAGCCCCCGGGCCTCAGGCTAGTGGCTGGAATGGAGAAGAGACAGGGAGAGAAAAACCTGAAGAGAGGAAAAAATTGCTCAAGAAAGGGTATGTTAAGGCATCAACCCAGCAGCAAGTCCAGAATGATGACAGTTATCTTCAACTCTAGCTAAAATTATATTTGCAGAGGGCAAAGCTCTTCTGTGCAACTTTATAAACTGTGGAACTAAGCGAATCAGGTATTTCCTCACTGACATGCTGGGAGTTCCATATTTCAGAAGAATTTGCATGCCTTGTATGGTGTCAGTGATGAACGAACTCAGCAGAACTCCCTGTGCTGCATTTGGAAAAGAGGCAGAGCTGTAAGAAGAGTCACTGTTTAACAGGAACCTTTTTTGTGTCCCTAAGGTTTCTGATGCTAAAGGCAAAGAGAAGTGTGGTATTTAGAAGAATTTCTATGCGATCTTCTGTTCTTCAACACAAAATCCCTCATGTTCTTAATTTGAGTATTAAAGCTCATAGAAATATTTGTATTTCCTAGGCTAATATCAGACTTTCCCCCCTTGGCTAACCATTCTCACAAAGAGGCTAATTTGGGGGAGAAGCAATGAGAGAGTTCCTTCTCAGCTTGTGAAAAAAGTGTTAATTATTCCCTTGACAAGGCTTCTAACTCTTGGGAAACAGCTCTCCCTTTGATGGAACTGTTTCTGTCTGTGGCTGCTATCTGAAAGCAGCCACCTGGTTTCAGGTCAGACAAGGGGAAAGAGTTTAATTAACTTTCCCTAATACTGATTTGATTTCAAAAGACTTAAGAAGTACAAACACAGTAGTTGTGCCTATGATCTACCTGTCTCGGTCTCTCACATCCTAGACCACCCTCCCTTCCAGATGAGTTTGCTAACTTTCCACATTCTGGGTTTCAGCTGGACGTTTTTCTCCACCTGAAATTGTCTTATAACAGGTGTATAAAAATTATGAAAGAAGATACAGTTCCACATGCCTTGACACAAGACACTCACTGTGTACAGATAAACCAGTGTGGAGAAATAATAACATTAGTCAGTTAATTTAAAGTGAAACAGTTAAGAGAGATAGTGGTTTGTACATTTACTTGGACATATACTTATGCATTCAATCAATATTTGAGAATGTACTACAGTCAAGCACCATGCTAACAAGTATTGATAGAATGACAAAACACATTTGGTCCTTGCCTTCCAGAGGTTATTATCAAACACAAAGAATATTAGAGAGTATTCTTATTTTAGCCTGGAGTCCTGAGCGTTAGTATTGGCTGTTCCCTTCCATAGTTGTATGTCTCAGGTTGGTCATTCTGTGTCTCCATGCCACAGTTTCCACATCTGTAAACCAAGGGACCTGGTTATGTCCTATAATAGTCTTACACGGTTCAGTGCCCATGTGCAGATGGTTCAGTTCTGGTTCTGATAAGTTTAGTGCAGAAATTAAGAATGGGCATTTTAAAATATTCAATACAATTTGACATACTTCACTCTGTATAACAGTCTGTAGGTCATTCCACATCTCTACAAATGACCCAATTTCATTCTTTTTTTATGGCTGAGTAATACTCCATTGCATATATGTACCACATCTTCTTTATCCATTCTTCTGTCGATGGGCATTTAGGTTGCTTCCATGTCCTGGCTATTGTATGTAGTGCTGCAGTGAACATTGGGGTGCATGTGTCTTTTTGAATTATGGTTTTCTCTGGGTCTATGCCCAGTAGTGGGATTGCTGGGTCATATGGTAATTCTATTTTTAGTTTTTTTAAGGAACCTCCATACTATTCTCCATATATGTGGAATCTAGAAAAATGGCACAGATGAACCAGTTGCAAGGCAGAAATAGAGACACAGATGTAGAGAACAAATGTATGGACACCAAGGGGAGGAATGTGGGTGGTGGGATGAATTGGGAGATTGGGATTGACATATGTACACTAATATGTATGATATAGATAACTAACGAGAACCTGCTGTATAGCACAGGGAACTCCACTTCGCTGTACAGTAGAAAGGAATGCAACATTGTAAAACAACTATACCCCAATTAAATAAATAAATAAAAGTAAATAAATGCAATTTGACAGAGTAATTCTACGTATCTAAACTCTCATAAATATTGGAGGTTTGAACTGAAGTCTTTGATTATTTCAGTTTTTTACTAATTCATTTTTGCAAAAGTATCAGTTCATGGTGGATTTGAAAATATAAACTGGTCTGTCATCACAGAGAAGTGGTCATAAGAGAATTTTTATAAAGAAAGAGTTCCATGGCCAAGACTATTGGAGAGTTGAAATGTAAATTAGTGTATTAAAGACACTGAACATACTTACAGAAAACAAACCTGTAGACCTTAGCATTTCCAAGACATAGTGCCATGGGACTTTTTCTTTTCCCCCCAGTTTTGTCAGCACTGATACCCTGTGCATGCCCTCCTCACTCTTCTTGGTTTCTGACATTGCTGCCAGGCCGGTCCCCTGCACGGATGCCCTCCTCATCCTT
This sequence comes from Neophocaena asiaeorientalis asiaeorientalis, assembly GCF_003031525.2. Lineage (NCBI taxonomy): Eukaryota > Metazoa > Chordata > Mammalia > Artiodactyla > Phocoenidae > Neophocaena > Neophocaena asiaeorientalis. The sequence continues at coordinate 3,519,544 of NW_020172664.1, forward strand.
CTCAGGCTCTGATTCTGTTTCCCACAGTCACCCTCTTCATCCCCTCACTCTCACACTGGCATCCTGCTGTGGGTCATTGAGCCCCCGCAGTAGCCCAGCACAGACCTCACTAATGGTTTCAGGAAGGGATGGGAGGTAAAGAAAGAGTCAGAGGAAAATGTATTTTTTGTTAGAGATTTCCTATTATAGTAACTTCCTTTTCTCCACAGAAAATGGTCAGTTTTTTCTCTAATTATAAATGTCTATATAAAGGTTGCTAATATATTTTCTACTTGTTGAATATCTACTTCAGTTAGTCATTGTGTGTTATTTCTAATTCTCACCACACTCTGTGAAATTAGCATTATTTTTCCTGTTATACATGTGAGGAAAAACACTCAGAGAGCTTCAGTGATTTTCTAAAAGCTAGCAAATAAAAGTATAAAATTTGAATCCAAGTCTGCTCGGCTCTTTTCACCATGCTGTGCCATCTCTATACCTCAAATCATCAAAACGCCTAAGTCAGTGTGGTTTCCTGATCGAGAACCTCTTTAAGAATCAATGGAACTCTTAAGACACATACCATAACACTCCTACTTCAGAAAGAAGGGCCCAGAATTTGGGGTTTAACTTTAGAAATTTGGCAAACTGTAACCTAAGAGACTAGCTATAAGCACACCTTAAAAAAATACAGGCAAAGTACTAAGTCCATGCAACTATGTACAAATATAGCCTCTTCCTAAGATAAGGGAAAGAACATTTTCCTTGATGTTTTCTTGCAGCCCTTTCTCACAATTGTTTCTCAAAGATAATGAAAAATCCTTTCACATCTTGTCCTGCATTTTTTTTTTTTTAAAGGGAGACTGAGCTGATTTCCTTATTTCAGTATGTGTAGCTCCTACAATGACTAGATACTAAAAGATGGCCTATTTAAAAAGAGAGCCCCATTCTGACATAGGAGAGAAATAAATGTCTGCAGATCGGGTACTTGTCACCTAGTGTGCCTGCCCAGTTAATTCAAACAATCAGCCAGAAAGCATTCGGGCTTTGCTAGTGGAGGAAAAACAGAAGGAAAAAATAAATAGGATTTTTTCATGGGTTTATTGAAATTTTATATTTTTAAACTTTTCATTCCCTTCTTCTCCTAAATGTTATGGACTTTGGGAAGTTCTTATTTGATTTTTATTCCAGTGGAAGTGAAGCAGAAAATCAAACCATACTATAATTTCTTTAAATAAATTGGCTTTTTGAAATCATTTTTCAAAATTTCTAAGGCTGCAACTCTTAAGTACGATTCTCTCTGAAGTAGAATTGCGGAGGATTTTGGTTTTCTTCTTTATACTTTTTCCGTATTTTTCGAATTTTGTATGATGAACATTTACTATTTTATTCAGAAAAAAAATTGCATGAATGTCGTAAAATAGATGTAAAAAGAATCTGATTCTATAGTTGTTTAAAGGTGCAGGAAATCCTTTAATATGCAGGTTATGCATATCGAAACTATTTATGAAATTGGACCTGACGTTCGGATTTCTTTTGGAAATTTCTCTTTTTAAAACGTGAGTGGTGGTAGCCTTTGTAGTAATGTGACCCTGCTGATCTCCTAGTTTTTCTTAGTCTCCAATTAGGACATTTTATTTAAGGTTAAAGAGGGGACATTTCCCCCTCTGAGGAAGGTGCCCTTCCTTCTGGCCTCTGATCCTCTACTGCCGGAAGTTCCTTTTCCTTGGTTGGAGCTTTGTCTCAGACAGGGATTTAGCACAAAAGGAAGTGGTGAGGGGCCAATATTTAGTGATTTTGATCAATGTAGATAGAAAGCCAGAGCAGATGACGCAGTGCAAACAGTCCCCACTCTAGGGCCAGGATTGGTCAATTCATCAGGCCTCTCCAACAGAAACTGGATCAGGGCTGCCCTAAGTGATTAAGTGATCGATCATCTATACGAAAGGACCAAGTCTTTACTGTGACCATGAACAAGCAGCATCTGCTCTTCTATAAAAGTAGGGCTCTTGCCTGTAGGGAGTCCTTTCCCATCACTTCCCTTGCCTCTGTGTGATACTGAATTGAGAAATAAACCCAGACTCTGCTTTTGCCTCTAGGCTCCCAAGAACTGTAGCTGGGAAATACAGGAGTTGCAACTAATCATATCCTGACATTTTGCTCTCTACAAATAAGTAGCCAAAGAAATAGCAGAAATGTGTTTCAGTGCTCCCTGATAATAGGAAAAGGGCTCTGAGGGATTTTAATAGAAGCAGGGACTTCATCCATATGTGAACCGTTCCAAGAAAATATATTTGAAGCAGGCAACAGCACATATGCCCTAAAAGGGCTGCTTTATTTAGATACCGCATGTCCTTTTCAAGATGGAAAAGCACTCATCTCTGGAAAGCCTTCTTGGGTAAATACAAAAAACTAAATATGTTTTGTCTCTCTCTCGTATGTATATACATTTATTTATTATATCCCTTTTAATAAGTTTTATATTCTTTTACATTTCTTCTCCATTAGATTATCAGCTACTTAAGGGCTTGAGGTTTTAATTATCCTTGTTTGATTAAGAACATTGTCCAGAAGGAAGTAGGTGTTCAAATATGTATGTTCAGTAGTAAAGTAATATTAGCTAACTTTTATTGAGATCTTACGGTGCCAGTTACTATGTCACACGGGGAATTTCTTCTAGTCTCTGTGAGATGAGTGTTATTATACAGATTGTACTGGTGGAGGAAGACACTGGGGTTGGAAATGGTTACTGTGCGAGGTCACATGTTGCCACAAAGCAGGACAGGTAGCCCCTACACAGGGGGGCTGACAGGGGAGCCTGCTCTTATCACTCTGTGATCGCTTCTGCTCACATGAAAGACAAAGAATATGCCTTGTCCACAAACTACACTTATTTTTAGGATCACTTATTGCAAGATTTCAGCCCTCTGAACTCCTTAGGAATGTTCTAGTTGAGAGGCCACATGATCAGGGAGTCAAACAGTCCTGAGGTTGAATTCTAGTTTGGTCATTCACAAGCTACAAGATATAGCTTCTCTGAATCTCGGTTTGTTTATCTTCAAAGAGGATAATAATAAACACTTTGCAAAATTATTGAGGATTAGCATTAAGGTATGATTTGGCACAAAATAGGTGTTCAGTAAATGTAGCTATCTTTTTTTTTTTCTTGTTTAGAATGAGTGGGTCTGTAAGGCCAGGGCTTCCATATTTGAATTAATCTGGAAGTGGAAACATTTCTAAAATGAATTCCATATGCCTTTGTTTTCTAAAATAGGTTATGGTATATAGAATTTCGTTTTTTTCCTTGATGGACTCAGAATCAACATTTCTGGCATCTTCAAAATAGTGATGCTTGAGCCCTAATTATTAAGTGTTTGAGTCTTTTGTCTCCCTACTAAATAATCTGAAATTGCTAGATATTGAAGGTTCATGTGTTTGCTTTTCCCCCTCATTTTATTTCAGTCAGCCTCATCTTTTTGTAGGATATCTGCTAAAGGAAGTCTCGTGTACCTTGTTCACATTTGTTACATGCTTTAACACAGGGTAACAATGACTTTTAGAATTGTATACAAAATCTGGGGTTATAGACCTGAAGCTCTCCTAAAAACAAAACAAATGTTTTAATATGTGCCAATTTGAAATATCCCTTTGAACCTCTATGAGGCTCCCCCCCACACCCCTCTTTCCTGAGGTTTTGCTGCATTCTCAGTACTTGCTTTTGTCAGATATGTGACGGTCTGTCCCCTTCTTCTCCAAGTCGATACAAGTCCGCCAGTCATTTTGATGCCCTGTGCCTTCCTTCCCCCTTCCACATTCCACATTTCCAGACTGTTACCTCCCCTATTTCTACATTTCAACATCTAAATCTGGCAACGCTAGATATCGTTCAACCAACCATTTTTTATTACTTTTTTATAAGCTGTCAAAACAGCTGAATGCTCAACAATTGGTCAGTTGCCAAAACCAGCATTAGGAATGGGGATAGAAGAAGTGATTAAACCAGCGCTGTGAATTATTCTCTCTGAGGCAGCATCTTGGAACCAGAAAATGATTACGTTCACAATGGTGCTTATAAAAACAATTCGTTGATCTTAATTTCTGTTTTTCTCCCATCTGAATCACGGGGGAGTTAACACACCGTTGCATGGATCAGCGGTGTAGGAAGCCAGATTCATCGTATGACGCCACAGGGCAAGCTTCAGCAGTTTCTTAAGCTGCTGATTAAGGATCAGGAGAGAATTTAACATCAACCAAAGTGCAGATGGGCCCCTTTAAAGGCTTTGCCACAATATGGCAGGCACGAAGCAGTAGGTCACAGAGACAACATTTGGTACAGCCATGTCTCAGGTCTCTAGTGTGGCCTTGAGGTTGGTGGATAACTTACGTTCCCTCGGCCTTTTCCAGTTTCAGGATGGCAGCTGAGGTTACCAACCAATTCACTATATCCACCCTCTTTCCAGTGTCCAGGAGCCCCCAGCAGAGTCCATAGGCATAAGTCAGTCTCTCAATATTTCATATACATCAAGTTAGGTAAAAAGGACAAAGGAGCCCTTTTTAATTCGTTTTTGTTTTAACTGACTTGACTTTTTAGATAAGTTTTAGGTTCATAGCAAACTGAAGGGAAGGTAGAGAGATTTTCCATATACTCCCTGCCCACCCACCCCACAGGCATAGCATCCTCCATTATCAACCTCCACATCAGAGTGCTACGTTTGTTACAACTGATAAACCTACATTGACACATCAGTATCACCCAAAGTCCATAGTTTACTGTTGCAAATAGGCCTTAGTAACTTAGTGATGAGGTGAGGGGTGAGGGGAAACATTCTGTAGTCCCATGATGAGGGTCAGTCTTTAAGTGAGCCTATGTTTCCAGACTTGTGAAATTCATGCACGCTTTCCAGTCCCTCCACCCGCATAGGTGGGACAGGATGGTTCATGTGGGCTGGAGTTGGGTATTTTCTTTCCCTCAGGTTAGTTAGGCTCTAATAAAGTCTCAGCAGATTAGGATCCGGTTGACTAGTTTCTCCCAAGGTTAAACTTTGTAAAGAAGGACCGAATGCTGTGGTTTATTTCAAAACGGTTCCTTTTCCTCTCCTCCTGCAGGAAGGACAGAGGGATTTTTTTTTCCCCTGACATTCACCGGGAGAACCTGGTAGTGATGGGAGAAGTAACACTCACAAAAGTGGGGACCCAGGGGCTTCCCTGGTGGCACAGTGGTTGAGAGTCCACCTGCCGATGCAGGGGACACGGGTTCGTGCCCCGGTCCGGGAAGATCCCACATGTCGTGGAGCGGCTGGGCCCGTGAGCCATGGCCGCTGAGCCTGTGCGTCCGGAGCCTATGCTCCACAACGGGAGAGGCCACAACAGTGAGAGGCCCGCGTGCCGCAAAAAAAAAAAAAAGAAAAAAAAAGTGGGGACGCCCCCCTCACCCTGTGATTGCCCCGACCTGGGTTTTTTAACTCTGAGTTGTCCTCTCTGAGCTTCCAGAAATTAGTTATAGTGCAGGTTTCCCTACCCCGGTCCTGACTCCTATGGAGGTTTCTGATCCAGTAAAGTGTGATTCTCTGAATTTGCCTGCCAGTCTCCAGTTTTAGAGGCAGCAATTTTGTCTATGACCTCTCTTCTCTTACAGATCTGAGAGAGTTGTTGACTTTTCAGCTTTTTTTTTTTTTGAAGATGTTGGAGGTAGGAGTTTATTAATTAATTAATTTATTTTTGCTGTGTTGCGTCTTTTGTTTCTGTGCGGGGGCTTTCTCTAGTTGTGGCAAGCGGGGACCCCTCTTCATCGCTGTGCGCGGGCCTCTCACTATCGCGGCCTCTCGTTGCGGAGCACAGGCTCCAGACGCGCAGGCTCAGTAGTTGTGGCTCACGGGCCTAGTTGCTCCGCGGCATGTGGGATCTTCCCGGACCGGGGCACGAACCCGTGTCCCCTGCATTGGCAGGCGGATTCTCAACCACCGCGCCACCAGGGAAGCCCAACTTTCCAGCTTTTTATTTGTTGTTAGGATGGAGTAGTGACTTGCAAGCTTCTTATGTGCTGGACTGGACACTGGCAGTCCCCTTTTTCCACTCTTTATACTTTTATTTTTGAAAATTAAATGTCAATCATAAACATCATATATACATCTTTACATATATATTCACATATTACCAAGAAATATATAATAAAGAGTAATTCTTTCTCCCATACTAGTGCTCCCAACTCTTCTCTTTGAAGGCAACTTCTGTTTGTAGTTTCTTGTGTCTCCTTCCAAAAATATTTCCTATCTACATAAGCATATATATTTTTAAAAATAATTTTAATTACACAAATAATAAACTATTTCTCTGGCGGTACTGGTGTCATAGAATGAGTTGGAAAGCATTATCTTTCTTTCTATAATCTGGAAGAGTTTGGGCAAGATTGTGCTATTCTGTAAATGTTTGGTTGAATCTACCAGTAAGATCCTCTGGAGCAGGGGTTTTCTTTGTTAGGAGATTTTCACAAATTCCTTGAATATTTCTTTAAAGAATTGAAATGATTCAATTCTTTTAATAGCTATAGGACTATTCAAATGCTCTATTTCCTCCTGTCTCTGTCTATATTGTCAAATGTAGTATCATAAGGTGTCTGAGTGTTCTCTTACTATCAGTATTATTCCTGAATTAGCTCTTTATGCCTTCTCTCTTTTTTCTTTGTCAACCTTTTTAGAAGTTTATCAACTTTATTAGTCTTTTATTTCTGTCAGTTTTTGTTTCATAGATATTGAGACTCTGTCATTATTATATCTTGCTGGCGTATTGACCTTTCATTATGAAATATCCATTTTTATTTCTAATATTACTGATTGCTTTAAAGTAAATTTATCATATCTTTATAGCTACAATAGCTTTTATTTGGTAATTTTTGTAAGTTTTTCTGTTTTTCTTTGTGTATTCTTATATTTAACTTATGTCTCTTGTAAGAAGCATATATTTGTTTTCTTTCATCCGAATTGACAGCTGTTATTTTAAAATGGAATATTTATTCCATATTTTTTGTACTTGAGTTTAAGTTTATCATCTTAATATTCATTTTCTTTTTATCCTGTCTTATAATTTCTTTCCTTCTTTCTTATAGTTTTACTTTTGATATTGTGTGTGTGTGTTTCTTTTATGGTCCTTTCTTATTTTACTAGTTATACATTCTTTTGATAATTACCATGGAGATTATGACATATGTCCATGACTTATTAAAGTTTCATGAAATTAGAAATTTAACATCTTCCAGGAAATGCAAGGATCAAAGAACAATTTAATTCCTTTCACCCAGCTACCCACCAGATTTTGTGCTATTATCACATGGATTTTAATTTATATATTAAATGTCACATGATATTATATTATTATTGTATTATATTGTAAATATTCATTTTATTTTTACCACATATTTACCCCCTTCTTTGTTCTTTTATTTGTTCTTGCAGAACTTTGTTTTCATTGTGAGTAATTTATCTTATGTTTGAAGAATACACTTTAATATTTTCTTTAGTATAAGTTTGATTATAAAAACTCTTGAGTTTCTGCTTGTTTAAAAGTTTTTTTATATTTCTTTCACTTTTAAAGGTTGTATTTGTTGATTCAGAATTCTAGGTTAGAAGGCATCATCATTCTTTGCATCAAAGATACTATTCCACTGTCTTTTGTCTTTCATTATTTCTGTTGAGAAATCGTTGTTAATCTTATCGATGCTCCTGTTCAGGAGGTACGTTTTTTGGTGTCCTGGCTGCTTTATAAAGATTTCATATGTCTTTAATTTTCAGCAGTTTTCCTATGATGCAGTTATATATACATTTTTGTTGTTATCTTCCTACTTAGAAAGCTACTTGGGGTTCATACACTTATTGAACCTGTGTATTTATACCTCTTATCAGTTTTGAAAAGTTATTAGTATCTCTTCAAATACTTACTCTGCCTTACTCTTTCTCTGTTATCTTTCTGGAGCACCAGTTGACTCTTGTGACAACTTTCCTCTGTGTACTCTATGTCTCTTAGACTCACTTCTGCATTTTCCAGATTTTGTCTCTTCATATTTCAGGCTAGATTTTTGTCAGTCCTATCTTCTATTTTATTCTCTTTTTTCTAAGTCTAATATGCTGTTAAACTCATCCTCTGAGTTCTTAATTTCAGTTTTGTATTTTTCTTAGCTATATACTATTTATTTATTACTTTAGTTTTGCTTTCTTTTTAAATTCTCCACTTATAATTTAATTCCTTGATCATATTAAGCATTGTTTTGTGTTCTTACTAAGTATGCACCTTAAAATGTCAACATCTTGATCTTTTGGGTGTCTAGTTCTAATATTAATTCCCCCTTTGATCAATTTGTGTACTTGTAAGTCTCAGTAGTTTTTGTTAAGGGCTGAAAGTTGCATGTCAAAAATTGTAGAAATAATTTAAAGTTCTGTATGATGGTATTTTCCTCCAGAAATAATATATTTCACTTCTGATAGGCAGCTAGGCTAGAGACAAGCCACATGGACCAAACCTGATTTGAGATCATTTAAAGATGTGCTTCAGTCCTTCTGAGATCTAGTCTATTTGCTGTTCATTGTGAATTGCAGAGGGCACCCCTTCAGAACCTGATTTTGAAATATGTAATATTAACCCCTGACATTTCTTCTTCTTGAGTCTTAATTTTCTTTTTTTTTTTTTCTTCTAGTTCCACAGACAAATGAAAACCGTGCTCAGCTTTTCACCTTTTCATTCAGTGCTTTTTGCGGAATCCATAGTCACCCAGCAGGTAAGTGATACATAAATACTTCTCTTAGTTTCACTATTTTTACAGGTTATGGCCTGAAAATTCTCACTTCCTTGTTAGCTCTCCAGTAACTTAAATCAGATGGTTTATATATTTTGGACAGATTCTGTAGTTTTTCTCAACTGAAAAGTTGGTCCTAATCAACCCAGTCATCCATGCTGGCAACAGAACTTAAGGTTATAAAATTTGAGGTAAAATAATAAAATGGTGGCTATGAATCCATCACCTTACTTAGAATATTACTAACGTAATTGAATCTACCTATATCCTGTGTTGTCTTGCCAGTCACCCAGAAGTAACCATTATCCTAAAGTCCTTTGTTTAAAATTTATTTTACTCTATATATTTATACCTCTAAACAATATATTGTTTGGTTTTGCTTTATAAAAGTATATACTTTCTATTGTCTTCTGAGACTTACCTTTTCCCCTGAGTATGGTGGTTCTCAGATTAACCATGTTATCATGACTAGCTGTAATTCTTTTATTCATATATATATATATATTTCAAATATATATTTTCTTTTTACTGGGCATTTATGGTTTGGATCCCTGATTTTTTTAAAAATTAAACTAGTTGCTCTGAATATTCTTGTACATGTCTCATATTGTCATAGTCAAGAGATTCTGTAAGGTATACAACTAGGAGTGGGATGTTTGTGTAAGAGCATATGCACATTTTCAACTTTTTAAGATAGTATCTGGTTATTTTTCACAGTTGATATATTATTTTACACACTCATAAACAGTTGCTTATGAGTTCTCATTGATTTTTATATTCACTAATACTTGGTATCATCAAACTTCTAATATTTTGCCAAGATATTGCATGCAAAATTGTAATCATTGTGGTCTTAATTTACATTCCTCTGATTACTAATGAGGTTCAGCAGCTATTTATGTACTGGTTTACTATTCATGTTTCCTTCTCTGTAAAATATCTGCTTTTGATGTCTGTTCTTTGCCCATTTTACTCTAAAAAATTGACTTCTAAGCATTATGTATATTTGGGATACTAGTCTTTTATTAGTTAGTTGTATTGTAAATATCGTCTTCCAAACTGTGACTTTTTCACTTGGTTTTGGTGTATTTTAATGAAAAGAAATTGTTAATATTTAGAATCAGTTGCATCCTCAAAAATAAATAGCTGGACGAAATTGTATTTCAGTAGTTGTTGCAGTAGAAAACACAAATACTTTCTTTATTAAAATACATTAATGTATTTATTTTTTAACATCTTTATTGGAGTGTAATTGCTTTACAGTGTTGTGTTAGTTTCTGCTTTATAACAAAGTGAATCAGCTATACATATACATATATCCCCATATCTCCTCCCTCTTGTGTCTCCCTCCCACCCTCCCTATCCCACCCCTCTAGGTGGTCACAAAGCACGGAGCTGATCTCCCTGTGCTATGCAGCCACTTCCCACTAGCTAATATTTAAAATAAAGGTTAATTTTTATGTTCATGTTTGTAATCAAAACAATAAAAATAATTTCACGTTTTTAATTTTTAAAAGTATTATAGGTTACTGTGGTATTACTTCTGTATTTTGAAATCAGAAATAAAATATGTGTACAATTTCAAAAATCTTTACGGACCACAAAGAGTTACATCCAGAATTTTGACATTAAGCCAGCATGTAATTGAGATGGAGTAACATCAGTATATGAAATGAAATTTTATAGTTACCTAAAAAAATTCTTGACATTATATTGTTCAAAAGTTTGGCAATTAGAGCCTAGTAGTTCTTATGGCCTAAAACCTTTGTACTTTTTGACATTTTTCTATTGAGCTTATTAGTCCAAAAGTCTTTTGTCAATTTTATCTAGTCAGAAATAAGAAACACCAAAAGAATATCTGTGTGTGTCACACTGCAGTATAATACAGTTTTAATAAGTTGTATGGCACTGCTAACAGTATGAAACAGAAATTTTCAAACTGTAAAACTTAAATCACTACTAATATTAATTGAAATTAATACTTTTGCTGCAAAAGACTCACAAAGATTTTAAGATAAATTGTGTTGATTTTAAATTTTTCTTTCAATGTGAAATTGTTCAAAGGATTTTTTTCTCTTTTATTTATTTGTAAGTTGAAACTTACTTGCCATCCTTGGGTTAGAGCAACTCCAGCCTTCTCAGCAATATGAGAGCCATCTCTTCCACCAAGAAGTCACTAGTGTATCTGTTTATGTCAAGGGTCCTCTTTTCTGGGGAGATTCAGTCTTAAATTTGGTGAGCCCTTCATGCATTCAATCAGTTATTCACTCAGAAGTATTTACTGAGAACCTGGTGCTAAGCTTCTTTTAGGCACTGAGGGTTCAGTAGTAGACCAGATAGGCAAGATCCCTGCTCTCAATAGGACTTATATTCCAGAGGAGAGAGTAAGATAAAAACAAATGCAAAACAATAAATTAGTAAGAAAATATCACATTAAGAATAAAAACATGGTGAGAGATCTGATGTAAAATAACTGGGTGGCTGTAGAAGGACATAGGCAAAAATCAGGAATAACAGCACTGCTGATAGAGGGAATAGACAGTGCATAGTCCCTGAATGATAGGCATTTGCGAAACAGAATAGCATTGATGTTGAAGCGGGAATCTATATGAGATGAAGTTACAGAAATAGGCAGGTTATGTAGATGTTTCTAGGATAAAGAATTTGGGGAATATTCTAATTGTGATCGGGAGACACTGGAGGGTATTAAATGACAGATGGCATGATGTGATTTGGGTTTTTCAAAGATCACACTGACTGCAGTGTAGTAAAAATATTGTAAGAATATAATTGTAACGGGGTGAATAATTTTAAGAATATTTTGTGGACTCACACCCATCAAACATATGCAAATTCATAATGATAATAAAAACAGAACTAAACAATAATTTAAATTTTTTTGATTGTTGTAAGTTTCCAAAGCACTGGCTCATTATCCTGAAAATGGGTAAATTAAGGGCAAAGATTTAACATACATCCCGTCTTTCCTGTGTAAGGTGGCTTTCAGGATAACAGAATAGTTGCCGATGGAATGTTCTTTACAGAGGAGTTTCAGCCAACATATGCAGGTGAAAGGACAGAATTTTTTTAAATCACCTTTTGTAACCCATACAGAAACAATGGATACAGAGAGTGGTCATCACTGTTTCCTAGAACATTAAAGCAAAAAGTTATTTGAGAATTATACAATGAATGGGCCAAACCGACATCACCTGAACCCACAGATTAATCTCATTATCACTTAAAGTGGTACAACTAGACGTTTGATACCCCTGATATGATGCAATTGGAAGTACATAGCACATCACTTATGAAGTGAAATTATTTTTGACAAAATAAGATTGGACCTAGATATAGTCAAGTCTCTAGGTCTGATAATCTAAGGAAAAATGTGGAGAGAGAAATATGTTTAGAGAACTATGAATATGCAACCAGCCAATCTAGAATGTGGGTAACACTACAGGACAAATAAGTTGGTTTCTTTAACAAATGGATGACATGAAATACAGGCGGATATTATAGGTTAAAAGAGGTACATGCAGTGTGTGGACCTTGTTTGGAGTCTTATTCAAATAGAACAACCATAAGAAGACATTTTTGACACAATCTAGGAAATGTAACAGTGGATTGGATGATGCAACAAAATTACGGGGGATTTTTGTTAGGTGTATAGTTATGTTAAAAACATAAGTCACTTTATGCTATTGATAGATACTGGGATTTTATAGTGAAATCAAATGATGTCCATGTTTTCTTTTATAGTACTTCATTGATCAAAGGAGGAGAAAGAGAAAATGATAGATGAAACAAGACTAGCAGACTGTTAATTGCTGAAACTAGATGACGTTTTTATTAGGGATTTATTATAATATTCTCCATAGTTTTGTGTGTGTTTAAAAATTACTCTAGTAATAAGTTAAAACATAAACAACAAAAGATAATATCCAATCATGGCGTAAAGGGGAGAGGCTAATGTAGTAGTTCAGACAAGGGATAGAAGTAGATAGGACTTGGGTAAAATAGTTGAGATGGGAAGAGTGGATGGATTCTGAATACATGTTGGAGATAAAGTAAGTAGGGTTTGATATTGGATTAATTTGAGGTGGGAAAAAAACTGTACCTGGAATTTTGGTTTACATAAACTGGGAGAATGGTGATACTATTCTAAATTGGTGAAAGCAGATAGAGGAACAGGTTGGACTCAAAGTCAATAGTTCTGCTTCAGTCATGTGAGGTTTAAGATTCCTGTTGGACATCCTAATGGAAATTGTAAGTAGATAGTTGGCTATTGCAATCCAATTCCAGGATTATATGAAGACTAGTGGTAAAAATTTCGAAGACGGGGCATAGCTGGTATTTAACATCATGAAAATGGTTAAGACTGTGTAGAGAAAGAGAGTGGAAATAGAAAAGAAAGGAATTCCAAGACTGAACCTGGGAAGTACCAATATTCAGAGTTCAAGCAGAAGTATTGAGTTAGCCAAGGAGTCTGAGAATAAACTTCCAGGCGAGAGTGCATCACAGAAACCAAGAAAAGAAATTTTAGGAAGGAAAAATTGATCAGTGATAACAGCTGCTGCTTAGAAGTCAAATAAGATTAAGGATAAAAAATGACCACTGGATTTGATAGTGTGAGGTCCATATTGGACATGAGAAACAGAACAGGGACTAGAAGAAAAAGCAGACTGGGAATAGAGGCAAGAGAGTGAAAGATTCCTTGTGTAATGATTACCACAATCAAGCTAATTAACATACCAGTTCACGTAGTTACCATTTTACGTGTGTATGTGGTGGGGACACTTAAGACCTACTCTCAGCAAATTTCAATTTCAATACATTATTATTAACTATAGTTATCATGCTGTACATCTAATGATCACTGGAACTTATTCATTTTTAACTGAAAGTTGTGTCTTATAACCACAACCACCTAAAACACCACAATAAACATCACCTAAAACACCTAATACACCTGAAGTATTTACAGTTTTAATTTTTCAATTATACCTCAATAAAGCTAGAAAAAAATCCAGTTTATAAGAAAGGAAATGTAATCATAGTATACCAAAGGATTCAACTGTAATAGTTACATAGCCATAGCAATTTGAAAATTAAGTAGAGGAAGTAAAGTAGTTGAATGTGTACCTCATCATCATCCATAGTGGGAAATAGTATGTAAAGAATAAAACTTAAAATCAATATAAAAGTTTTCATATGATATGTACTTAATTTCATGAAGATTGCTGCAATACCTTTTTTTTTTTTTTTTGCTGTACACGGGCCTCTCACTGTTATGGCCTCTCCCGTTGTGGAGCACAGGCTCCGGACGCGCAGGCTCAGCGGTCATGGCTCATGGGCCCAGCCGCTCCGAGGCATGTGGGATCTTCCTGGACCGGGGCACGAACCCGTGTCCCCTGCATCAGCAGGCGGACTCTCAACCACTGCGCCACCAAGGAAGCCCTGCAATACCTTTCAGGGCTTCTCCTCAAGGGATGATATCTATGAACTGCTTAATATCTGAGTTATGAAAGATTCACACTCATGACAAAGAGTTTTTTAGAGCATATAATATCTATGTAGTCATAGAAACTTCACTAGACAATATTATCATCTTAGTAGCAGCATACATTAGAAACAGATACATTTAATGGCAGCAGGAACTCACGTTTCTTGAGGTCATGGTTTCTGTCAAATGGGCTAAATTATGTAAAAAAAAAAAAAATCAACTATAATGTAGAAAACTCTTCTCGCCTGGGTTTTCATTGAGATATGGCTTGCAAATGGTACACTGTATGTTTATTGTAGATTTTGCTTCCTGCAAGAAGGATAGGTGGTCTAAAATAGGTGGTCAGGCTGATTTCCTTTATAATCTAACTCAAGTCATAGAAAAAATGTTCATTTTTCTTTTTCCTTTCAACAAAATAAAGTATGCGCATTGTTCCAAAATGCTGAACTACAAGTGAGCAAAAACAAGATAAGGCATGAAAATTCATCTGGAAACAAAACAAAACAGAGTGAAAGATTCCTTGAGGACTAGATTGTAATCACAAATCTTTACATTATGGGGAATAGAAACTTTCACCTCTTCAATCAGAGCTCTGACCCCAAAGACACTGAACTTTATTTTTATTTATTTATTATTATTTTTGTAATCAAAGTTAAAGTTAGGTTTATTGAGCTTGCTGCAGCAAAGGAGAAGGCACACTGAGGAATCATGGACACCTCAGTAGGAGGAAGTTGGGGGGGAGCTTATCACAACATTTGGGCTTGTGCCTAGAGTTTATAAGGAGGGTTTAAGAAAGCCAGGGGCCAGTTGATGACTGGTTTTTCACTTTCTGAGGTCCTTGTGGATGTTGGTGCTTATCAGAGTGTGGATTAATTCTTGTCCTGGCTCATGACACTGAACTTTAGAAAGCACAAAAACAGATGGAGGTGAAGAGTGGAGTTCAAGATCAGAGAGTCTGAAAGTACAAGAACCCTCTTGTGCCCAGGGGTTGCTCCTTTCCTCTGTTTCCTTAACACATGATTTGTTCCCATCACACCTACTGTCTCCATTGTTTAGAAGGTGAGGCTAAAAATAGGTATTTGTTGTTCTTCAAAATTGCTGGTTAGGCTCTAGTGCCAAGCTGGTTTAGACTGAATCCTTGATCATCTTATTTTATAGGCTATGTTACTTACAGAGCTCGATCTTGGGACACCCGTATCAACTTCTCAGAACATAATTTCAGCTGTTACATTCCATCATGAACCATGACTAGATGCTTACCGCAAGAAATCAATGCCTCTCATAAACGTCGTCATTACAAACTAAGAAAATAGTCCCCTAGACGTTTTTCCTTATTTGCCTAAAAAATGGAAATAAGATGTTCAGCCAGAAAAAAATAGCTTTCAAGTCTTTATTAAGAGTGGTAGGAAACATAAATCTGAGTCCCAAGGGATAAAAGCTAAACACGCTCTTTAAAGAAGTCAATATTTGGGAAATGTGTGAAGCAAGTATCTTAGCACATCTGCTCAAACAGTTTAAAATAAAAACTTTAGGAGATATACAATGAATTTTCTAGCGGTATAATTCTTCCAAACAGTGCCACTAGAGGACATTTTTTGGGGAAAAAAAGATTACATGTCATCCTTGAAATGTCCTAAGAAGTATAAGGTCTAGCTTTGTTCACTTTTCCTAAAATCGAATAATCTGCACCCTAACATCTCAGTTCTCATAAACCTAGTTTATAAATGGAACATGAGCTCTCCCCGTGTGATTTCTCTATGAAAAAGATAATCTCATTGGACTGAACTAGGGAGAAAGTGAAAGAAAAAAGAAGACACCTCAAATAGAAAATTATTTAAAGCCTTTTGTGCTACTCCTAAGTCTTTCTGGTTGATAACAACATGGCTCTTTGCAGTGGTCCTCATAAAGAAGTGGAGCTGTTTCCTTAGCCCTAGATTCTGGCTGGGTTTGCTACTTGTTTTGGTCAATAGAATGTAATGGAACCAAGCAAGTGACATTGTGTGTATACTGAGCCTTAGACACAGACAGCTTTGAAGCTTTCATTCTTGCCTTCTTGGAGTGTTGTTTCCATGTGAATGAGTCTAAGTCAGCCTGATGGAGAGGTCATGTGGAGAACTGAGGCGTCCAGCCTGAAGCTTTTACTGCAAGTCATGTTGAATGAGGCCACCTTAGACCATTCAGCCCCTATTTACTTGCTGTCCCATAGGTGAGTCCAGGCAAAACCAGTGCAAGAATCTTCCAGCTGAGCCCATTCCAGATTGCCGACTCACAGAATCATGGGAAGATAAATGATTATTGCTTTAAGCTTCTAGATTTTGAGGTGTTTGTTGCTCAGCCAAGGTTAACCAATACAGTCATCCTAAATGTTTCCCAGTGCTGCCAGTCTCTTACTGACAGATGCGTAATTAGCCAATCCAAAGGAGACATCTGTTTCACACTTAAGACCTTTCACGTGAATGCTAGAATTATTTTATTTTTAACCACCATCAGATCTCAATTAAACAAGTAATTCGGGCTTCCCTGGTGGCGCAGTGGTTGAGAGTCCGCCTGCCGATGCAGGGGACGCGAGTTCGTGCCCCGGTCCGGGAGGATCCCACGTGCCGCGGAGCGGCTGGGCCCGTGGGCCGTGGCTGCTGGGCCTGCGCGTCCGGAGCCTGTGCTCCGCGACGGGAGAGGCCACAGCAGTGAGAGGTCCGCATACCGCAAAAAAAAAAAACAAAAACAAACAAGTAATTCATTGCTGTTGTCCCTATCATCAAACTTGTTTCCCTTACACACATACACACGTACATGTGTGTATATATGTGCATGCATTTTCATCTGTGTTTAGATTACTGCATGAGAGCCATTGTTATTAGCCTTGGTATGTTGAGGAATTTTATGAAACCAGAGTAAAACCATACTTGGGAATGAGATGGTCAGACAAAATTGAGTTTAATTTCTGCTACCCTTCCCTAAATCTCTTTTCCTGTCAAAGCCTGACTTTTTTTTTTTTCTTCTCTTTGATAAGTTGTCAAAACATTTCACTAATGATAGATTTATTTGAGTTAATGGGCTTTCTCTTCCAAAAATGCAAATATCTGGGGGTGTGTGAAAGATCAGGCATTTCAAGTCTTTCTGTGAATTGGTTTAATCAGCTGCATTCCTTCGTACCCCTGTCCGAGCCAGCTGTATAGAGAACATGAGGGTTTGGGGTCGAGGTAGGAGATAGGAAATTAGGAACTTGCAGACTTTTAGAAGTAGGGTAGGCCAAGTTGGGAAATCACAGTGTCACAGTATCTTAAGGTATTATGATGGCATGGGATTCATGAAGGGCTGTAAGAGGTAGAATGTACATATAAGAGAAAGGCAGGGAGAATATATAAGGTAGAGTCTTTATTAAAATATGTCCTAGGACCAGCTCTTCCCCTGGGACTGCGAACAGACTCATCGTTAGATTCTGTTTCTGTCATATGATGCTCTGATTTCAGGGTCCAGGTTTAAATTATACCATGTATACTATTTTTTCAGACATGATGAAGGAAAATAGGCTTTTGTGGGTGAAGATGGTAGATTTGAGTTGTTACTCTGAAAATCTAACTTCTGTAGACTCGTGAGAAAGATGTGCAAGAGGGAGATTCCTGGTAATGATACTCTGTGATTAAAGCAGGACTTCATCCACAAACTCCTATTTGGAACCTCTTAGGTGGCTTTGGTCTCAAACTCTCAAATAGCGGTTGGTGATATAATTTGTCCCTTCTGTCAAAGCTTTGGCCATAAGCATGCTGAGAGTCCTCCTTTCCTTCTCTACCTTTGATCCACTCCTGAATCTTGGCTTCCAAGGCAGATCTAACTCTGATTATTTAAAAAGGAATGAGCCTTTTCTCCATAAATATTAGAACAGAGCTAGTTCAGACCTACTGTCTTTTAATACAGTCCTCTGAGACATGTTTCTGATGGGTCATCTCATTGGTGGCATAAGAGGAAATTATTCAAAAAAGGACCAAGATTAAAAAACTATAGATCAGGGTTTCCCTGGTGGCACAGTGGTTGAGAGTCTGCCTGCCGATGCAGGGGACACGGGTTCGTGCCCCGGTCCGGGAAGATCCCACATGCCGCGGAGCGGCTGGGCCCGTGAGCCATGGCCGCTGAGCCTGCGCTTCGGGAGCCTGTGCTCCGCAATGGGAGATGCCACAACAGTGAGAGGCCCACGTACCACAAAACAAAACAAAACAAACAAGCAAAAAAAAAACTATAGATCATAGAGAAAAGGCCAAGAGAGAATCCCTAAACAGTATGCTTTGCAAAAGTAGGCACATTTAGCTACTCACAGGTCATCCTACCTGGTTTATGGCTAATATATTGGTGTCTTAACTGATTTAGCATTGATTTCCTTTTTTTCTCTAATTTGTTTCTGTACAAAAATTTTAATGACCTTGGCACACTGCATTTATCATAATTTTTTGCAGTTGTACATCACCCTATACATAGGATACTGTCCTCTTCTTTCTGATGAGGAAAACAAGGCTCAGAGAGGTGGGGGAAAAGTGTCTAAATATTATCTGCCCTTCTGCATTATATGATGTTGCCACTACATAATCACCATCTCTTCCCTTCCTGTGGTATTGACCAGATCTGTTTCTAAGTTTTGTACAACGCTTCCCTAACATATTATTAAAAACAAAAGGAAAAAAACCCTAAAATTAAAAACAAACCAAAAAATCTCACACCTCTCAGGCATTTCTCCCTGCTACAGTACTTTCCTCAGACTTACCAAACCCATGTCTAAGGTAAAAGTCACTGGAATTTGAGTTTTGCTGGTCTTTGGAGAAATTCAAATTGTGATTTCACTAGATTATTCTGCCCATTTGTTCCCTAGAAATTCTTCAAAAATCCCAATTTGAAATCACTTGCTTAGAAAAAACTGGTCTGTTTATGTTTTCAAAAGCTTTATAGTCTTTCGCTATAAGATACTTAGATGTGTTTAACTGGAAAGGAAGAAAATGTGTTTGGTAACAGCCGTGTTTCGGAGAAAGCTGTGCATAGAGTATCTAAATTCAAATCATATCAGAGCAATTTAGGTTTTTTTTTTCCTTGTAGAGAAGGAAGCACCAAGAGGATCTTTGTTCAATCATCTGAACTCTGTCAGAGGACTTAAGCAATAATGATCCAAACATATGTGTATATGTTGGAAAGTAAGAGAATATCTGTCTCACAGTGCCTAGGACCAGGGGAATATACCAATTAAGATTATATGGGCATCTTCTACATTAGTTGGGTAGGATTATCAACTTGGAATATAAGACTACAACTGAAAGTATCTAACCCCAAATTAACTGTGAAATATGGGATCAAGTTCTACAAAAATAGAGGCAAAAGTTAAAATCAAATTTAGCTTGTGTCCAAGGGAAAAACTAAAAATAAATTGAAACCTCCACATTGCAATAAACCAGAAGCAGAAAATCAGGCATAGAGCACATTTTTAAAACTAGTAAGAGGTCACAGGCATACAGTCTCAGGAAAGATTTGTTTTTAATTCCTGTATTTGCCTTTTACATTTAAGATAAAGAGAAACTTGAGCATTTTGAGAGAGGTGGAAATCAAATGTCTGCAGAGTGGGGATGAGAAAGGAAGTTATGGAGGTGAGAATTTAGGGAAGACTCACAGGCAATGTTAGTATGTTCAAAATGGATTTAGTCTGAATGAGAGAGTTCTTCTGAAACATGTTCCTAAATTAAGAGATTAGGTCAAAATATGTAGTGATGCAAAAGTGACTGTGTTTACTTGGTAAAAGAAAGGAATATTTAAATGATGCTAGAATTTGTACTACTAAAGATTAGTCAATGACCAGAGTACAAAAATTGTGTCAAATTACTACGGTTAGTTATGCGTGGCAGAAAAGTGCTTCTTGTAATAGAATTGACCAAGTAGGAATCAGCATTTGTGAAACCATTAAGAAATGACCAGGTTTTGAATTTTGTACTTGAAACCTAATGAAAAAATTATTTTTACTGCCACTAAATATATCTAACACTTTAAATTGAAGTGAAGGTATGGTAGCTACATTTTTACATTTTTAAAGATATACCTTGTGAGCATCCAGAAGTTTCCACATAGTACACTATTCTCGATATTAACTCTTTTCTCTCCCCTTTCCAGATGAAAGGAAATGCAATGTATGTGGATCATTCCCTAATAAAACAAAGTACTATCAGTTACTAGCAGCAGGGATAGCTACCTATTTCCTGCCCTGAGTGGTAGTGGGAGGAGTAAGGGATGCAGATGCCCCTGCTGGCCAGCTGTGGGCAAGGCCAGGAAGAAGCATAAAGGTACCAAGCCAACAGTTGGCAAGGTCAATAGTGAGCAGGAGAAGCTGCAAGTTAGATATACATGAAGTCTTTATAAGAGGCTGAGCAGTTCTGCCATGGAGTGTAAAGAGAGTAGTCTGGCCTTCCTATAGCAGTTTATCACTTAATACATGGTACAAAGCTATACATATTTATTTCTTGATTATGTATATTTATTTTACAGTAAACCCTTTACGCAACAATGAACCAAAGAAAGAAGTGTACATTTAATAAAAATTTAAGGGTTGAATTTTGTTTTTCATTCTCAAGAAAGGTGATAATGACCATGTACAAAATGCTTATTGATATTTACGCAATATCATGGTATCATGTCAAAATCACTAAGCTCAGGAAAATCAGAGGAGACATATCTGCTGAAGAAGCATTAGCATCACCTTTTTTTTTGCGGTACGCGGATTTTTCATTGTTGTGGCCTCTCCCGTTGCGGTGCACAGGCTCCGGACGCGCAGGCTCAGCGGCCATGGCTCATGGGCCCAGCCACCCCGCGGCATGTGGGATCTTCCCGGACTGGGGCACAAACCCGTGTCCCCTGCATCAGCAGGCAGACTCTCAACCACTGCACCACCAGGGAAGTCCTAGGATCACCTTTAATTGTTCGGAGGTATTTTAGGGAGCCTGTCTCTGATGATGGTGATTTACCACAAGCAGCTGTCCACTGTGAAACCTCACTTCTTTTATTTAAACAAAATGACTTTTTTTTCTAAAGTTAATTTTGCTCATTTTCAAATCCAAGGTTCTTAAATGTCTAAGAAAATTGAGGTGATGTTATTTACTACATTGGCTCTTTTAAACGCATGATTTTTCTAACAGTTAAATGATGCTAGTATTAAATCAGTACTAATCATTCAATTTTTAATAACAATTTTTGAAATCAAAAGTAAAGCTTTTAAAAGATTACTCTGCCAAAAGTAAAACATCTGATATTGATATACATGCTATTGTAAGTTCAATTAGAAAGTTAAACAACTGAAGATAAAATGATTTTTGTAACAATTATGCAAATAATAAATTTTGGTGGCTCACAATGTCATTGTAAAAATAACATTCTTAATAAATGTGGCAGAAGTCTACTTGGAATTCGTTGTGGTTCAGAAACAATTCATATTTGCATTTGAGCAGTCTGATCAATAGAAATAAAAGTTGTCAATATTTTATAAACAATTTATATCATGTAATTATAATTGCATAATATAAGCTAGCTATATTTTTATATAAAGAGATGCTGCTCATATATAAGTATACCATAAATTTTAATTTATAAGATTATTTAAAATATATAAGAAAATGAAACTAATACAACTAATTAGAAACTTTTACAATATGATTATGATATTATACATATTTTGTACCAAAAATGACAACTTGCAATAGTACCTACTTAAAAATTTTTATCATTTATTTTTATTGGGTATAGATGATTTATAATATTAGTTTCAGATGTACAACATGATTTAATATTTTTATAGATTATACTCCATTTAGAGTTATAAAATATTGGCTATATTCCCTGTGCATTATAATATATCCTTGAAGCTTATTTATTTTATATGTAGCAGTTTATACCTCTTAATCCCCTACCTTTATCTTGCCCCTCCCCCTTCCTTCTACTTATGTGTAACCACTAGTTTATTTTCTATATCTGTAAGTCTATTTCTCTTTTCTTATATTCATTTGTTTGCCTCATTCTTCAGATTTCACATAGAAGTGATAACATACAGTATGTTACTTTCTCTGTCTGGCTTATTTCACTAGGCATAATACCCTGCAGTTCTGTCCACGTTGCAAATGGCAAAATTTCATTCTTATTTATGGCTGAATAGTATTCCAGTGTATGTATATACCACAGCATCTTTATCCATTTGTCTCTTGATGGACACTGAGGTTGCTTCCATATTCCAGCTATTATAAATAGTGCTGCTATGAACATTGTGGTGCATATATCTTTTCTAATTAATGTTTTCATTTTCTTTGGATATATACCCAGTACTGGAATTGCTGGAGCATATGATAATTTTATTTTTAGTTTTTTGAGGAACCTACATACTGTTTTCCACAGTGGCTGCACAAAATTACATTCCCACCAACAGTCTACAAGCGTTCCCTTTTCTCCATATTCTCGCCAACATTTGTTTGTGGTCTTTTTGATGATAGCCATTCTGTCCCTCACTCATGGTGGTTTGCTTTAACCATAATATGTAATTTGTAATTATATCCTTTTACTTATTCAAACTTTTTTTGTGGAATTATGGGTGGCCTGCATTGAGGGTGTGAGCCTGAAACATGATTTGCTTTTCCTTTGCCAAGTTTCTTGCATTGCTATTAGCTCTGTACCCTGTAAATTGATTTTTTAGGTTAAAGTATTCTTGACTGCAGAGGGAGAATACATTGGAACTCAATTCTATATGAGGACAAGCTTATGGTTACAGAAATTTTTTTCTATCAAAGACCGTGCTGAAATAGAAGAGTTTTACGTTATCTTATCTCCCTTTGCAATGCATAGATTTCTCCTCTAATTTTCCTTTTCACTAAGGGTTTGCCCTTAAGGGATCTCAGCATTATTCAAGAGTCTCAGTAACAATTGTCCTACCTTATACAAGCCCAACAGCTTATCTTGTATCTTGGTGGGGCTGCTGAAATCCCAGACCCTCATTATGGGTGTTGTAAATGCCAACCATTCGCAAGGCAACCATAGCATTGGTATTAATTTAACGCTTTTCCTTCTCTTGCTTTGTGGCCCCTGGGGATTTCTCTTGCTTTCTTGTGAGCTCACTTATGATTTGAAAATATATTCTTTATGCTTATCATTTCTGAGTGCTTTGCCGCTTTTTAAGCTATTTATTTTTAATTTTCTCATAGGAAAACATTTAGAGAAAGAGCCTCTTTACTTTTCATGAACTTCCATTTCAAAAGATCTCCACCTTATAAAATCAAAATGATATAGTACATAGAGAGTCAAACAGTAATGCTGTGAATTATTACTTCAGCTTGTTGGGGGGCTGGGTACACACAATGGTTTCACTAGGAAATACTCCATGCTGAGTACTAGTTTCCAGCTTTTGATCTGAGCAAGAAGTGACCCTTTCCACTAAAATCAGTTTAAAATTCACCTCCCATTTACAGTGTTGAGAAGCTGGTGATCACAGAAGAACAACTAGGGGTGTAAAGAATTTGTACAGCCAGAACAGTATTGATTATTTTGGAGGAAGCAAAGCCTTCTATAGAAATTGATTCCAAAAGGCTCAGAGCAAAATGATTCTACTTTAATCAAGTACCTACATAAGTTCAAGAAATCATAAATAATGGCCCTGAAGCCATATTTGACACCCCTTATTCTGTCCCAGAATTCATGGGACAGAATAAGGTGACATCGAGTTTGAAGAAAGGAGAAGGAAGTCTGGATAAGAATCATCTCTTTTGCCTTTCTGTTAAGAGATTGACACCAGTTCTTTACTGGGGAAGAATTATAAATAAATATATCTTTTAAAATGTGCCATCCCTAAATGTATATTACAAATTGGTTACAGAACTAAGAGAATGGTTTGAAACATGGTCAGCAAATCCTTCTGCCATCTTCTTAAAGTCCTGAGTTTAAGTATCCACATTATGTATTTTTCTAGAAGGAAAAATGTCCTTGATTCTTGTTCTTTCAGAAGATATATCAGGCAAGGAGCCCTCCTTAGAAGATTTTTGTCTAAGCAAAACTTAGCTTTCTTCCGTTACACAGAGTGTCACACATTGCATGGGAAAGTGGGGCCCCATTCTTTCTTGAGCCTTTGAATATGGCAGCTGTTTAAGTGCTCAGGTGGTCGTGCTACCATCAGACCGATTCAATTGTAAAGACATACTGGTAAGCCCCATCACAGACAAGCCTGCTTGTTTGTTTGTTTTAGTTGTGGTAGAGAATATATAACACGAAGTTTACCATTTAACCATTTTTAAGTGTATAGTTCAGTGGCATTAAGTGCATTCACGTTATTGGGCAACCGTCACCACCGTCTATCTCCAGAAATTTTTCATCTTCCTAAACTGAAACTCCACACTGATTAAACAGTGACTCTACATTCCTCCCTCCTCCTCCCCTCTGGAATTACCGTTCTACTTTCTGTCTCTATGAATTTATTCTAGGTACCTCATATAAGTGGTCCCATATAATATGTGCCCCTTTGTGATTGGCTCATTTCACTTAGTACAGTTTCTTCAAGGTTTATCCATGTTGTAGCATGTGAATGCAGTAAAATACGTAACATAAATTTATTCTCTTAACAAATTCGAAATGTGCGTTGCAGTATTGTTAACTACATGCAACAGTGTGTTAACACTGAACAACTCTCCATTTCCCCCTCCCCCAGCCCCTGGAAACCACCATTCTATTTTTTCTATTTCCATAAGTTTGATTCTTTAGATACCTCATGTAAGTGGAATCATGCAGTATTTGTCTTCTGTGATTGGCTTATTTCATTCAACGTAATATCCTCAAGGTTTAACCACGTTGTAGCATGTGACAAAGTTTCCTTCTTTTTTTAAGGCTGAATAATATTAGACAGTCTGCTTCGAGTATGAGAAAGAAAGTTTGACCCATTCAAGGACAGGATATGACTATACAACTTTTTTTCTTGCAGAGCCCATGATGAAAGAGAACATTTTCGTGTATATTTTAATCTATTTCTTATATACTGATTTTTTTCTTGACAAGTATGAACTTTTTCTGAAAAAGCAAAATTGTGATAATATTCATTAAATTCATTGTGGGCTCTGTATGTGCCAGGCAGTGTCCTAAATGCTTTACACACGTTGCCTCAGTTAACCCTGATAGTCATCCCATGTGGTAGACGTTACCATTATTGTTGCTGTTTTAGAATGAGGATATCAAGGTTCAAAGACACTAAGTAACTTTTCTGAGGCTAAGGTCCCACCACTAATAAGTGGGGGAACTGAGATTTCCAC
Organism: Neophocaena asiaeorientalis asiaeorientalis; assembly: GCF_003031525.2. Taxonomy (NCBI): domain Eukaryota; kingdom Metazoa; phylum Chordata; class Mammalia; order Artiodactyla; family Phocoenidae; genus Neophocaena; species Neophocaena asiaeorientalis. The sequence goes on from NW_020172664.1 coordinate 3,545,102, forward strand.
AATCCACTGTGTTCCCAAGAACACTGTCTTCAACAGCACATTCAGCTACTTTCCTGTATTTTGGCCAATATGGTGTCGAAATTATTTAATCTGCAGATTGAGCATATCCTAATTTGCTAAATCTGCAGCTATTCTACACCAGGAAGATCCTTATTTTTCACATCCTCATTTTCTTGGCTATACTGCCAGTTCCTCCCTACCACCACACTTTGAATTTGATATACACAACTTTTTTTTTTTTTCTCCTCTCACCGCTGTGGCCTCTCCCACCGCGGAGCACAGGCTCCAGACGCGCAGGCTCAGCGGCCATGGCTCACGGGCCCAGCCACCCCGCGGCATGTGGGATCTTCCCGGACCGGGGCACGAACCCGTGTCCCCTGCATCAGCAGGCGGACTCTCAACCACTGCGCCACCAGGGAAGCCCTACACAACTCTTCATCAGTCTTCCTCCAGCCTTTAATTTCTTTCATTGCTTCTCTCTCTTTGTCTTTCAGAGGTAGAAATGTAAAACCATTATGAACACAATGCAGTTTGAGCTATAAGAATTAAAGAAAAAGCAAATATAGCCCTATGTGAGAGGTATCCTTGAGAGTTAGTTAACAGCTGGTTTAACAAAGAAGCAGCTGTACCGAAAAAGGTTGTTGGAAGAAAGTATTTTTAGTCCTTTAGGATTTTCATCTTCTTTTTGGAATTTCACATTAGTTTTACTCCAGACCGTGTGTTCTGAAAGTTTATATTTTGCAGCCGAGTCCCTACTTAAGAAAATTCTAAAATATCCTAAAGTTTTCCCTGATGGAAAGTGGCAAATGATAAAACTGCTGGTTGCTACAGGAGAAAGGATCCACGTGTTCTGTGGCTTCAAAGGCCAAGTTCTGATGCTCATATACATAGCCTACAGAGGAGCCGGTGAGTCCAAAGTCCCTTCTGTGCTATCTGGTCACAAAGTCTATCCAGGAGCATTGATCTTCAAAAAGAAAAAAAAAAATCAAATCAACTGATGAACTGTGTTGGTCACTAGGATGATCCCAGTAGTGAAATGCAATTCCACTTTTAAATTATTTTAAATTATTATTACTATTATCATCACCATTTGTTGCAATACATGATTTCATTTAATACACCCAACAACCTTACAAGCTTAGAATCCCTATTTTATATATTATAAATTGAACCTCAGCATAACAGAGCTGGGATATGGGTTGGCCAAAACGTTTGTTAGGTTTTTCTGTAAGATGTTATGGAAAAACCCGAACGAAACTTATTGGCCAATCCAATAAAACCAACTTTTAGGTTCCAAACCACTTGTTTAAATTCAGAACCTATATAACTAAGCTGCTTGTTAAGATGCTTCTGGAAATTTTCCATGCTCTCCAATTGAGACATAAAGAAAAGAAGATACTTCTTAGTGCCAGAGACTTCCAATTTCTCCTCCATATTCATTCTCCTTTTATTCTTTGTTAATAAATTTCTAAATTTTAACTGGCTATGTTGCTGTCCTGCTGTAAGACCACATGTCACAGATTTCCTTGCTGTTACATGTGGCATTGTGATTAAGTGCTACGCAATGAGATGTGAGTAGAAGTTTTGAGTGTACTTTTGGAAACTCCCCTTAAAAGACAAGGGGTATGTACCCATTTTCTTTCCTCCTCATTGCATTTTACTGGATGAAATAGCCGGAGCTCCAACAGTTATATTTGTCTCTGAGGATGGGGTCTCATCCTAGGGATGATGGCAGTAAAGAGCTGGAAGGAACTTGAGTCTGACAACTTTAGGCTGACACCATACCAACTCCAACTCCAGGTTTCTTTTACGCAAAAAGAAATAAATTTCTGTCTCTTTAAGCCACTATTATTTGCTTTATTTTAGTTACCACCATTAAACTTTTTCATGTCTGCTAGTTGCGGAATATAACTTAGGTAGCCATCTTGCAATCATGAAGACAAAACAGTGTGCTAAGGATGACAAAACAGATGGATGTAAAATACCTGGGTCTTTGAGGGCTCTATCGAAGTGTTAAGTTAACCATTCCTGGAGCTACCCTACTTCTGGCATGTACTATGTAAGATAATAAATCTTCTCCCTTTTAAATGTCAGTTAAGTTAGGGCATTCTAACATTTGTAGATGAATGCATTGTTGATGCTTTGCTACTACACGTAGAATAAAATACAAACTTCTTACCCAAATCTCTATGTCCTCTGTGACCTGGCTCCTGCCTACTTTTCCTACTGTCAAATGTCACTTGCTCACTGTATGCCATGAGGACATTTTTTTCCTGAATTTTTCTGTATCCGCAGTACCTAGGACAGTGCCTGAGTTGTAGTAGTTGCTCAATAAACATATGTTGAATGAGTAAGTTGGTGGATGAACAGTGTATCCCAGAACTGGTTATTTTGCTAGATGTTTTCTCAGAATTTCTCAATTACTCTGCTCTTTCTTCCCACCTGAGCCTTTTAAGTTTGGAAGCACGGATCCCAAATTCTCATCAAAATTATTAATGTCTTATTTCTGCATTCCCCAGGACTCCCTTCTCTCCTCCGTCCCTTCAATTTCCCCCTCATTTTAAAATGTAGACAGTGGTCATGTCAATCTAGTAAACTTGGGGCTTTAGTATGCACCTAACATAGTTAGATCAGAGCTATTTTGAATGTTCCTCAGGCTTACAGCTAAAACATGAAGTCACAAATTCCTTATCTTTACAAATCCAGGAGAATGAAATTCAAAACCTCAGAGAATTCCTTCCTTAAAGCTGAGATTATGTTCCCATCTGAGAGAACCCGAAACCAATCAGTGCTACCAGCCGTAAAATTATTGATTAGTCCCTTTACGATTGGTCCTCGTGGCCTGGCAAGCCTGGGGACAATATGCCTTCCCAGACACTGTTAGATGGCTCAAGTGCCTCATTTTTTTTCTTGGATGTGATTACAGAACTACTTTGTTCGTGTTAGAATCTCTGATAAATATATCAAACTTCACACATGTTTCTATAAACCATACTCATTGTTCTAAAGGGAACACTTCATCATCCTCTAGGAGGTAAGGACTGTCAGTGTAATGAAGGATTGCCTCTGCTCTGCTACCAACCCTGGGTGCTTTTAGGTGGCTTGGACCACCACTCCCCAGCCTCCACCCACAGAGACTGTGCAGTAAATGGATAAATTGACTTAAAGGCACTATAGAAATAATGGTGCCAGATGGATCCAGTGAATTTTCACGCTAGTGTCACTTTTCTTCTTTGGCAGAGCACTGCTTTGCAAATAACATACATCTAGAGGTTACCTAAGTCCTTTGCAATCGTTGTCTCTCATTCAGTGAGCAAAAGCAAAACGGGCAAAACTTTGAGATGGGCACTTTTGTTCTCTATTTTGTACCAGGAGATTGTTATTAATATGGATCGTGCAGAATTTTTTCTGTTTGCCTCTCCAGATCAACACTCGACCCTTCTCCACCCTGCTCCATGCCTTAGGAAGCTGATGTCTGTGGACTGCATCAGTGGCCTCCCATGCCCTCTGACTTTCAGCTGGCTTCAGCCAAAGGGAGGTACTGACAGGAGATGAGTGGGTGGGAAGAAAGAGAGGTTGGAGTATTTATTCTTCCGACACTTTCTTGCCAGGTCTCATGGAGTTCTTTTTATTGGCCCTGGCCCATTGCTCTAGAGGTAGTAGCAATTTCCCTAGGTTGCTAATTTCAGAGTTTTTCTATTCCTTCTTGATTTTTTCTTAACCCTCCTACAATTTTGCAAATAATCTCTGAAACTCTCTTCAATCATTTTAGTCCTCTGTCTCCTGCTAGGACCTGACTGACAGACTAGTCCAAGGTCTGGCTGTTCAAGTCTAGTGGCAGAGCTAAGGTGATATTTAGGCTGTCCGATTCCAAACGTATGAGCTTGTTCATGGGGCATGACTTCTTCCTCCTTCCCCCTTTCCTCTTCATTCTCTCCCAGGCGAGGAGAGGACACATTTTGTCCAATTATGGGAAGCGTTTAATGCCACCTTTTTGTAGACAGTATATTACAGTCCTTATTCATGAGCCCAGCAATGATTATGTTCATCACAGTGCATTGCTCCAATAGCACCTGTATATTGTGGGTGCTATCGGAGCACCCACAGAACCCTGTATATTGTCAGGGTTCTCCAGGGAAACAGAACGAATGGGAGATATATGTGTGCGTGTGTGGAGAGAGAGAGGCTTATAGGAATTGGCTGACATGGCCAATTGGCTGAGAAGTCCCACAATCTGCCATGTGTAAGCTAAAGAACCAGGAAAGTCAGTGGTGTCATTCAATTCAAGTTCAAAGGCCTGAGAATCAGGGGCCAGTGGTCTAAATCCTGGTATGAATCCAAAAGCCCTATAACTAGGAGTGCCAATGACTGAGGGAAGGAGAATATGGATGTCTCAGCTCTAACAGAGAAAGAGAATTCTCCCTTCCAACACCTTTTTGTTCTATTCAGGCCCTCAGTGGTTTGGATAATGCCCACCTACGTTAGGGGAGGGCAATCTTCTTTTCTCAGTCTACAGATTCAAATGTTGATGTCTTCCAGAGACAACCTCACAGACACGCCCAGCAATAATGTTTTCCCAGCCATCTGGGCATCCCTTGCCTCGGTCAAGTTAACACATAAAATTCACCACCGCATCTCCCGCTGGCCACACTCCTTGCACACACTGGCTATAACTGTGATGATCCATGGAGCCCATACCATGTGTAGGATACAAGCAGAAGACAAGGCATGGAAAGGTCTGCATTCTAGTTTTAGATCTTTAATTTTCCAGCTTCAAGTCACGGCAACTCTATGACTCAGATCTTCTGTCCATAGAATGGGGATCGTGTATAAGTCCTGCCTAACTGATAATGACTTTGTGAGGTTAGAATGCTGTCAGGAATGTGAGATCAGGAGAAAAAGGATTTATCTAATGTACAGTTAATCCTGGCTGCAGAATTCTTGCACGAAAGAACTGTTTTGTTTAGCCAAACAACCTATGGTTCTAGAGCAAAAGCCCTCACGGCCTGGTCAGGGCGAGCAGAGGGTGAGGTAGAGAGATTGAAATTGCTCTGCATAATAAAGTAGGAAGAAGTTGAAACTTGCTTGGAAAGTCTGAATGTGTGAGGAGGTGATACGGGGAGATGAGGGTGGGGAGGGGAGAAGCAGCAGGGCAACATGGCGCTGGGCCAAGTCTTTCCATGGAGTAGCAGCCCAGGCTGAAATCGTTAGTGAGAGGGACAGTGGAGGGACTCCAGGTGGTTAATATTCCTTCCAATCATCGGTGTTCTAGGGTGTAAAACACCTGATGCCCCCAAACATCAGGAAAAGTCAGGGGGTACTTTGGGAATCAGAAGAATGCGGGTGGTACCCTAGGGGAAACCCTGACAGAAAAGAACATGTGTGCATGGGTACAGTTGCATGGAAAGAGGGGATTGGACTTCGGACCTCATATGAGGTATAGAAGGGTAGAGAGACACTCTGTGACTCCCAACTGCTTTTTAACAAACAATTAGTGAAATCAGATGTCAGACTGGTGTGCGGGGAGATCTATGTCCCGGGTACTCAAACCCTTACTAAGTACCTGCTGGAATTTCTGAATCTGTCAGCAAAAAATTTGTTTTCCATGTGCTTATAGATCAACAAAAATAAATATCCATTTTGAATGTCCCTAGCAAAAGACAGCATTCAGATTAGGTATATTTATTTTCATTAGTGGAATTTTGAAACTGTGTTGGACAGGCTTGCAACGTGCTGCCCTGCCAAGCATGTGCAGTATTAGAGTTCATTTCTGGTTTCTGCATCACAGCACTGATTTACAGGAAGGGAGGGAGGGAGAGGGGGAGACAGAAAGAGGTCCTACTGTACCACCACCAAGAACAAGAGATGTCCGAATGATATATGGAGCATGGCTGACCTGACTATCTGCAGAAGCCTCTGTTTGCAACACAAAAGAAAAACGGGAGGCTCATTAGTAGAAGGAAGTAATTAAGTCTTTATTTTAAAATTTCTAAAATGTAAATTGTTTAACACTCATTACCCACTGGACTTAATAGTATTATGGGATCACTCATGAGACTTCAATGACAGGCACCCATCCGTTTCCTATTTTTATTTCCACTTTTTAGTTAAACACTTTGCATGTAAGCTCTATAAATAATAGAGACTGGATAATTTAGGTACCAGAAATGGATGCTTAATGTTCCATTAAATTAGAAATCGAAGCAGTGTGATTTGGGCTGTGCCTTGCTGTCCAGAAAGAAGTAGAATCCAGGGAGATCACAGACACATTTTGCTAGGTACTGAAAGATTTGCCCATAGTTCTAAGAGGAAATATCAATGTATATCATTTGGAAATGGATTGAATGTTAAATTAAAACCGTGTGACTGCACGTGACTTCTCATATAAGCATAGCCTAGGATTGCGCTAGAATGTTTTTGCAGTTGTGGGCTTTAGATAGTAACAGAAAATTCATGCTGAGACTATTAGGGAACAGTATGGTAGAAATCAAGACTGCATACATTTTGGGTTTGTAATCTTTTATTGATATATGTGAGTTTTATTTCTGTCTCAAACATTTACTGAATTCCTTTGAGCTGAATGCCTTTGGGCAGTTCGGTTAACTTCTCTGAGTTTCAGATTCTTCATCTGTCAGATGAGCATAGTAATGTTAACTTCATGGATTGATTTTTAGGATTATATGGATATAAAGCACTTAGCACACAACCTTAACACTTCACACACCCTGCTCAATTGTTACTAGTATTTCTTGACTCTGAAGACGTTTTCAGCTTTTTTTTTTTTTTTTAACATCTTTATTGGGGTATAATTGCTTTACAATGGTGTGTTAGTTTCTGCTTTATAACAAAGTGAATCAGTTATACATATACACATGTTCCCATATCTCTTCCCTCTTGCGTCTCCCTCCCTCCCACCCTCCCTATCCGACCCCTCCAGGCGGTCACAAAGCACCGAGCTGACCTCCCTGTGCTATGCGGCTGCTTCCCACTAGCTATCTATTTTACGTTTGATAGTGTATATATGTCCATGCCTCTCTCTCGCTTTGTCACAGCTCACTCTTCCCCCTCCCCATATCCTCCAGTCCTTTCTCCAGTAGGTCTGTGTCTTTATTCCTGTCTTACCCCTAGGTTCTTCATGACATTTTTTTTTCTTAAATTCCATATATATGTGTTAGCATACGGTATTTGTCTTTCTCTTTCTGACTTACTTCAGTCTGTATGACAGATTCTAGGTCTATCCACCTCATTACAAATAACTCAATTTCATTTCTTTTTATGGCTGAGTAATATTCCATTGTATATATGTGCCACATCTTCTTTATCCTTTCATCCAATGATGGGCACTTAGGTTGTTTCCATCTCCAGGCTATTATAAATAGAGCTGCAATGAACATTTTGGTACATGACTCTTTTTGAATTATGGTTTTCTCAGGGTATATGCCCAGTAGTGGGATTGCGGTGTCATATGAATGGCCTTTATTATGTTGAGGAAAGTTCCCTCTATGCCTACTTTCTGCAGGGTATTTATCATAAATGGGTGTTGAATTTTGTCAAAAGCTTTATCTGCATCTATTGAGATGACGATATGGTTTTTCTCCTTCAATTTGTTCATATGGTGTATCACTTGATTGATTTACGTATATTGAAGAATCCTTGCATTCCTGGAATGAACCCCACTTGATCATGGTGTATGATCCTTTTAATGTGCTGTTGGATTCTGTTTGCTAGTATTTTGTTGAGAAGTTTTGCATAATTTTTTAGAATTCACCTGTGAAGCCATCAGGTCCTGGGCTTTTGTTTGTTGGAAGATTTTTAATCACAGTTTCAATTTCAGTGCTTGTGATTGGTCTGTTCATATTTTCTATTTCTTCCTGATTCAGTCTTGGCAGGTTGTGCATTTCTAAGAATTTGTCCATTTCTTCCAGGTTGTCCATTTTATTGGCATAGAATTGCTTGTAGTAATCTCTCATGATCTTTTGTATTTCTGCAGTGTCAGTTGTTACTTCTCCTTTTTCATTTCTAATTCTATTGATTTGAATCTTCTCCCTCTTTCTCCTGATGAGTCTGGCTAATGGTTTATAAGTTTTGTTTATCTTCTCAAAGAACCAGCTTTTAGTTTTATTGGTCTTTGCTATCATTTTCTTCTTTTTCATTTATTTCTGAACTGATTATTATGATTTCTTTCCTTCTGCTGAGTGTGGGGTATTTTTGTTCTTCTTTCTCTAATTGCTTTAGGTGCAAGGTTAGGTTGTTTATTTGAGATGTTTCCTGTTTCTTAAGGTAGGATTGTATTGCTATAAACTTCCATCTTAGAACTGCTTTTGCTG